>NW_028227260.1:114634460-115234460 GCF_978045245.1 Mus caroli | reverse complement strand
TTTGCAAATGGTAACTTATATCTTGGGTATCCTAAGTTTCTGGGCTAATATCCACTTATCAGTGAGTACATATCATTTGAGTTCTTTTGTGATTGGGTTACCTCACTCAGGATAATGCCCTCCAGGTCCAACCATTTGCCTAGGAATTTCATAAATTCTTTAGTTTTAATAAGTGATAGTACTATATTCTGTAAATGTACTATATTTTTGTATCCATTCCTCTGTTGAGGGGCATCTGGGTTCTTTCCAACTTCTGGCTATTATAAATAAGGCTGCTATGAACATAGTGGAGCATGTGTCCTCCTTACCGGTTGGCACATCTTCTGGATATATGCCCAGGAGATGTATTGCGGGATCCTCCAGTAGTACCATGTCCAATTTTCTGAGAAACTGCCAGACTGATTTCCAGAGTGGTTGTACAAACTTGCAATCCCACCAACAGTGGAGGAGTGTTTCTCTTTCTCCACATCCTTACCAGCATCTGCTGTCACCTGAATTTTTGATCTTAGCCATTCTGTCTGGTGTGAGATGGAATCTCAGGGTTGTTTTGATTTGCATTTCCCTGATGATTAAGGATGCTGAACATTTTTTCAGGTGTTTCTCAGCCATTCGGTATTCCTCAGTTGAGAATTCTTTGTTTAGCTCTGAGCCCCATTTTTTAATGGGGTTATTTAATTTTCTGGAGTCCACCTTTTTGAGTTCTTTATATATACTGGATATTAGTCCTCTAACTGATTTAGGGTAGGTAAAGATCCTTTCCCAATCTGTTGTTGACCTTTTTGTCTTATTGACCGTGTCTTTTGCCTTACAGACACTTTGCAGTTTCATGAGGTCCCATTTGTCAATTCTCGATCTTAAAGCACAAGCCATTGCTCTTCTATTCAGAAATTTTCCCCTATGCCAATATCTTTGAGGCTTCTCCCCACTTTCTCCTCTATAAGTTTCAGTGTCTCTGGTTTTATGCGGAGCTCCGTGATCCACTTAGATTTGACCTTAGTGCAAGCAGATAGGAATGGATCAATTCCATTCTCCTACATCATAACCACCAGTTGTGCCAGCACCATTTGTTGAAAATGCTGTCTTTTTTCCACTGGATAGTTTTAGACCCCTTGTCGAAGATCAAGTGACCATAGGTGTGTGGGTTCATTTCTGGGTCTTCAATTCTATTCCATTGGTCTACTTGTCTTTCGTTATAAACAGTACGATGCTGGTTTTTTTTTTTTTTTTTTTTCACAATTTCTCTGTAGTAAAGCCTTAGGTCAGGCATGATGATTCCACCAGAGGTTCTTTTATCCTTGAGAAGAGTTTTGGCTATCCTAAGTTTTTTGTTATTTCAGATGAATTTGCAGATTGTTATATGTAATTCGTTGCAGAATTGAGATGGAATTTTGATGGGGATTGCATTGAATCTGTAGAATGCTTTTGGCAAGATATCCATTTTTACAATGTTGATCCTGTCAATCCATGAGCATGGGAGATCTTTCTATCTTCTGAGATCTTCTTTTATTTCTTTCTTCAGAGTCTTGAAGTTCTTATCATACAGATCTTTCACTTCATTAGTTAGCATCACGCCAAGGTATTTTATATTCTTTGTGACTATTGAGAAGGGTATGGTTTTCCTAATTTCTTTCTCAGCCTGTTTATCCTTTGTGCAGAGAAAGACCATTGACTTGTTTGAGTTAATTTTATATCCAGCTACTTCACCGAGACTGTTTATCAGGTTTAGGAGTTCTCTGGTGGAATTTTTAGGGTCACTTATATATACTATCAGATCATCTGCAAAAAGTGATATTTTGTCTTCTTCTTTTCCAATTTGTTTTCCCTTGATCTCCTTTTTTGTTCGAATTGCTCTGGCTAGGACTTCAAGTACAATGTTGAATAGGTAGGGAGAAAGTGGGCAGCCTTGTCTAGTCCCTGATTTTAGTGGGATTGCTTCCAGCTTCTCACCATTTACTTTGATGTTGGCTACTGGTTTTTGGTAGATTGCTTTTATCATGTTTAGGTATGGGCCTTGAATTCCTGATCTTTCCAAGACTTTTATCATGGATGGGTGTTGGATTTTGTCAATTGCCTTCTCCGCATCTAGTGAGATGATCATGTGGTTTTTGTCTTTGAGTTTGTTTATATAATGGATTATGTTGATGGATTTCGGTATATTAAACCATCCCTGCATTCCTTGAATAAAACCTACTTGGTCAGGATGGATGATTGTTTTGATGTGTTCTTGGATTCGGTTAGTGAGAATTTTATTGAGTATTTTTGCATCTATATTCATAAGGGCAATTGTACTGAAGTTCTCTATCTTTGTTGGATCTTTCTGTGGTTTAGGTATCAGAGTAATGAATATAGAATGAGTTGAGTAGAGTACCGTCCACTTCTATTTTGTGGAATAGTTTGTGCAGAACTGGAATTAGATCTTCTTTGAAGGTTTGATAGAACTGGAACTAAACCCATCTGGTCCTAGGCTTTTTTTGGTTGGGAGTCCATTAATGACTGCTTCTATATTTTAGGGGATATGGGACTATTTAGATCGTTAACTTGATCCTGGTTTAACTTTGGTACCTGGTATTTGTCTAGAAATTTGTCCATTTCCTAAAGGTTTTCCAGTTTTTTTGAGAATAGCCTTTTGTACATGGATCTGATGGTGTTTTGGATTTCTTCAGGGTTTGTTGTTATTCTCCCTTTTCATTTCTGATTTTTTTCCACTGTTTTTTTTTTATTACATATTTTCCTCAATTACATTTCCAATGCTATCCCAAAAGTCCCCCATACCGCCCCCCACTTCCCTACCCTCCCATTCCCATTCTTTTGGCCCTGGCATTCCCCTATATTGGGGCATATAAAGTTTGCAAGTCCAATGGGCCTCTCTTTCCAGTGATGGCCGACTAGGCCATCTTTCGATACATATGCAGCTAGAGACAAGAGCTCCGGGGTACTGGTTAGTTCATCATGTTGTTCCAACTATAGGGTTGCAGATCCCTTTAGCTCCTTGGGTACTTTCTCTAGCTTCTCCATTGGGAGCCCTGTGATCCTAAATCAAATAAGGGACTAATATCCAATATATATAAAGAACTCAAGAAGGTGGACTCCAGAAAGTCAAATAAACCCATTAAAAAATGGTGCTCAGAACTGAACAAAGAAATCTCACCTGAGGAATACCGAATGGCAGAGAAGCACCTGAAAAAATGTTCAACATCCTTAATCATCAGGGAAATGCAAATCAAAACAACCCTGAGATTCCACCTCACACCAGTCAGAATGGCTAAGATCAAAAATTCAGGTGACAGCAGATGCTGGCGAGGATGTGGAGAAAGAGGAACACTTCTCCATTGTTGGTGGGATTGCAAGCTTGTACAACCACTCTGGAAATCAGTCTGGCGGTTCCTTAGAAAATTGGACATAGTACTACCGGAGGATCCAGCAATACCTCTTCTGGGCATATATCCAGAAGATGTCCCAACCGGTAAGAAGGACACATGCTCCACTATGTTCATAGCAGCCCTATTTATAATAGCCAGAAGCTGGAAAGAACCCAGATGTCCCTCAACAGAGGAATGGATACAGAAATTATGGTACATTTACACAATGGAGTACTACTCAGCTATTAAAAAGAATGAATTTATGAAATTCCTAGCCAAATGAATGGACCTGGAGGGCATCATCTTGAGTGAGGTAACACAATCACAAAGGAACTCACACAATATGTATTCACTGATAAGTGGATATTAGCCCAAAACTTAGGATACCCAAGATATAAGATACAATTTGCTAAACGCATGAAACTCAAGAAGAATGAAGACCAAAATGTGGACACTGTTCCCCTTCTTAGAATTGGGAACAAAACACCCAGGGAAGGAGTTACAGAGACAAAGTTCGGAGCTGTGATGAAAGGATGGACCATCTAGAGACTGCCGTATCCAGGGATCCATCCCATAATCAGCTTCTAAACGCTGACACCATTGCATACACTAGCAAGATTTTGCTGAAAGGACCCAAAGATAGCTGTCTCTTGTGAGACTATGCAGGGGCCTAGCAAACACAGGAGTGGATGCTCACAGTCAGCTATTGGATGGATCACAGGGCTCCCAATGGATTTCTGATTTTTTTAATTAGCATGCTGTCCCTGTGCCCTCTAGAGAGTCTGACTAAGGGTTTATCTATCTTGTTGATTTTCTCAAAGAACCATCTCCTCATTTGGTTGATTCTTTGAATAGTTCTTCTTCTTTCCACGTGGTTGATTTCACCCCTGAGTTTCATTATTTCCTACTGTCTACTCCACTTGGGAGAATTTGCTTCCTTTTTTCTAGAGCTTTTAGTTGTGTTGCCAAGCTGCTACTGTGTGCTCTCTCTAGTTTCTTTTTGGAGGCACTCAGAGCTATGAGTTTCCGTCTTAGAAATGCTTTCATAGTGTCCCCATATCTTTATGTATGTTGTGGCTTCATTTTCATTAAACTCTAAAAAGTCTTTACTTTCGTTCTTTATTCCTTCCTTGACCAAGGTATCTTTGAGAAGTGTGTTGTTCATTGTCCACGTGATTGTTGGCTTTCCATTATTTATTTTGTTATTGAATATCAGCCTTAGTCCATGATGGTCTTCTAGGATGCATGGGACGATTTCAATATTTTTGTATCTGTTGAAGCCTGTTATGTGACCAATTATATGGTCAATTTTGGAGAAGGTCCCTTGAGGTGTTGAGAAGAAGGTATATCCTTTTGTTTTAAGATAAAATGTTCTGTAGATATCTGTTAAGTCCATTTGTTTCATCACTTCTTTTAGTTTCACTGTGTGCCTGTTAAGTTTCTGTTTCCATGATCTGTCCATTGATGAAAGTGGTATGTTGAAGTCTCCCACTATTATTGTGTCAGGTGCAATGTGTGCTTTCAGCTTTACTAAAGTGTCTTTAATGAATGTGGCTACCCTTGCATTTGGAGCATAGATATTCAGAATTGAGAGTTCCTCCTTGAGGATTTTAACTTTGAAGAGTATGAAGGGTCCCTCCTTGTCTTTTTTGATAACTTTGGGTTGGAAGTCGATTTTATTCTATATTAGAATGGCTACTCCATCTTGTTTCTTCAGACCATTATCTTGGAAAATTGTTTTCCAGCCTTTCTCTCTGAGGTAGTGTCTGTCTTTTTCCCTGAGATGGGTTGCCTGTAAGCAGCAGAATGTTGAGTCCTGTGTGTGTAGCCAGTCTGTTAGTCTATGGCTTTTTATTGGGGAATTGAGTCCATTGATAGTAAGAGATATTAAGGAAAAGTAATTGTTGCTTCCTTTTATTTTTGTTTTTAAAGTTGGCATTCTGTTTTTGTGGCTGTTTTCTTTTTGGTTTCTTTAGGGATTAATTTGTTGCTTTTTCTAGGGCGTGGTTTCCGTCCTTGTATTTTTTGTTGTTGTTGTTGTTTTGTTTTTTTTTTTTTCTGTTATTATCCTTTGAAGGGCTGCATTTGTGGAAAGATAATGTGTGAATTTGGTTTTGTCGTGGAAAAATTTGGTTTCTCCATCTATGGTAAATGAGAGTTTGGCTGGGTATAGTAGCCTGGGCTGGCATTTGTGTCCTCTTAGGGTCAGTAACACATCTGTCCAGGATCTTCTGGATTTCATAGTCTCTGGTGAAAAGTCTGGTGTAATCTGATTGGCCTGCTTTATATGTTACTTGACCTTTTTGCCTTACTGCGTTTAATATTCTATCTTTATTTAGTGCAGTTGTTGTTCTGATTATTATGTGTTGGGAGGAATTTCTTTTCTGTTCCAGTCTTTTTGGAGTTCTGAAGGCTTCTTTTATGTTCATGGGCATCTCTTTCTTTAGATTTGGGATGTTTTCTTCTGTAATTTTGTTGAAGATATTTGCTGGCCCTTTAAGTTGAAAATCTTCATTCTCATCTTCTCCTATTATCTGTAGGTTTGGTCGTCTCATTTTGTCCTGGATTTCCTGGATGTTTTGAGTTAGGATCTTTTTGCATTTTGTATTTTCTTTGATTGTTGTGCCAATGTTCTCCATGGAATCTTCTGCACCTGAGATTCTCTCTTCCATCTCTTGTATTCTTTTGCTGGTGCTTGCATCTATAATTCCAGATTTCTTTCCTAGGGTATCTATCTCCAGCGTTTCCTCACTTTGGGTTTTCATTATAATGTCCACTTCCCTTTTTAGGTCTTGGATGATTTTATTCAATTCTATCACCTGTTTGGTCATGTTTTCTTGCAATACTTTAAGGGAATTTTGTGCTTCCTCTTTATGGTCTACTACCTGATTAGCCGTGTTCTCCTGTATTTCTTTAAGTGAGTTATTAAAGTCCTTCTAGATGTCCTCATGAGATCATCATGACCATCATCATGAGATATGCTTTTATACCCGGGTCTAGTTTTTCAGGGTTGTTGAGGTG
Source organism: Mus caroli (assembly GCF_978045245.1). Lineage (NCBI taxonomy): Eukaryota > Metazoa > Chordata > Mammalia > Rodentia > Muridae > Mus > Mus caroli. The sequence continues at coordinate 115,228,080 of NW_028227260.1, read as the reverse complement.
TCAGGACTGGGTGGGGTGGGAGTGTTGTGTTCTGATGATGGTGATTGGTCTTGGTTTCTGTTAATAAGATTCTGATGTTTGCCTTTCACCATCTGGTAATCTCTGGAGTTAGTTGTTGTAGTTGTCTCTGGTTAGGTCTTGTTCCTCAAGTGTTTATGTTAGCCTCTATCAGCAGACCTGTGAGACTAGTTCTCTCCTTAGTTTCAGTGCTCAGAGTACTCTCTGCAGGTAGGCTCTCCTCTTGCAGAGAAGGTGCCAAGATATGTGGTGTTTGAACCTGCTTCCTGGGTGAAGTTGTTAACCACTCACAGAGGTCTTAAGATCCAGTGGAGGGTCCTGTTTATACCTAACAGTTGTCTGCAGACTCCATGCCCAAGGTGCCTTTGTGCTGGCATGGATGGTCCAGAAGGGATTTGTTCCCAGATCAGGCCAAGTTTTCTGCTTCCCTAATTAATGCAGACTCAGGTCCCACGGAATTGGATTGTTGCAGACGTTGTGTTCCACTCACCAGAGGTCTTAAGATCCCGTGACAGGTCTTGTGGGTAGCTGGCAGGTGTTAGCCGACTCTGCACCTAAGCTACCCCAGTGCTGACGAGACCGGAAGGGACTTGTGCCCCTGATCAGTTCAGGTTTTCTGCTTCCCTATCTAATGCAATCTCAGGTCCTGCACGACTGGATTGGAGCAGACACGGTGTTCCACTCACCATAGGTCTTAAGATCCCATGGCGGGTGATGTGGGTAGCTGGCGGGTGTCAGCCCACTCTGCACCCTAGCTACCCCAGTGCTGGCAGGACTAGAAGGGCACCATAATATTTTCATACTCTTTTTTCATTGGTTCTTTTTTCCTTTGTTCTGAGAACCAGTGAAGTCAGAAAAATGTTTTTATTCATCTTTATTTAAAGAACATATTATTATTAATTATTATTATTATTACTGTTACCAATTTTTTAATTTACATCTCAAGTATTGTCCTGCTCCCACACTCCCTTGCACAGTTTTTCACACTTTTCCCTCTCACTTTGCCTCTGAGATGGGTATCATCATGGTGGTCCCCCTTCCCTGGGCCAGCAAGTCTTTACAGAATTATGCAGAACCTCTCCCACTAAGGCCAGTCAAGGCAGTCCACTGCTACATATATATTGTTGGCCTCAGTCTAGATTTACTTGCTCTTTATTTGGTGACTTTATCTCTGGGAGCTCCCAGCAGTACATATTAGTTGACACTGTTGGTCTTCCATGTTGCCAATCCCTTCAGTTCCTTCAATCCTCCCACTAACTCTTACATACATGTCTCTGACCTCACTCTAGTAGTTGGATATAAGCATCTACATCTGTCTCATTCAGTTGTTGGTATAGCATACAGAGGACAGCATTGCTAGGATTCCTCTCTGAAAGTACAACAGAGCATCAGTAATACTGTCAGGCTTTGGTACTTGCCCATGGGATAGATCCCAAGTTGGGCTGGTCACTGGTCTGCCATTCCTTTAGTTATTACTCCATTTCCCCCTGCATTTCTTTTAGATAGAAACAATTTTAGGTTGAAAATGAATAGACTCAATACAATTCCCATCACTATTCCAGTATAATTCCTCCCAGACATGGAAAGAAAAATTTTCAACATCATATGGGATAAAAAAAACCCAGGATAGCCAAAACAATTCTGAACAATAAAAGAACATCCAGAAGAATCACTTAAGCAAAAGTAATAATAATAATAGTAATAATAATAATAATAATAATAATAATAATAAAAATAAAGCACATGGAATTGGTACAGAGACAGACAGGTTTGTCAATGAAATAAAAAGGAAAACCCAGGAATAAACACATACACCTATGGTCACTTGATCTTTGACAAAAAAAAAAAAAAAAGCTAAAACCATACAGTGGAAAAAAATAAGGCATAAACAAATGGTGCTGGTCTAACTGGCAGTCTGCCTATAGAAGAATGCAAACTGATTCATAATTATCACCATGCACAAAGTTTAAATCTAAGTGGATCAAGGACCTCATCATGAAACCAAATACACTGAATTTAATAGAAGAGAATGTGGAAAATAACATCAAACACATTGGCATAGTGAGAAATTTCCTGAATATAACACACCAATAGCTGAGACTCTAATCCATAAATGGGACCTTATAGACCTTCAAAACTTCTGGAAGGCAAAGGACACTGTCAACAAGACAAAAAGCAAGGGTACAGAAAATTTTATTGTGTGGAGTCTTACTTCAACTAGATAAAACAAGTCTGTTTATTAGGAAATATGTTATCATATCTTGACCATTGTATCAAGGCCTGTAGTATTTTCAGAGGACTATTACTTAAACTCACTTGGTATTACCTTGAATCTGTTAGCTTATTTGTATCATTTATTACAGTTGTCCTCAACCTTCCTAATGCCAGCAATCCTTTAATACTGTTCCTTATGTTGTGATCACCCCAAACAAAAATATATATTTTTTTGCTTCTTTTATAAATGTAATTATAAAAATTTGCTTCAATTGTTCATGGTAAAATGTTGTTTTATGAAGATTGTGCAGAACAATATAGACTCCTTTATAGCCAATTATAATGTAACCTTAAAAGGAAAGACTATGATAATATCTCAAATTTTATTCCTATTGAACGAAAGAAAACTAAATTTAAGACATTACAGCCCTACCCAGAAAGTTTATAAAGTCCATATCTCATGTGGCATGCTATTTAGGAGCGCATTTTGGCTTAGAGCAAAGAACAAAGGCTGTAAAGTCATCGCAGAAACCAACTAGCCTTTGAGATAAGAAAGGCATGCAAGGACAATCCCCCCAGGACAAACTCAAGATGAGTAGTGGACCACCTGCTGATATGGTTTGGGCTTAGCCAAATGTCCTGCAGACCAAGATAAAAACCCTCTCTTTAGAGTTACTCTCTGATGTTTAAATTGCCCATTTGTGTGTAACTGCACCAATTCTTCACCTACCCCCACTCCCTTCCTACATAAACCCCTTTACTATATATACTTTTGAGCCTTGAGGCCGACATCTGTTATCTCCTGTGTGAGATGCATGTCTGTCCTGGAGCTCCATCATTAAACTACCTCGTGTATTTACATCAAGACAGTCTCTTTGTTCATGATTCTTGGGTGCACACCGAATCGGGAGTCAAGTGGGGGTTTCCCCACTAGGTTCTTTCACTATCACTCTTGTTCTGATGATCTTGAAGAAAAATGTTGGTGGAAGTTATGTCAGAATGTACATTTATGACACATACAGAAGTAAGTGGTTGCTTAAGAGCCAGCTTCTATAAATATTTTAAATTAGGTAAAGAAATCCTTTACATATACCAATTGCAAAGCCACAGATGAGAAAAATATCAGCCAATGTAAGTTGAAGGCAATTTTCTAGAAGCATATTTTATTTTTATGTTTGTCTCATGTACATAATTTCCATTATTTCTTTCAAATTCTGGGCTGTGTTGGGGTTATCTGTATGCTGCCTGGTTGGTGACTCTGTCTTTGGGAGCTCCCTGGGTTCTGGGTGAGTTTAGGCTGCTAGTCTTCCTATGGGTTTGCTCTCCTGAGCTTCTTCCAGCCTTTCCCTAGTCCAACCACAGTGATCCCTGACTTCCATTGGTTGGGTTAAAGTATCTGCAACCTTCTCAGTCAGCTCCTTGTTGAGCCTCAAAGAGAACAGACGTGCTAGCGTCCTGTCTGTAAGTATACCATAGCATCCATAGTAGTGTCAGGCCTTGGGGCCACTCTTCGAAGTATGGCCCCAAGTTGGGCTAATCAAAGTGCCTCCTTTCCCTCAATCTCTTCTCTATTATTTGTCCCTGCAATTCTTTTAGATAGGAATAATTCTGGGTCAGTGTTTTTAACTATGGAATGGCAATATTTAAATATAACTTATAAAATGATGAGAAAAGATTACCTGTAAATTAAGTTTCTCTATACATAAACATAGTTTCCTCTTTTATTTAACTAAACATAGTAGTATTTTGATGCCTTTGAACTGCTGTATTCTCTCAAAATTGTTTTTGAAATTTACGAATATATTTTCTGTACCGATTAATTTCTTTTCATGGTTTTAATGGACATGGTGAATATAATAATATATGTTATGTTGGTTTGGTTTTTATCAAGATAAGCTTTATTATTTATTCGTGGAACCTGCTACCTTAAGATACATATCTTTATTAAAAATTAAATTTAGATAATTATTATTTCAATTGAATTTCCATCAGTGCTTATTAGTGTAAGTGTAGTATTAAGTATCCTTTGGTTTTCAAAGTACCTTAATGACATTTCATTTTTCATTACTGTCAAATGATTTCAATGGTGTTCATTTTTCTTGTATTTTTATCAGTTTCTCTCCCAGTACTCTGTTCCTCCATCTCTCTCATGCACTCACTCATTCCTCCTGTTTTCATCCTCACCTGACTCAAATCTACCACAAAATTTGTTTCCCTTCCTAGGAGATCCATAATTTCCCCCTCCATGAGCTCTTCTTGTTTTGCTTAGGCTCACTGTATCTGAGGATTGTAGTATTATTTTCCTTTAAAGAAAAACTAATGTTCAAATATAAATGAGTACATTCCATGTGTGTTTTCCTGTGTCTGGGTTACCTCATGCAGTATAATCTTTTCTAGTTCCATCCATTTGTCTTCAAATTTAAGGATGGTATCTTTTTTTTTTCCTCAAAGAATAGTATTCCATTGTGTATATTCACCACTTTTTCTTTATTCACTATTCAGTTGAGGGACATCTAGTTTGTTTACAATTTCTGACCACTATGAGTACAGCTGCAATGAAGATGAATAAGGAAGTGTCCTTGTGGTAATATAGAGAGTAGTCTAGGTAAATTCTCAAAAAGGTATATCTGGATCTTGAGACAGAACAATTTCCAATAGTCTGAGGAACCATTATGTTGATTTTCATAGTGGCTGTACTAGTTTGCTGTTCCATCAGCAATGGAGACACATTCCCCTTGTTCCAAATGATTGCCACCATCTGCTATTCCTTGTGGATTGAACTTAGGCATTCTGATAGGTGTAAGATGGAATCACAAAGTTGTTCTAAAGTGCACTTTCCTGATGGCTATAGACATTAAGAATTTTTAAGCATTTCTTTGCCACTTGATATCCTCTTGAGAATTCTCATTTTAGATGAGATTACCCATTTTCAATTGTATTTTTAGTTTTCTTACTATCTGGTTCCATGGGTTTCTTATACATTAGCTCTCAGTCAGATTTGGGCTTGATGAAAATATTTTCCCATTCTGTGGGTTACTGTTTTTGCCACTCAGTGTTGTTCTCTGCCTTATAGAATCTTTCCTGTTTCACAGGGAACCATGACAGTTTCAGTTATTCATATGATGGATTACATTTCTGATTGTTGTATGTTGATCCACCTCTGCATCTTGGGAGGTGATGTACAGTAACATGATGTGTGATATCGATGTCTTTTTGTTTGGTGAGTATTTTATTATGAGTATTTTTGCATTAATGTTCATGAGGGAAATTGTTCTGTGATATACTTTCTTTGTTAAGTATTTGTGTGGTTTAGGTGTCAGGATAAATGTTGCCTCATAAAACGAACTTGGAAATATTCTGTTTGTTTATATTTTGTGAATGGATTCGAGTAGTTTTGGCATTATCAGTCCTTTAACAGTGTGATAAGAATTTGTATAATTTAAGTTTTAGTGCTGTTCATTTTGTTGACAAATGCCAGTACCCTTGCTTTTATGGCATAGCTGCTAAAAATTAAAAGATTACCTTGGTGAAACTTTTTAAAAATATTTTTTATTACATCTTTCCCTCAATTACATTTCCAATGCTATTCCAAAAGTCCCCCATACCCTCCCCCCCCACTTCCCTACTCACCCATTCCCAGTTTTTTGGCCCTGGCATTCCCCTGTACTGGGGCATATAAACTTTGCATGTCCTATGGGCCTCTCTTTCCAGTGATGGCCGACTAGGCCATCTTTTGATACATATGCAGCTAGAGTCAAGAGCTCCAGGGTACTGGTTAGTTCATAATGTTGTTCCACCCATAGGGTTGCGGATCCCTTCAGCTACTTGGGTAATTTCTCCAGCTCCTCCATTGGGGGCCCTGTGTTCCATCCACTAGCTGAGAGTGAGCATCCACTTTTGTGTTTGCCAGGCCCCGTCATAGTCTCAAAAGAGACAGCTATATCTGGGTCCTTTCAGCAAAATCTTGCTAGTGTATGCAATGGTGTCACTGTTTGGAAGCTGATTATGTGGTGGATCCCTGGATATGGCAGTCTCTAGATGGTCCATCCATGAAACTTTTTTTTTTAATGAATATGAAGTGTCTTTTTTGTGTTTGCATTAATTTATTTTGGTTTGCAATTTTTCTTTTTCTTTTTTGGATATTAGAGTGGATAAACCAAGTTGCTTCTTACGTCCATTTGTTTATACATGTTAGATCAGGGTAGTGAGAGCTCACATCATGAACTGAAAGCAGAAAGCAGAGAGAATCAATTGGTGGTAGTGAGATGATTATTTTCCTGATATACAGCCTGCAATAATATATGTCTTCCTAACCCCTATTCCAAACCTGCAAGCAACACTAACCATTTGGACCCAATTGTATAAATTCTAAAGATGATTGGAAACATTTCTTAATTAAATCACAACACTACCTTCTTTTCTTAACGTTAAGAGGTCACCATGGAGAAAATAGTTGAAAGATAGCAAGAACCAAAAGTAGTGAATGACTACAAATAAAGTCTGTTTTCCAGAAACAATAAGGTATTTGTACATGTAAAGTGATAGTGACTATAACTATATGTTGAAAAAAAATTCAACATCAAGCCAGGCAAAGCCCAGCATGTAGGGGTGAGATCTTTAGAACATCCCATTGCTGGCTAATGATTATAAACCCCTTTTTTTTTTTTTTTTTTTGGTGTTCACTTTTGGGAGATATAAGTTAGCTTTTTCTTTTTTTATGGATATGAAGCATGCACCTAATGACAGCAGAGCCTGAATATGGTGGGTTAAAGAAGAAATGTCTCCTATAGGCTTAAACATTTGAATACTTCATCCTCTTTTGGTGCTGGTATTTCCGAAGGTGCAGTTATTTATGGTGATGCCTGAAGAAGTGTGTAACTGGAGGCTGGTGTTGAGAATACTTAACACTGCTGGATTTCCAATTTAGTCCCCTTCTTTTTGCTTGTGAAAGAAGAGGGCTCAGTGTATCCTCCTCATTCTATTCCTGACACTTGCTGACATACAATCCTACCATCATGAAGTCTTTTCTATCTGAAAGTTTATGGTCAAAATATATTCCTTCTGTAAGGTGCCTTCGTCATGTTATTTTATCATAGCAGCTGGAAAGGAACTAATATTGGGTTTAACAGAAAAAACACATAAAATATGAAGGAGACATTTACTCCTACAGGGATATGTAAGGAATAGAAAGGATAACACGTGGAATGGAACCTAAACACCCTTGACGTAAGAATAAGAAAATTAAATAACTTTAGTCAATAGATATTAGGCTTCTTATTAGATTCAAGGCTCACAACACAGGAGAGGAAACATGCTCATTAATGCAAAATTGACCAAAAAGCAGTAGCTCAGGGTGTGATAGGACATAGGGGATAACCTACTGTTATTATTTTTAGCTAGATGTATACAGTATCAATAAATCCCCACATGAAAAACAACATGCATATTTGGGTAATATTTAGCAGTAATATGAACCTAATTTTATTATTTGAAGCAAAACATATATAAATAGAAAATGTTATATAATTTGAAATAAAAGATACATAAACAATTGCATACATTGGTTTAATAAGTAAATTGAAACTGTAAAGTTCTAATTAAACTGTACATGCTCATTTACTTATAGCTTATTTGAGGTATAGGTTTTTACAGAGTTACTTAGTAGTGAGATTTCTTATGACTTTTGCAGATATCCTTAGTTTATCTTACCTTCTTCTATATTCCTTCTACATTAATCTTTCTCATTAGAACCTGACTCTCCAAAGTATCCCCAGAAAATATGACAATCACAATTACCCATGCTGCCATCAGTAGCCATATTGAAACCCACATTTCATGTTGCTTCTGAAGATATTGTTAATGTCAAGGATCCCTGAAGCCATCAGAATATACAGTGAAATTCACAGTCAGTAAAGCTCCCTCAGATCATGTTGAGTTAAATGTTCTGAGATATGATTTGTTGAGGTCACATATATACTGGCAACAGAGAATGCATGGCCATGATACTTTAGGCCTCTAGAAACAATCATGTCAGTGATCCCTGCTGCATTATGGGACTACATTAATATGACAGTCTTGAACTGCATTAGAATAATTACTGATGTGAATTATCTATAATTCTGCCACATTCATAAGTGTTCTGCCATTTATAAACATTTTTATGTCCTATTTCATTCTGTCACTAGACAAGAGGCTTCAGTCATGGTCATCCCAGCTATCTGAAATTTTCTTGATATCCCTGTTATTCCTGGCAACATACACCATGGTATATTCGAGATCCATGCTGCTACAGGCAACCAGGACATGAATGAACCCTCTTGCCTACTTGAATCTGCTGATGACATAAAAAATACCAACAGTCAAGAAAAATATATTAATATTACTCATACATGATGCCACTAGTAACCATATTGAGATCTATAGTCAGTTTTGTATAAGAAGAGCTCCCTGATATCTGAGAACCCAAGGCCAAATGAGTCTATAGTGAACATCATTGTCAGTATTACTGCCTGTGGTCATAATTAGGTAAGTGTTGTGTGATGCTACTGAAGAAACCATTGATGCCAGTGATCCTACCTGAAACCTGAAGCTATGTTGAGGTCAGTGCTGCATGCTGTCACCAGTAACACGAAGGAGTCGATTTTTAATATTGCTGATGGAGATCATGGTGATGACTATGATCTGTACTGCTTCTGGAGAAACTGCTGAATTCCATGGTCCATACTGATTACCAAGATCATTATGAGGTAAGTATTCTGAGCTGGCACTGAATAACAGATCAGTGGCTGAGATTCTACATATTATAAGGAATTCTGTTGATGTTCCTGATTCATCAATTTTGCCCTCAATTTTGAGCAAACAATGTATTTTGAGGTTTGTGGTCCTACCTGTAAGAAGAAGCTATACTGATGTCAGTGATGCATTTTGTGAACAGAAACTGGGCAGGAGTCCATTATATCTATTGCTGATGGAGATGCTGATGATGGCTATGATCTGTGTTGCTGCTTGAGAATCTGATAAATTCCAAAGTCCTTACTGATGCTTGAATTCATATTGAAGTAAGTTTTCCTAGTTGGCACTGAAGATCAGACTGATGTCTGAGATCATACCTGATACAGGAAATTCTCTTTATGTTTACTGATGAATGGATATAGCCGCAGATGTTAAAAATGAAATTATTACAGATGTATGTTATCCATTTTTCTGCTCAAATAGTGCGAAGATTCTCGCCATCTATAATAATTTTGATGTCACTATGCATCCTGCCTCTTGAATTACCTTGATGTCCTAGATTCTTCTTGGCAACAGACTCCACTTTGTATGCCAGATGCCTGGTGTCATAGGCAACCAGGTTAGGAGTGAATCTTACTCCCACTTTAGACAAATTATTGACACCAGAGACCCCAAAGCAAAGTGAATCTTGCTCCTACTTTAGACTAATTAATGACACCAGAGACCCCAAAGCAAAATGAAGCTTGCTCCTACTTTGGACTAATTAATGATATCAGAGATCCCAAAGGCCATATAGTCATTCATCCATGATGTCACTGGTAACCATGTTGAGATTTATACTCAGAGATTGTAGTAGGAATGGTGTAGCAACAAGTATTATCTTTGAAGAGCTCCATGACATCTGAGATGCCCCAATCATAAATGTCTATTGTGAACATCATTGTCAGTACTGCTCCCTAAGTTTATAATGACAAAAGAGCTGTATACTGTTATTGAAGTTCCCTTTGATGTCAGTGATCACATCTGCATGCTGAAGCTTTGCTGATATCATTGCTGTTTGTTGTGATAAGCAAGCATAATTGAATCTATTACATGAAGTTCCTATTACTAATGGAGACCCTGGTAATGGTTATGAGCAATGTTGCTCCTAGAGAAACTGCTCTATTCCAAGGTAAATGCTGATACACAATACCATATTGAAGTAAGTGTTGTTATCTGACACTGGATATAAAATTGATGTCTGAGATCCTACCCACCACAGGAAGTTCTGTTGATGTCCCTGATGCATTCATGTAGCTCCTGATGTGAAACATGCATGGTATTTTCATTATTATGATTCTACTTGTAACAAAAATCTATGTTGATACACCAGTGATGTATGCTGTGATCAGCAATTTTGATGGAGTCCATTATTCCTATTGCTAATGGAAACCCTCATGGTGGCTATGATCTGTGTTACTGCTTAAGAATATAATGAACCTCAAGGTCCACATTAATGTCCATGTTCGTTTTGAGGGAAGTATTCTTATTTGGTACTGGAGGTCAGATTGATATCTGGAAACCTACCTGCAACAGGAACATCAGTTGGTATTCCTCAAGTATGTGTGTAGCCCAAAATATCGAACATGTGATAAATATTGATACTTGTGATTCTGCTGGAAACCTGAAGCTATTTTGAAATCAGTGCTGCAGCTATGACCAGCAATCATCATGGGGTCTTTTATTCCTGTTGCTAATTGAGACCCTGGTGATGGCTATGATCTGTGTTTTTTCTTGAGAACCTGATGAATTCAAAGGCCCATAGTGAAATGCTAGAATATATTGAGGTTAGTGTTCTCAATAATGGAGATCAAATTGATATCTGAGATCCTAATGGTCACTAAAATTCTGTTGATGTCACTGATACATGAATACATTGCATAATGTTGACTAAGTAATGTTCAAGATCCTTACTGCCACCCGAAATAATGTTGATATCAGGGATTTATCCTGCAACTAAATGAGGTAGTTATGACAATGACTTATTCTGCCCTGTGAATTGATGTTGATGTCATTGATATATAAATGTCTGAACACCCCATCGGATTGCAACCCCATCCATTTGCAACCTGGTTGCCTGTGATCCCTGCTGCCCCTGGTTACCATGTTAATATCACTATTACCAAGTTCCTGTAGAAACTATGATGATATCAATCATCCATTCTGCCTCAAGTAGCCATGTTGAAACCCACAGTCCATGATGCTTCTTGGATTATTGTTAATGTCAAGGATCCCTGAGGCAGGCAGGGTTTTAGGTGAAGTTTTAGATAATTTCTGCTGCATCATATCATGTTGAATTATATGTTCTGAGATATATTATATTGAGGTCACATATAGTGTGGCAATGGACACTGTTGCTTGTTACATATACTTCAGGCATCCAGCAGCCATGTCAGTGATAACTTCTGCCTTATGGTACCAAATTAATATCACTGTCTCCTACTGCCAATGGATTCAGTATTGATGTCAATTATCAATGCTTCTGTCAAATTTATGTCAAGTATCCTGTTACCTGAAAACATTTTGATATCATGATTCAAAGTACCACTAGGGGAGTTCTTTACATGGTCATATCTACCTTTTGAAACTGTATTGATATCCTTGGCAACAGATACCATGGTATATTTCAGATTCCTACTCACACAGGCAACCAGGCAGTGAGTGATCACTACTAACACTTTGGAACAAATTGGTATCAGTGATCCCAACTGCTAGGGAAATTGGCCAAGGGAATTGGGAAATTGATGTCACTCATCCATGCTGCCACTGGTAACCATGTTGAGATCCTCAGTCAGTGTCTTTGAAGACGGCATGATGTCTGTGATAACTCAACCAGAATAATGTGTTGTGAAGTTCATTGTCAGTACTGGTGCCTAAGGCCATAATGATATAAGTGCTGTGTGCTGCTACTGGACACATGTTTGATGCCACTGAACATATTTGCAACCTGAAGCTATGTTGAGGTCAGTGTTGTATTCTGCAACCAGAAATCATGATGAACTCAATTCTTATTGCTTATGGAAACCTTGGTCATGTCTATGATCTGTGCTTCTTCTAGAGAATATACTGAATTCCAAGATCCAAACTGACACTTGATGTCATGTTGAGGTAAGTGTTCTTATGTAGCACTGGAGATCAGATTGACATCTGAGATCCAACCTGCCACAGGTAATTTTGTTGACGTCCCTGATGCTTTCATGTAGCACCTGCTATCATCTATGAAATGTACAATATTCTTACTACCACCAAAAGAGGTAGTGATGTCAGTGAACTATCCTGTTCCTGGAAAAGCATTTTATGACCCTAATTTCTTCTGCCCTCTGAATCAATGCTGATATCACTAATATATACCTGGCAACAGACCCCATGGTATTGTCTGAGATTATTGTTCGCAATGGCAAAATTATTGTCAGTTATCCTAGCTGACACTGGAACTATATTGACTTCACTAATGCACAATTGCCACAGGAAAGTGGATGATGTAAATCATAAATCCTGCCTCTAGTAGCCATGTTGAAATCCATAGTCTGTGTTGCTCCTGAAGGGACTGTAAATGGTAAGAATCCCTGAGACCATCAGAATCTTCAATGAAGTTCATTCAATAATGCTATCTTAGGTCATGTTGAGTTACATGTTCTGAAGTATGTTATGTTGAGCCAATATATATATATAGGCATCAGATACCACTGTATGCCCATGATACTACAGGCCTGTAGCAGACAGTAAGTCAGTGATCCCTGATGACTCTTCTGCCCAAATTAATATAACTTTCATTAACTGCCAATGGAATTACTACTGATGTCACTTATCTATTCTTCTGTATAAAATCCCAGAAGTGTCTTGCCATTCATAAGCAATTTGATGTAATGATGCATCAGGCAACTGGAAAAGAGATTTGTTTACATGAAACCCTCTGAAAGTATTTTTATGTCCCTTGTACTTACTGGCAATGGACACCATGTTATATCAGAGATCCATGCTGCTATAGACAAACAGATTAGGCGTGATTTCTACTCCCACTTTGTCAAGATTGATGACATCTGTGATCCTGACTACCAAGGAAAATATATTGACATTACTAATCCATGCTGTCACTGGTAACTATTTTGACACCCATAGTCTGTGTGGTCATTGAAAAGCTACATGAGGTCTGTGATAAATCAACCATAAGAATCTGTTGTAAAGTCCATGGTAAGTATTGCTGCCTAAGTTCATAATGAGGTAAGTGTTGATTGCTCCTACTGGAGACTAGTTTGATGCCTGTGATCCTAACTGAAACCTGAAGATACCTTGATTTGAAAGCTGCATGCTGTGACCAGCAATAATGATAGAACTCATTTTTTCTATTGCTGATGAAAAACCTGGTGATGGCCATGATCTCTCTTATTGTTGGGAACCTGCTGACTTACAAGGTTCATGTTGATGGTAGAGGTCATGTTGAGATAAGTGTTCTGAGGTGACACAGTAGATCAGATTGTTGTCTGAGATTCTATTTTCCACAAGAAATTCTGTTGATGTTCCTGCCTGCTATCAACCATGTAATGTACATGGTTGTTACTGCCCCTGGAATTGTGCTGTCAACATAAATAGTGCTACCTGATAAGAGGTTTATGATCATAACTTTTCTGCCCTTTTAATCTATGCTAATGTCACTGATATATAAACGGCAATAGATTCCACCATATGGCCTTAGTTACATGCTGTCATTAGCCACCTTGTCATTAGTGATCCCTGCTAAAACTAAGGTCTATATTAATGTCATTCATTTAATGTGCCTACAGAAAATATGATGATATCCAGTATGCTGCCTTCAGTGGCCTGTTTACACCCATAGTCCATGATACTTCGGATGAGATTGTTAATGTCCAGGATCTATGAGACTATCTGAACATAAGGTGAAAATTTAGGTCATACTGTTCCCCCATGTCATGTTGAGTTCCATATTCTGTTATACTGAGGACACATAGTGTCAAAAGATATCATTTTTATATTCATGACAATTCAGGCCTCAAGCAGCTGTGATCACAGTAATCTCTGCTAACTTATGGGGCAACATAAATATGAGCATCTCCAAATGCCAATAGAATCTTTACTGATATCAGCTATCCAAATTTTTCTGCTGTTATTTATGAGAAGTGTGCTTTCAGCTGCAACAATTTTTATGTCAAAGATCCATCCTGCCAACAGAGAAGAAGATTCTGTACAGTCATTCATGGCCTCTTAAATATTTTGATGGCCTTGATACTTCCTGACAACAAACGAGGTGGTATATACCAGTTCCAAGCTGCCACTGTCAACCAGGTCCTGAGGGATTCTTACTGCCTCTTTGGAACAGGTAATGACATCAGAGATCCCAACTTCCCAATTTTCAAGATAAAAGTATTGACATTATTTATCCATAAAGCATCTGGTAAACATGTTGAGATTCATAGATAGTCTTGTCTTTGAAGAATTCTGTCCTGCCTATGATCCTTTAGTCAAAGAGTCTATTGTAAAGTTCATGATCAATATTGCTGCCGAATGCCATAATGAGGTAAGTGCTGTGTGCTGCTACTGGAGATACTTTGGACACCTGGGATGGTACCTGAAACCTGATACTATGTTGATACAGGTAATGACTGGTTTGACCAGCAGTCATGATGGATTTCATTGTTTCTATTACTGAAGGTGATGGAGACCCTGATCATAAGGATGATCTCTGCTGCTGTTTAAGGGAATCCCATATTTTATGGTCCATACTGACACTGGACATCATATTGAGGTACAGGTTCTGAGGTACACTGGAGATCACATTGATATCTGAGATCCTACGGGCCACCGGAAATTCTGTTGATATCCCTGATGTATGCATGTAGCCCCTGTTGTGGACCATGAGTTCACTATTATATACATCATCGGAAGACAAATCATTCTATGTCTATACTCTTTGATAGCAAAAGCAACAATGTTGTCATTGATCCTTTCTCACATTTAGGGCCACATTAATATGAGTGACTCCAACTGTCATTGGAATCGATACTGATGTCAGTGAAGCATGCTTCTCTCACCTGTGGGAATGTCCTTTATGAGATATATACTCTTAGCTGTAATAATTTTGAAGTCAATGATCCATTCTGACACTATAGATGTGATTTCTGTTCATGGTTCTCCCTGTTCTCTGAAACAATCACGATGTTCTGATTCTTCCTGGCAATAGATGCCATGGTATATCCAAGAACTTTGATGCCAGAGGCAACCAGGATGTTAATGATACCTACTGACACTTTGGACCAGATTGTGATAGAAATTGTCCTATTTGCTAAGATAAATATGTTGATTTTACTCTCCCATTGTACCTTTTGTAACCACATTTAAATTCATATTCAGTGCTGACTCTGAAGAGCTTGGTAATGTCTATGATCACTGTGGACAAAAGAATCAATTATGAAATGCATGGTCAGAAATTCTACCCAAGATCCCAATGAGGTTAGTAGTGTCTTTTCCTATTGGAAACTTATTTCAAGCCTCTGATGTGACTTACAACCTGAACCTATGTTGCTGTCACTGCTATATGCTGAACCCAGGAAACATGAGGTTATCCATCGTTTCTATTCCTTGGAAGACCCTATTGATGTCAATGATCTGTTTTGCTGCATGAGAACAGACTGAATTCCAAGGTTCATATTGATGTACAAAGTTATACATTGAGGTGAATGTTCTGAGCTGGCATTGGGGATAAGCTTGATGTCTGAGAGCTTACCTGCTGCTGAAAACTGTGCTGATGTATCTGATACATGAATGCATTTTCTTTTTGTAGACCTTGTTGTGGGTAATATCCTTGCTGCTCCAAGAAGAGATTTGATGTAATTGATCCCTCTTGCCCCCAGAGAAAAGATTTATGTCCATAATTCAACCTTTTCAATATCAGTGATACACTAGTCTGCAGACACCATACTATATTTACAATTCTTGCTCACAATAGCAAACAATATTAGAGATTTGTGCTGCCACTTTGGACCATGATGATCCCAACTGCCTACTGTAATATTATGATGGTAGCCATCCATATTGCTACATGTAACTCTGTTCTTATCCATAGACAGTGCTGCCTCTGAACATCTTGTTAAAATCTATTATCCCTACTGCAAGAAGTCTCTGTCTTGAAGTTCACGGTAAATATTGTTGCCTAAGTCATGTTTACTTAAGTGTACTGTATTACAATCAGTTATGATTTTCATGCCTATGACCTGACATGTGACATGTAGCAGTGTTGATGTCAGTGCTGCCTTCTGACATCAGTAATCACGACAGTGATTATTGTTACTCTCACGGTATTATGGTGCACAGGAATCTATGAAATGTCCATGATTTATGGAAATAGCCCCTCCTGTTTTTTTAATAATTTATATGCTCCTTACTGCAACCAGAAGAACTGATCATGATATCATTGATCCATCCTGGCAATGGAGAAAATGCTTATGTTAATACAATTCCCAGGTTCTGAATCTATGCTGATGTCTAAGATACACCTGGAAACAGTAACCAAGTTTTTTCCAAGATCTGTGCTACCACGGGCAACCTTGATTTCAGTGACCCCTGTTGCAAATGAGTATCATATTAGTATCATTAATTCAAAGTATTGTCAGAAAGTATTTTGATGTCCATAACCAATGATGGCACTAGCATCTATATTGAAATGCATAGTCTGTGTTGCTTCTGATGGAATTGTTCATATCAAGGAGTCCTGTGGCCACCAGAGTCTATTCTGAAGTTTAAGGTCAATACTGCTGCTTAAGGTCATGTTGTGAAGTGTTCTAAGATATGTTATATTGATTTCATTGATATAATGTGGGAAAAGATACCGTTGTTTTCTGTCCACAATGATTGATACCAGGATCATCCATGGATGTCCATGTTCTCTGCTGCCACTTGGAACATTAATACAAGCTACTCCAATTGCCACCAAAATATATACTGATATCATCAATCCACACTTCTGCCATCTGACACCATGTTAGGTATATGATGTGTACTGCCAGCTCTAACCAATTTGATGTCAAAGGCCTATCCTGCCACTGGACTGGACATTACTGTCTATGGTTTTATATGTCCTCTGAAAATGTGTACAAGCCAATGATACCTCCTGGCAACAAACAACATGGATTATCCCAGATGATGGCGGCCATTAGCCACAAGAAGATTAGGGATTCTTGCTGTCACTTTGGACCCTATTGATTATACCATTGATCTCAATTGCATAGGAAAATATCTTGATGTCACTTAATCTTGCTGCCTGTGGTAACCATGTTGATATCCCAAGTCAGTGTTTGCTCTCAAGAGCTTGGTGATGTCTGTGAGCCCTACTGTCATAAGAATCTATCTTGAAGTTCATGAACAATGCTGCTACCTACTTCATGTGGAGTGTTCTGAGTTCTACCTCAGATATGTGTGTGATCCTACTTGCAACTGGAAGCTATACTGATATCAATAATATCTGCTTTCACCAGCAAAAAAGATGGTGTACATAGGTATTATTGAGATCCTACCTGCCACAGGTGACTATAGTGAATTCCTTGATGCATGCATGCAGCCCTCAATGCAGACCATATTCATTAAATACCCATTTTGACACCAGATTTGCTATTGATGTCAATGATCCATCCTGCCACTGGAGAAGAAATTTATTTGCATGATCTCTTCTACCCTCTGAGTCTACGATGATATCACAGATTTATCTTGCAATAAACACCATGGAATCTATACTGATGTTGGACCTGCACTCTGCAACAAATGTGTTCAGCCTGTGTATGGTACTTGGTTGCTATTTCAGTATCTGAGAATCTCACTGATCCAAGTTGTTTGATTGTGTTGGTATTCCTTTAGAGTTCTTATCCCCCTTGGGGCCCTAAATTTTTCCCCCAACTCTACCATAAGAGACCCAAGCTCCATTCAATATTTGGCTGTGGGTGTCTGTATCTGTCTGAGCCAACTGCTGAGTAGATCCTCCTAGAGGACAACATGCTTCTGTCTTCAATCCTATCACTGTATCATTAATGCTGTCAGGGATTGGTTGTTGCCCATAGGATGGGTCTCTAGTTTGGGAAGTTATTGCTTTGCCATTGCATTAGTGTTTTCTCTATCCCTTGTCCATGTATTTCTCATAGACAGAATAAATTTTAGGTCCAAAGTTTGAAGATGTGTTGGTGTGACGATAGCTTCACTGGAGTTCCTACATAGTTACAAGAGGTGGACCATTCAGATTCCATAGCACAATATTGTGAGTCACAGTTAAGATCACTCACATTGATATTTGAGTACCTTCCCTTTCCCAGGTCTCAGTCTCATCCTCAACATGTCACACCCCTACACTCTATACCCCTGCAAGTTTCAGTTTTCCCTCCATTCTCATGGTCATCTAGACATCTACCCTGCCCCTACCCACACTGGATTCTGAACACTGCCATGCCATTACCCATTCTTTCTCTCACCCAGTTAATTTTGCCCATCTGCCTCCCATGATTTTTTTTTAAGTGAGATTCAAGCATCCTCACTTTGTCCTTTCTTCTTGTTTAGCTTCCTTGGGTCTTTGGAGTACATCAAGTTTGTCCTGTATTTTAAGACTAATTTCAACTAATATGTGACTACATGCCATACATGTCCTTTGGGGTCTGGGTTAACTAGCTCAGGATGATATTCTCCATTCCATCTATTTTCCTACAAAATCCATGATGTCTCTGATTTTAATACCTGTATAGTACTCCACTGTGTAGATGTGTCACATTTTCTTTATCCATCTTTCAGTTAAGGGACATCTAGGCTGTTTCCAGTTTCTGGCTATTATGAATGAAGCTATGAACATGGTTGAGCAAGTGTTCTTTTGGGGACAGTGGAATATCTTTTGGGTATATGCACAGGAGTGTTAAGCTGGCTCTTGAATAGAACTATTTACAGTTTGCTAAGAAACACCAAATTGATTTCCAAAGTTGATGCAGAAGTTTGCAGTTCCGCCAGCATTTGAGGTATGTTCCCCTTGATCCACATCCTCACTAACATGTATTACCACTTGAATTTGTGATGTTAGCCCATATGATTATAGTATGATAGAATCTCAGAAATGTTTTGATTTGCATTTCCCTAATGACAAAGCACATTGAACATTTATTTAAGTGCTTCTTGGCCATTCAAGATTCTTCTGCAGTGAACTATCTGTACCTAATTTTTCACCTACGTTATTTGGGTTTCTGGAGGTTAACTTCTTGAGTTTTTGGTAAATTTTGGATATTAGTCCTCTATGGGATGTCAGGTAAGTGAAAATTTTTCATAATGTGTAGGTTGCTGACTTGTACTATGGGCTATGTCCTTTGCTTTACAGAAGCTTTCCAGTTTCATGAGGTCCCATTTTTCAGTTCTTGATCTTAGAGACTGAAGTATTGGTGTTCTGTTCAGGAATTTGTTTCCTATACCAATGTGTTGAACCTATTTCCTACTATCTCTTCTATGAGATTTAGTGTATCTGATTTATGTTGAGGTCTTTGGTCCATTTGGACTTCAGTTTTGTGCACGACAGATGTGGATCTATTTGTATTCTTCTATATACAGACAGCCAGTTAGACCAGCAAAACTTGTTGAAGATGCCTCCTTTTTCCATGTATACTTTTACCTTCTTTGTCAAAAATCAAATGTCCGTAGGTTTGTGGGGCCATTTCAGGATCATCCATTCAATTTAATTGATCCACCAGTTTATTTCTATAGTAATAGAATGCAGTTTTAATATTATTTCTCTGTATTATAAATCGAAGACTGGTATGGTGATACCTCTGGAAATTCTTTTAGTGGTTAAGATTGTTTTAGCTCTCCTGGGTTTTGTTTATCTGTATGAATCTTAGAATGGTTCTTTCAATGTCTGGAAAGAATTGTGTTAGAATTTTGATAGGGATTGCATTAAATCTATAAATTGCTTTTGTTCAGATGGTCATTTTCAATATGTTACTCCTAGTGCCCCATGAGCATTGAAGATTTTTCCAATTCTGATATGTTCCTCAGTTTCTTTCTTCAGAGAATTGAAGTTCTTCACTTTTAAGTCCTTACACATGCTTGATTAGAGTTGCACAAAGATATTTTATATTGTTCATGTCTATTGTACAGAGTTGTATTTTCCTAATTTATTTGTTGTCCCATTTATCATTTATCAAAGGAGGGCAGGCTATGTATTACTTTGAAATAACTTTATATTCAGCTGTTTTGCTGGAGGTGTTTATCAACTTGCTTATGTTTACAATAATATCATCTGCAAATAGTGATACATTGAATTCTTCCTTTCTACTTTGCATCTCTGTGAACTCCATCAGCTGTCTTATTGCTCTGGGTAGAACTTTTAATGCTATATTATATAAATAGTGCAAGAGTGGGGTGCATTCACTTGTCTCCAATCTAGTGGAAATGTTTGAAATTTCTCTACATTTAATTTTATGTTGTCCATTGACTTTCCATATACTGCTTGGATTATGTTTAGGTATGTGCCTTATATTCCTGATCTCACACTTTTGACATGAAGGGGTGGTGAATTTTGGTGAAGGCCTTTTCATCATATTATGAGATGATCATGTGAATATTTTCTTTCAATTTATTGATATGGTGGATTATGTGGATTGGTTTTCATATATTGAGCCATCCCCACATCCCTGGGATGAAGCCTACTTGATCATCATGGATGATATTCTTGATGTATTTCTGAATGGGGTCAAAGTCACACTTAAAGAAATGTTCAAAGTTCTTAGTTATATGGGACTACAAATCAAAACAACACTGAGATTCCACTCTAACCCAATCAGAATGCCTAAGAACAAGAGCTTAAGTGACAGTACATGCTGGTGAGTATGTAGAACCCGAGGAGCACTCCTTTATTGCTGGTAGGATTGCAAGTTGGTAGAAACACTATGGGAAACAATCTGGCTATTTTTCAGAAAAATGGAAATAGTTCTACCTGAAGAACCAGCTCGACTAATTTGGGCATATATCCAAAATATGCCACACCATGTGCTCCACTATGTTCACATTAGGCTTACATGTAATAGACAGAAGCTGGAAAGAACCCAGATGTCCCTCAATAGAAGAGTAGAGACAGAAAATGTGGTTTCTTTACATAATGGAATATTATTCAGCTATTAAGAATGAGGAAATCATAAGTTTTTCTGGCAAATGGTTAGAACTGGAAATTATCATCATGAGTTAAGTATCTCAGACCCAAAAGGGCATTCATAGTATGTACACACTAGTCAGTGGATATTAGCCAAAAAATACAGAATACCTAGGATACAACCTACTGAACTTAAGAAGTTTAACAACAGAAAGGCACAAATGAGGATACTTCAATAACATTTGAGGGTGAAGAAAATAATCATAGGAGTCAGGGGGAGGGAGGAACCTGGGTGTGAGTGGGGAGATGGAACAGAAATGGGACAGGATCAGTTAGGTCGGACAGGAACGAAGCCCAAAGCAGTAGCAGAATGAATAGAAATATGCAGGTTTGGGGGTGGGTTCCATGTGGGGGAACACTCTAGAAAGTACCATGGACCTTGGAGTTAAGACTCTCAGGACTTAGTGATATGCTCAACAATGGGGAGAGGGAACTTAAAAAGCATCCACCTCCATTCCATAGATAGGGCTTCAGGCAGATGGATGGGGTTACCAAAACACAGTTAAAATTTCTGACCCAGAATTGTTCCTGTGTAAAAGTACTTGATGGACAAAAATGGAGAAGAGATGAAGGGAAAGGTGGTCCAGTGACAGACCCAAATTGGAATTCCTCTCAAGGGCCGGCTCTAAGAACTGACATTATTACTTTTTTTTTTTTATATTTTGAAGTTTTATTAAGTTGCTTATTAAGTGACAAAGTAATAACTAAAATCAGAAGAAATATTTTAACTATATTTATGATGTGACATTGTATAAGGCAACTTTCTTTTTTTAATTTTTAATATTTTTATTACATATTTTCCTCAATTACATTTCCAATGCTATCCCAAAATTCCCCCATAGCGCCCCCCACTTCCCTACCCACCCATTCCCATTCTTTTGGCCCTGGCATTCCCCTATATTGGGGTATATAAAGTTTGCAAGTCCAATGGGCCTCTCTTTCCAGTGATGGCCGAATAGGCCACCTTTCGATACATATGCAGCTAGAGACAAGAGCTCCGGGGTACTGGTTAGTTCATAATGTTGTTCCAACTATAGGGTTGCAGATCCCTTTAGCTCCTTGGGTACTTTCTCTAGCTTCTCGATTGGGAGCCCTGTGATACATCCAATAGCTGACTGTGAGCATCCACTCCTGTGTTTGCTAGGCCCCTGCATAGTCTCACAAGAGACAGCTATCTTTGGGTCATTTCAACAAAATCTTGCTAGTGTATGCAATGATGTCCGCGTTTAGAAGCTGATTATGGGATGGATCCCTGGATACTGCAGTCTCTAGATGGTCCATCCTTTCATCACAGCTCCAAGCGTTGTCTCTGTAACTCCTTCCATGGGTGTTTTGTTCCCAATTCTAAGAAGGGGCACAGTGTCCACATTTTGGTCTTCATTCTTCTTGAGTTTCATGCGTTTAGCAAATTGTATCTTATATCTTGGATATCCTAAGTTTTGGGCTAATATCCACTTATCAGTGAATACATATTGTGTGAGTTCATTTGTGATTGCGTTACTTCACTCAAGATGATGCCCTCCAATGGCTTGTGCTGTAAGATCGAGAATTGACAAGTGGGACCTCATGAAACTGCAAAGCTTCTGCAAGGCAAAAGACACCATCAATAAGACAAAAAAACCACCAACAGATTGGGAAAGGATCTTTACCTATCCTAAATCAGATAGGGGACTAATATCCAATAGATATAAGGAACTCAAGAAGGTGGACTCCAGAAAGTCAAATAACCCCATTAAAAATGGGGCTCAGAACTGAACAAAGAATTCTCACCTGAAGAATACCAAATGGCAGAGAAGCATCTGAAAAAAATATTCAACATCCTTAATCATCAGGGAAATGCAAATCAAAACAACCCTGAGATTCCACCTCACACCAGTCAGAATGGCTAAGATCAAAAATTCAGGTGACAGCAGATGCTGGCGAGGATGTAGAGAAAAAGGAACACTCCTCCATTGTTGGTGGGATTGCAAGCTTGTACAACCACTCTGGAAATCAGTCTGGCGGTTCCTCAGATAATTGGACATAGTACTACTGGAGGATCCAGCAATACCTCTCCTGGGCATATATCCAGAAGATGTCCCAACCGGTAAGAAGGACACATGCTCCACTATGTTCATAGCAGCCCTATTTATAATAGCCAGAAGCTGGAAAGAACCCAGATGTCCCTCAACAGAAGAACGGATACAGAAATTATGGTACATCTACACAATGGAGTACTACTCAGCTATTAAAAAGAATGAATTTATGAAATTCCTAGCCAAATGGATGGACCTGGAGGGCATCATCCTGACATTATTACTGATGCAATGGTTTGCTGACAGACAGGAGCCTAGCATTGTTTGGCCTCCTAGAGACCCAAATAGCAGCTGAATAATTCAGTTGCAGATACTTATACCTAGAAATTGGACTGAAGTCGGGACCCCTATGGTGCAATTAGAGGAAGGATGGAAGAAGCTGAAGGGAAGAGTGACCCCATAGGAATACCAGCAGTATCAACTCATCTGGATGCCTAGAAGCTCCCAGAAACTGAGCCACCAACAAGGCAGCATGCCAGAGCTGGCTGGAGTATCCTGACACACATATAGCATAGGATTGCCTAGTCTGGCCTTACTGGGAAAATATGGGCCTAATCTTCAAATGACTTGAGACCCCATGGAGGGTGAAGTTCCAGTGTATGTGTGGGAGCATCCTCTTGGAAGAGGGGCAAGGGGGAGGAGGAATATGATGAGGAACTGTGAGGGGGTACCAGGGGCAGAAAGAAAGCCAGGATATATATATATATATATATATATATATATATATATATATATATATATATATATATATATGCGCATACATACAACACTCAAGGTCATCTTCAGCTCCATAGTTAGTTTGAAGCCCACCCTGAGATACATTAGACCCTGTCTCATAAAAATATTATTAACTATACTCCTGTTAATAGAAATATAATTCCAGTTGGAATTGCCCCACTTAAATCTAGGATAACTAAGAGCTTTGTTGGCTTCTATTTGCCCTGAACTTGTGATAACTATTGTTTTACAACCTGTCAAGAAAAAAATGAGACCTCTAATGTCCTATAATCAAAGGGTGTTCCTATGACATTGACCCAGAGGGAAGGAAACCTATGATAAGCAGACTGGAGTTAAAATGCTTAATCCGGCTCCCAGTGTGGAGACAGTGTCTTTTTGTGTCATTCTGATTTTCTTAAAAATTGGATATTTTATTCACTTACATTTCAAATGTTATCCCTTTCCAGGTTTCCCCTCTGCAAACACCCTCTTCCAACCCCCTTTACCCTACTTCCATGAGGGTGCTCCCCCTCTGACCTAGCTACTACTGCCTCACTGCTCTAGCATTCCTCTTCAATGGGACATCAAACCTTCACAAAACCAAGGGCCTCCTCTCACATTGATGCCAGATAAGGCCCCTTCAGCTTCTTGAGTACTTCTCCTTACTCCTCCACTGGCTTCCCTTTGCTCTGTCCAATGGTTGGCTGTGAGAATCCACATTTGTATTGGTCAGGATGTAGAAGACCCTCCCAGGAGACAGTTGTATCAGGCTCCTGTCAGCAAGCACTTCTTTCTTTATCAGCAATAGTGTCTGGGTTTGGTGTCTGCATGTGGGATGGATCCCCAGATAGGGTAGTCTCTGGATAACGTTTCCTTCAGTCTTGATCCACTCTTTTTTTTTTCTTGTATTTCCTATAGAAAGGAGGAATTATGGATTAAAATTTTGGAACTGAGTGTGGGGTCCCATCCCTCAACCATGCCAACCTCTGGATATGGTCTTTAAAGGTTCTCTCTCCCCTTTTGTGGTGTATTTTGGCTAATGTAATCCTGTTGGAGTCCTGTGAGTCCTTTGCTTTTTGGCATTGGGGACTTTCGGGTTGCTACATCCAGTTCCCCATCCCCATTTGCTATACACTGCTATTCAGGTTCCCGACCCACATTACATTTCCTCCATCTCCTCTGATATATGATTCTTCCCTCTTTTTCACCTACCCCTCTTCTCTTACATCCCAGTCCCTTTCACCCTCTATTTCCCATGAGTATTTTGTTCCCCTTTCTAAGTAGGGCTGAAGCATTCACACTGATCTTCCTTCTGCTTGAGCTTCATTGGCTCCATGAGTTGTATCTTGGGTATTCCATGTTCTTTGACTAATATTCACTTATCAGTGAGTACATACCATGCATGGTCTTTTGTGACTGAGTTACCCCACTCAAGACAATAGTTTTTAATTTTTTTAAATTTTTATTAGATATTTTCTTCATTTACATTTCAAATGCTATCCTGCAAGTACCCTATACCATGTTCCATGCACTGCTCCCCAACCCACCCACTCCCACTTCTTGGCCCTGGATTCCCCTGTACTGGGGCATATAAAGTTTGCAAGACCAAGGGGCCTCTCTTCCCAATACTGGCTGACTAGGCCATCTTTTGCTACTTATGTAGCTAGAGACACAAGATCTGAGGGCACTAGTTAGTTATTTTGTTGTTCCACCTATAGGGTTGCAGACCCCTTCAGCTCCTTGGGTATATTCTCTAGCTCCACCATTGGGGCCCTGCGTTCCATCCAATAGATGACTATGACCATCCACTTCTGTATTTGCCAGGCACTGGAATAGCCTCACAAGAGACAGCTATATCAGGGTCTTTTCAGCCAAATCTTGCAGGCATGTACAATAGTGTCTGCATTTGGTGGCTGATTATAGGATGGATCCCTGGATGGGGTAGTCTCTAGGTGGTCCATCCTTTCATCTTAGCTCCAAACTTTGTCTGTGTAACTCCTTCCATGGGTATTTTGTTCCCAATTCTAAGGAGAAATGAAGTATCCACATATTGGTCTTCCTACTTCTTGATTTTCTTGTGTTTTGCAAATTGAATCTTGGATATTCTAAGTTTCTTGGCTAATATCCACTTATCAGTGAGTGCATATCAAGTGGTTCCTTTTGAGATTGGGTTACCTCACTTAGGATAATATCCTCCAGATACATCCATTTGTTGAAGAATTTAATAAATACATTGTTTCTAATAGCTGAGTAGTATTCTCTTGTGTAAATGTACCACATTTTCTATATCCATTCCTCTGTTGAGGAACATATGGGTTCTTTCCAGCTTTTGACTTTTATAAATAAGGCTGCTATGAACATAGTGGAGCATGTGTCCTTATTACCAGTTGGAACATCTTCTGGGAATATGCCCAGGAGAGGTATTGCTGCATCTTCCAGTCGGACAATGTCAACTTTTCTTAGGAACTGCCAGACTGATTTCCTGAGTGTTTGTACAAGCTTGCAATGCCACCAGCAATGAAGGAGTGTTCCTTCACATCCATGCCAGCATCTGCTGTCACCTGAATTTTCACACTTAGCCATTCTGACTGGTGTGAGGTGGAATCTCAGGGTTGTTTTGATTTGCATTTCCCTGATGATTAAGGATGTTGGACATTTTTTCAGGTGTTTCTCATCCCTTCAGTATTCCTCACTTGGGAATTATTTGTTTAGCTCTGTACCCCATTTTTAATGGGGTTACTTGAATTTCTGTGGTCCAGTGTCTTGAGCTCCTTGTAGATATTGGATATTAGTTCCCTATCAGATTTAGGATTAGAAAAAAATCCTTTCCCAATCTGTTGGTGGTCTTTTTGTTTATTGACAGTATCTTTTGCCTTACAGAAGTTTTGCAATTTTATGAGGTCCCTTGTGCTGATTCCTGATCTTACTGCACAAGCCATTGCTCTTCTGTTCAGGGATGATTCCACTTTGCCTATAACTTCCAGGCTTTTACCTACTTTATCCTCTATAACATTTAGTCTTGTTTTATGTGGAGTTCTTTGATCTACTTAGACTTGAGCTTTGTACAAGAAGATAAGAATGGATCAATTTGCATTCTTCTAAGTGATAACCTCCCTTTGTGCCATCATCATTTGTTGAAAATGCTGTCTTTTTTTCCAATTCATGGTTTTAGATCGATCCCTTGTCAAAGGTCAAGTGACCATAGGTGTGTGAGTTCATTGCTGGGTCTTCAATTCTGTCCCATTGATCTCCCTGTCTGTCGCTGTACCAGTACCATGCAGTTTTTATCAAAATTGTTCTGTAGTGCAGCTTGAGGTCTGGCATGGTGATTCCACCAGAGTTTCTTTTATTGTTGAGAATAGTTTTTGCCATCCTAGGTTTTTTGTCATTCCAGATGAATATGCAAATTGACCTTTCTATCTCAGTGAAGAATTGATTTGGAATTTTGATGGGAATTGCATTGAATATGTAGATTGCTTTTGGCAGGATAGCCATTTTTACTATATTAATCCTGCCAATCCATGAGCATGGGAGACATTTCCATCTTCTGAGATCTTCAATTTCTTTCGTCAGAGACTTGAAGTTCTTGCCATACAGATCTTTCACTTCCTTAGTTAGAGTCACACCAAGGTATTTTATATTTTTTGTAACTATTGTGAAGGGTGCTGTTTCACTAATTTCTTTCTCAGCCTATTTATCCTTTGTGTAGAGAAAGGCCACTGATTTGTTTGAGTTAATTTTATATCCAGCTACTGCACTGAAGCCGTATATCAGGTTCAGGAATTCTCTGGTGGAATTTTTAGAGTCACTTATATATACAATCATATCATCTGCAAATAGTCATATTTTGACTTCTTTCCAATTTTTATCCCCTTGATCTCCTTTTGTTGTGGTATTTCTTTGGCTAGGACTTCAAGTACTATATTGAATAGGTAGGGAGAAAGTTGGCAGCCTTGTCTATTCCCTGATTTTAGTGGGATTGCTTCCAGTTTCACTCCATTTAGTTTGATATAGGCTAATGGTTTGCTGTATATTTTTTATTATGTTTAGGTATGGGCCTTGAATTCCTGAGTATATTATAGATGTCACTGAAGTCCAACTTGGTGGACCAATGACTTTTACTGGGATTCCTTACAGGAATATGTGCAAGGGGTTACTTACAGGAGCAGAAATGACTCAAAGGCAGCTGCATCACCAAAGCCCACCACAGCATGGGCGAGAGCTCACAAAGCCGGGGACCTGGAGCACACTGCACGGCCTGCAGGCAGCACAACAGTTTGGAGAGAGTCTTCCACGTGCCTCAGTGGGTCTATACCTCTTCCAGGCAAGGTAGCTCCAGCTCTGCTGGTTTCTACTTCTTTCGGGAAACTAGTCTCATCTTCCAAGATACTCCTCAATTGTAGCTCAGCTTTCTGCATCTGAGAAGGACTCTCAGCTTTTAGTCCTTCCTCTGGCATGGAGGAGCCTAATGACTGTTTTAAGTTTGGGGGACTCCTTGAAGCTGTTTGGAGGTGTTTGCCTTCCTGCTTAAAGAGCTTCCTGAAGCTCTTTTGAGTTGTTTATCTCCCTGCTTAAGGAGATTCCTGCAGGGTGGAAGGTTTCGATCCTCTGAGGACACTATTATACAACAATATATTAAGGGCTTTGGGAGTTATATTAGTAATAAATTCAACTGTACTTGGATTGTACAGTTAATAATAATTTTATATGTCACATTATAATATAGTAGAAGTAATAATAATAATAATAATATTAATAATAATAATTTCAACTGTGCCTTACCCTGATAACATGGTTTCACATATACATGGGAGTATGGTAGCCTCCGGACCCATCCTCTGTCCAGGTAGCTGGACCATGATAATGGATTTTATACTCAGATGGCCATTAATTTTATTTATAGTTGCCAATTTGTAGGGCACACCATTTACTTTGAGATTTCCTGTACTTATAATTTCTAAATGGTCCCCTCTGGTAAGTTGGAACAGGAAGAAAACTGTACAGCTAGACCCTAACACACACAATCCTGATGGGTTGAGCAGAAGTATAATCTAGGCTGTGTCCCTCACATATCTGATATAGTCCACAGAGGGCATGGTACCTGATATCTGCATTGACACTGTTTCAGGCCAGTCAGAGATGAGAGAAACTAGACAAGGGATAGAGGTTTTGTTCAAAGTGGTTTGGGAACCAAAGCATTGGATTTCCTAATCCACTGCATTATAAAATCTTTGGCCCAGGTATGTGGTGCTTCCAGCAGAAGTTTAAATCACACTTCCACTAGGTAAGTCAGTTTTCCACAACAACTGAAGTATTTGGTTTTGGTTTTGGTTTTGGTTTTGGTTTTGGTTTTGGTTTTGGTTTTGGTTTTGGTTTTGGTTTTGGTTTTGGTTTTGGTTTTGGTTTTGGTTTTGGTTTTGGTTTTGGTTTTGGTTTTGGTTGACAGGGTCTCATTATGTAGATCAGTGTAACCAGGAACACACTGTGTAGTAGTCCAGGCTACCATCAAACTAACAGAGGCCTCTGACTCTGGAGTGCTAGGTTTAAAGGCATGTGCTACTACCACACCTAGCCCCAATAATTGAAGTTTTAGGGAGTTAAACTGTACTGGCTACTTTTGTGTGAACTTGACACAGATAGAGTTATCACAGAGAAATGAGCTTCAGTTGAGGAAATACCTCCATGAGATCCAACTGTAAGGCATTTTCTCAATTAGTGATCAAGGGGGAAAGGCCCCTTGTGGGTAGGACCATCTCTGGGCTGTTAGTCTTGGGTTCTATAAGATAGCAGGCTGAGCAAGCCAGGGGAAGCAAGCCAATAAGGAACATCCCTCCATGGCCTCTGCATCAGCTCCTGCTCCCTGACCTGCTTGAGTCCCAGTCCTGACTTCTTTCAGTGATGAACAGCAATGTGGCATTGTGAGCTGAATAAACCCTTCTCCCCCAACTACTTCTTGGTCATGATGTTTGTGCAGGAATAGAAACCCTGACTAAGACAAATTGGTACTGGGAGTGGGGTATTCCTGAGAAAACCTGACCATGTTTTGGGGAGGACTGTGGAAGGACTTTGGAACTTTGGACTTGAAGATCCATTTGTTGTTAAGAGCTCTGTCAGACGTTGTATAGGAGCTTGGAAGATAATGTTGAGAAAAGTACAGAAGATGGAGGTCTGGTTTGTGAAATTTCAGAAGGAAAATTAAAGACACTTTCAGGGCCATTGCTATTTTGATTGTGAAGATTTTGTAGCTCTGGTTAGCTGGGGCTGAAGAATCAGCTGTGATTAAGAAGATACCAGAACTACTAAAGCAAAAACTTTGCATTTCTGGGACTATTGATGCTGGTTAGCTGGAGCTAAGAATTTAGTGGTGATTAAGAAGAGACCAGCATCATTGAGGTGACATCTTCTGGGAAGTGTTTTCTGAAAGCACCAAGAGGGTGTGCTCCAGAGATAGCCAAGATTGTACTCCTGCTGAAGCGGGACTTGGTAATATGTAAGGGTCCCCCAGGTGGTACTGGTTTTGAAGGCATGAAGGGATCACGCAGAGCAGCTGAGGCTCGGCACTGTGAGAGGCTATGAAAGGCCATTGGTGAAGGTGTAGCCTCAGTTGCAATTGAAGGCCCAGGACTGAAGGGGTCATGCAGTGTTTTGGACATGCCAGTTACATGAGATGACAACCAAGAGCAGCAGCAGCAGTGGAGTACATTTATCTAGAGCTCAGAGGATGACGCGTGTGCTACAAAGGGCATGGCTAGAGAAGTGACCCAAGCCCTTGGTGGAGCCCAGAAGATCGTGAGTTGGATCCCAGACATTGGATGGTTGGAGATTGATTTTTGCTTTGATTGTAACTGTGCCTTTATATTTTCCCTCTTGAAGGAAGAAACTGTTTTAGTGGAGCCCACAGTTAAGAGACTTTTAATTGTTAAAATACTTTGGATTTTAAAAGAGATGGATATTTTAAAGAGATTGAAATTTTAAGAATATGTAAAGACTGTGGGACTTCTAAAGTTATTTATATCTTGGGGATGAATAAGAATGCAAGGGTTGAGGCTTACTAGTGATGTGTTTGTGTGTCAAGTTGACAAGGGGTCAATTGTACTGGCTTGATTTGTGTCAACTTGACACAGCTAGAGTTATCACAGAGAAAGAAGCTTCAGTTGAGGAAATGCCTCCATGAGATCCAACTGTAAGGCATTTTCTCAATTAGTGAACCAGGGGGAAAAGCCCCTTGTGGGTAGGACCATCTCTGGGCTGTTAGTCTTGGGTTCTATAAGAGAGTAGGCTGAGCAAGCCAGGGGAAGCAAGCCAGTAAGGAACATCCCTCCATGGCCTCTGCATCAGCTCCTGCTCCCTGACCTGCATGAGTTCCAGTCCTGACTTCTTTCAGTGATGAACAGCAATGTGTGAGAATTTTGCTTTCTTTAAAAACCCAGTAATGTTATATGAGTACTTTTTTGTTTTGTTTTGTTTTAATCTCACGTGTGTCCCCAGATGCACATAGTTTATGTTTGAAATTCTAGAGACTCTTGAGAGGGTATAAATGCAAGAGCTCCTGAGAGGACCTGGGGCAGTTGCTGCTACTCCTGTTGCATCTGCTTGTTATCGCTGGTTTAAATGAACAGTGCTCTAGCCACTGGAGCAAGGTTGTGGATTTATGTGTGTCAAAGGGCAATGATGGATATACATTGTTTCAAGAAGAAAAACAATTCCAAAATTCAGCTCACAAAGTAGGGTATTACCTTGATATAAAAACTGTTTAATGTTAATTAAAAAATAGTTGGATAGGGGCTAGGAAGTTGGCTAACTGGGTAAAGTGCTTGCACTCACAGTAAATGCTAAGTGTGCCAGCACTTGTGTGTAACCCAGCCCTGGAGGAGTGGAGAGAGATAGATGCCGGGGCTTGCTGAAGTACCAGTGTAGCGAAAAGGGCCAGCTCCAAGTTCAATGAGAACAACTATCTCAAAATAAGATGGACAGAAATGGAGAAAGTCACTCAGCAGCTTATCTGGAATGATTAATTCATTTAAGTAAATTTAGAAAAACAGTATGATTGATTTAAAAGAAATGTTTAAATACTGAATATTTGGTAAAACAAATATTTCAATTCTTTCTATCTATAAATGAATATTTGAAATAATGAGGAATAAAGATTAACAGCTTAAGAATGAATCTAAACACAATGAACAGGCCACTGACACAGTATGTGCATATTTGTGAGTTTTAATTATGATATATTTTCAATACACATAATAGTATGTTGGATTATATATATATATATATATATATATATATATATATATATATATATATATATGTTGAATCTACCTGAATAAATAAAATACTAAATCTAAAAAAAAAAAGAATCTAAAAATCAAACTTCTATATGTTTGCTGAACATCGAAATAGAAGATATTCTTGATCATTTATGTTTGAAGACACATGTGAAGCATTCTTTTTTTAGTTTTTTATTTCTTTTTTTAATTAGGTATTTTCTTCCTTTATATTTCAAATGTTTTCCCAAAAATCCCCCAAATCCGCACCCCCACTCCCGTACCCACCTACTCCCACTTCTTTGCCCTGGTGTTCCCCAAATACTGAGGCATATAAAGTTTGCAAGATGTTAAATATGCCTGAATAAACAAAATACTAATACTGAAAAAAAGAATGAATCTAAAAATCAAACTTCTATATGTTTGCTGACCATCAAAATAGAAGGCATTCTTGATAATTTATGTTTGAGACACATGTGAAGCATTCTTAATCATTAGGTAAGTTTAGGTGTCATTTATCTGAAGGCCAAGCACAATGAAATGATGTTTTGATGCCTTTATGAGAAAAATCCACGTCTCAAACAAATATTTATACATTTTTTCAGTTACATTTAATGTGTTAGTGTTATGAAATATAACATGTCAAGGGAGTACATTTGGTGGGCTAATGCCAGGTGTTCCCCTGAGAAATTATACCATGCAACAGACCTGGTATAAAATGGATTTATTGGGGGAGGGGAGAGGAGTGAGGAACTGGGGAAGAGATAGAGGCAGACAGACAGAAGCAAAGCCATTAGGTCAGAAAATGTAGGGCAGAGAACAGATAGAGGGGAAGCTGGGAACAAAGACAGACAGAGATCTCAGAAAGAAGAACAATGGGAACAGAGAGAAGGGGCTGGGCCTGAAACAGTGAGAGGGGACTAATCAGTCCTTTTATCCTGCCTCACAGTTAGCAGTTTAGTTTGTTTCAAGAAACAAATACACTTTCTTTCAATGAATTTTGTAAGTGAACAGGAAATATTCTCATCTCTCAGAGCTGACAGTGTTAATTTTATAATGTTTATAGGAGATTTTTGTGGGACTATTTTCTTAAAAACAGTGTAAGCCAGATATGTTGTCACATACCTGTAATAGCACCTACATGGAATGCTGGGATCACCTTGAACCTAAACATTCTAGATCTTCCTGGACAATAAACAACAGACTAAGTGGCTATCACAAAAATGAAATGAGATGAAATAAAATCAAACCAATGAACCTTCTATATTTGTATCTCATACCTTTGGGAACTAATAAGATAATGATTAAAAAATAAATTTCAATTATCTTTATCAATAAAAAGAATTAGAAATGTTATGAAGGTTAAAAAAATCACAACAGGGAGGGGGTAGGGACCTGGGTGGGAAAGGGGATAAGGAGGGGAAGAGAGGAAAATGATCAGGTATTGTGGGGGTGGGAAAAGAACTGAAGCGCTTAGGACCAGCAAAAAGAATGGAAACAGGCATGTTTGATAGGTAGGAGGTTATAAAACCCTCTAGTGTAGGAAGCCGTGATAATACGTGCCGTCACTAGATGGCGCTAAGCTCCATTGTGCGCATGTGCCAGATCAAAAGTCTGCCAAGTCACTAGTCCATCCCCTGGGACATTTGAGACTGTGGGTGGAATCGCCAGTAGTATTAACACGTCACACCTGTGGGTATATATAGCAACACGTTTCTATCCTTCTTAGTTCTATCTCACGACTATGAATAAAGTGTAACCACGAAAGGTCTTGACTTGTGTTCTGTGTGCGTTCCTGCTGGACAGGAATAGCACAGAACACTCTAGAATGTACAAGAGACCTGAGAGGTGAGAGAATCTCAGGACTCAAAGGGAGGGACCTTAGATGAAATGCCCTGCAGTGGGGTGAGGGAACTTGTAGAGCCCTCCAGTGGAGAAACAGGACATCAAGTGGAAAGATGGGGTTGCCATCCCACAGTCAAAAGCTTTAACCCAGAATTGTTCCTGTCTGAAAGAAGGACAGGGACAAAAATGGAGAAAAGCCTAAGGAAAAGGAGATCCAGTGACAGGCCCAAATTGGGATGCAGCTCAAGGAGAGGCATGAAGGCCTGACACTATTACTGATGCTATGGTGTGCTCACAAAAATGGGCCTAACATGACTGCCCTCTGAAAGACCCAACCAGCAGGTGAAAGAGTCAGATGCAGAAATTTACATGCAACCAATGGACAGAAGCTGGGAACCCCTGTGGTTGAATTAGGGAAAAGCTAGAAGCAGCTGAGGAAGAGGGCGACCCTGTAGGTGGACCAACAGTCTCAAATAACCTGGACCTCCCAGGATCTCTCAGACACTGAGCCACCAACCAGGCTGCATACAGCAGCTGATTTGAAGCCCCCAACACATATACAGCAGAGGACTCCAGGGATGGACACAGTTAGAGAAGGTGCATCTAAACCTCAAGAGACTTGAGGCCACAGGGAGTAGGGAGGTCTGGTGGGGTGGGGGTAGGATGGTGGGGACATCCTTTTGGAGATGGGGAGTGGGGGCGTGGGGGGCATGGCAGAAGGAGTTATGGCATGTGGAACAGTCAGAGGGCAGACAAGGAGGGGGATAAAGTCTGGACTTTAAAAAAAGATTAAAGAATAAATTTTAAACAATTCACTACATTAGTGTGTGAAAGTTTGGTACAAAGGAATATTTGCCACTCACTTATTCATTTAGATTTTGTTTGGAAGTTAATATAAAGAGGCTCTTACACTTAAACAAGAAAATGATTAAAGATGTTTAAAAATAAAGGAGTTCTATTTTGACTCTAGAGGTATACCTCCTAGTTGACTTTATAATCACATCAGTGGGGTTTAACTTCCTTCTTAGAATCATCAGAATAACAAGGATTAAAGAGTCTTTCAAACTCAGTTTCATAGGGGAAAAAAAAGTTAGCAAATTTTTTTTATTTCGTTACAAATGTACCAGCAAGTAAAAAATATGTATGCTTCATTAGTCTGAAGATGGGAAAGTAGATGAGTACTTCAGAGTATGCTTCATAATGTCTCTTTTAAACACAGACATTTATTTTCTCAGTTCACCATCTACATCAAAAAGCATATCGTCGTTGTTGTTCTCCAAGTTCATCAAACCCTAAAACAGAAAAGCACTTCTTACTAAACAAACTCCCAAGCATACAAATAGGAAAGATTCTGTGCAAATGATGTATAGACGTGCTATATATAGTTAAGCCAGATAATTATACTGTTAATAAACTATGAGGTACATCTGAGGTCAAATTCCCAGTTTATCATTTCATGTCTTCAATAATTCCTACAAAGTCATTAGGATTTTACAGATAATATCAGTCACTTCAGTCAGAAATAATTCAAAATAGCAATTAGTTAAACTTTTTGATTCCTAAAACATATTTAGTTTCCTAAGGACATTTTATTGACTATGCGCATACCTCCATGCACACCTCCATGGACTTCTCATGCATGTCTTTAATTGCTTCCAGGGTCTGGCTCTGACTACATTTGGACAGTTTTAATGCTTGTTGTTCTTTTTGATAATTGCTCTACAAATGTAAAAGGAAAACATTACTATAACAATTCTGTTCATTTTGTTGTTACTGCCATGCAGCATGAATGCTAGGCTAAGATTCAACCACTAAATATATCTCCAATACTAAAATGTTTACGTGAGCAAAAATAATTCAATATGAAACTTAAAAGGAATAGTTTTCTACGTGATTTAACATTTTAACACCTATGACTAAATATACTTATATTTTTAAGTAACATGAAATACAACTATACTACCAATTGTGGGTTAATAAAACTTTTTTTTTTTTTTTTTTTTATGAGAAAGTGTTTGCCATGCTGCAGACGCTGGCCTTAGCCTCTCAAGTACTTAGGTTTATAGGCATGAACCATGTAAACATGAACTTGGTAAAATCCTAGCCCTGGAAGCTTAACTCTAGCTAGTGTTAATGCTTTTATCATACAATGGCCTCCTTTTACTAAATAGCAGAAGCAATCCCAAGAGTTGGTTCACTACCTCATCTCTGTATGTACCCCCAACCTAAGGTGTATGTGCCACTTATTCTACTTTCTCTTCCTTTCTTAAGGATGCCTTACACTATTCTTTACTAAGTCCAACATCTTCACTTGTCTCAACTATTGTCAAGAGTTTCAGCAATTGTAACTGTTATTTTAAATTTATGACTTAGCTGGCTGTCAATGTAATGCCTATAAAACTAACTTTTATAAAGTTTGAGTTACAATGATCACAAGATCATGAATAGTCTTGATCACTTAAAGACATCCTACCTCAAAATAAAGTGTAAAGAGATGTCTGGGGATAAAGTTTAGTGGTAGATTGGTTTTCTCTAGGTTTCAATCTCAAGTAACACATGGAAGTAGTAATATACATTTCTCTTTGTATTCTTTATGTTGGCACACAACCATGGTAATTTGCATTTTATAAAAAATTAAGACAAGCTCTTTATACCTTTTCTCCTTGGGACACTACATTCCTATTTTGTCCTTTATATATTGTTATCAGTTTAACCTCACACGTCCACTCAAATCATCCTGATTAAGTACAATGACCTCCATTTTGCGTATTTTCCATTTAAAAATCATACACATGCATATATATGGAGACAAAGGATTAATTTTGGGTGTCTTCTTTGGTTGCACCCTACTGTTTGGGAGACAGGATCTGACTGAACCTAGAGCTCATCCATTAGGCTACACCTGGTGGCTAGGAAGCTCTGGGAATCTTCTTATCTCTGAACTAAATCTGAGTTTGGTGGTTCTAAAATGCTCACCACCACACTAACTTTTATTGTTGTGGTGGTTTGTTTTTAGTTTTGCTAGTTTGTTGGTGGTGGTTGTGTAGGTGGTGGTAGTGGTGGTGGTCTGTGCATGCATGCCTACTCAGGGAATATAAGCTCGGGTCTCCATGCCTACACTGAGAAAGATTACCAAATAAACCATTTTCCAGCCCTGCAAATCTATCTTATTTGGCCCATTAGCAACATATGACACAGTTAGTGAACTTTTCTTCCTTAAAAGTTTTCCTTCACTTATGGTAGTATTCTTTCTACCAATTGTTCTCTTCCCTTGCTGGTTCCCTCTCAACCCCCCCCCCCTTGCCACATGCAGAATTACAAATATTTAAGTTCTCTGGGGGTCTGTCTTTAGATTCCTCATTTACACTGATGATCACTCCCCCTTGAAATTTCATCCAGAGTTCAAGGTATAAAAATTGCCTTCAATTGGAGTATTTTTTTTTTTATCTTCAGTCCCTATCTCTTTCTTGAACTGACATATAATGGCAGCTTCCTCAATGCCTTCCCAGGCAGGAATGGATCTCCTGTTCCTTTCAAATTTAATACTTCTGAAACTATTAAACCATCAAATAAAAATGTAGTTAATATGGTCATCATCTCAGGTCTTACTTGGAAACCATGTGATGACTACAGTCATTGGTACAGTAATGGAGAGATGATCTAAGATAGTTTGGTGATATTCTTCCACAGGAATATTCTGCTAGGGTCGTTGAGACAGTCTGATGGAAACAGGTTGTTTCCATCCACTGTTGTTACTAAATCTGTACTAAGTTATGATGGTAAGAACTGATTTACCAGTTTGAATTGGCTTTCTAATATTAACAACAGAGTCCAGATGACACCAGTAACTAAGCTTTCACTCTCCTATCAACTGTACCTGAGGCTGACATACTGTGCTCACTTTTGTAAAAAGTGGTAATCTTCTTTTCATCTTTCAGCAAATGTCTGCCTCTTGAAAATTTATGATCTTGACTACCATA
This sequence comes from Mus caroli, assembly GCF_978045245.1. Classification (NCBI taxonomy): domain Eukaryota; kingdom Metazoa; phylum Chordata; class Mammalia; order Rodentia; family Muridae; genus Mus; species Mus caroli. The sequence goes on along the minus strand of NW_028227260.1, from coordinate 115,190,018 downwards.
AAATACCTAGTGGTTTTCATTGATATAGTAGTATGTGATCATACTTCTCTGGTTTACAATTCAGTAGGACTAGAACAGAACCAAAAATAGATAGATAATGAAACTTAATTTAGGTTCATGTGCCCAACACAAGGCTAGTTTCTCCATTCCTACCTGATACTTAGTTATACTAGGTTAATTATAAAGTTAGTTATGATACTAACCATTGATTTTTCTTGTTCTTCATTGAATTTCTGTATATCCATATCAAACTTCTGAAATGTAGTTATATCCTGCTCACACAATTTGTTGTTGATCACCTCGCTGTAAAGCAAAGTAATGAAAGCAGTCACATTTCATACCAATATGAAAAAAGAACACTCAAAACAAATTAAATAGCCCATTTCATACTATAAAAAGAAAAACAGCAGTACAAAATTATCTAATGGGAAATCATTACAGATTTTTCCCTAACAGATTATCAGAGAAGTCTTCTTTTATGTTTTAGCTTTTCAAAATTAAAGAGGTTTTAATACATATACATCTTAATTTAGGAAATTAATTGTATTTCAAAGTATTTTTTCATTAATTTCTACCAAATATAAGGTCTAATTTATTTTCCTATATTTATTCAGTTAAGACTTAGTGCAAAACATAAGTCAATTAAAATATATAAATTGTCTGCATATGTAATTGATCCTTATCCATATTGTTATAATAAACCATAAATTACATTTCTAAGATTTTGTGCAAGACTTCTCTGTTTCCACAATGAAATTAAATCAAATTTTAAAATCTAATTAACAGGTACTTAAAGTAGAAAATAAAAATTTTCACAGATTTCTGAGAATTAGATTTAGTTTCCTTGAAGGCATGAAGTTATAGGGTTAAATGCTTAGACAAAATCAAAGACACACATTTTTTACTAAAATCTCAGACATGGCTTTTTTTTTTAAACTCAGCCATATATAATTTTTTAAATGATACAAATGTGACCCTACCAAACTAAAACCTCTACCTCTCCCATTTGTTCATTTGCCAAAGTCATTCTAATTTCTGGTTGCTTTCTTTGAAAGAATCTTTGATATAAGTTTCCATGTGTTATCTCTTTATGTGGCTCCAGGTCCAAGGTATCTCAAATAATCATCTAATATCTATGGGCAACAGGCACATATGTGGTGCACATATATACCTATAAGCAAAACACTAATATACAAATATGTCTGAAAAATAAGTATTAAGAGCATTGTTTCCTAAGCCATGTAAGATGTTTTGGGCCTATGATCCTAGTCTAGGAAGCTTAAGCAGGAGATTTCCAGTGTATAGGACAACATAGATTACATAGCAAAATTCAGGCCAGCCTGAACTACATAGTGAGACCATATCTCAAAGAAAAATTATTGTCTTCTAAGAAAGCTAATGTAACATTCAATTACATATAATTTAAAACAGATTCTTTTGGATCTGAGTATCATTTTCTCACTGGTTAGTGAAGCTGTCTTTTACTTTCAGTTACATAATTCATTTTATGAAAAAACAAAACAAAACAAAACAAAAACCAGTGAGGGGATTGGAGAGATGATTCAGCAGTTAAGAGCACTGGTTCCCTTCCAGAGATCTGAGATTGGATTCCCAGCACCTCCAAGATGGCTCACAACCTATAACTCCAGTTCCAGGGGAATCAATGCCTTCATCTGGCCTCCTCAGGTACCAGACATACAAGCTGTGTGCAAGCAAAACAAACATACCCATAAAATAAAATTTTAAAAAAAGTAATAAGGGTTACATTAAAGAATTCAGTTTTGCACTGTGTCAAATAAAGAAAGAAGCACAGAGGATTCCTAGAAAAGAAAATGACTTAATATAAAATTAATACTAGGTCAATGAAAAACTGTTGAATGTACAGAATTTTGTATACATATCACTTAGGTTTGAATACATGGAACTATAAAAAAGTTTACATCTTTTTTTTCCTCTAAAATCCCTTCAAAGCAGGTATGAAGATACCTCAATAGTTAAGAGGGTTTACTGTGAAAGGAGGAGGTTCGCAAATTTGAATCTAGTACCCATCTAGAAAACCAACCATGGATGGTTGTTTCTACAATGGCAGCACTGTGGTAGGCAAAGTGAGAATTGCTAGGACTTGCTGGCTGCTTGTCTAACTGGATGTTCAGTGACAGAGCCTGACTTAAGGGAATAAGGTGGAAAGTAATAGAGCAAAACCTAACATCCTCCTCTGCCCTCCACATTTGTATATATGCACCACATACAAAAACATACAAAAAAATAAAAGTTAATTTTAATTAATGTCACACCTCTGCAAAAAGCACCATTTTCATTCTGTACCACAGGAAAAAGTAAGTCCATGATGCTAAATCAAAAATATTTGCAAGAGTCTGTGTCATTAGTAGACCTTGGGTGCTGACTCTGCAACTAGTCCCAAAATACCCAGAGGAAGCTCAACTCCCAGGTGATCTAACACACCCAGGATCACAGCAATGGCATCAACATCAGGAGTAACTTGAGTCCCTAAGGATCCAGGGACACAGGAACTCCTGCCTTGCCAGTGGCATGGATTCCTTCTGGTCTGAAACTGCACCTGGATCAGACCTGGGTTACTGGCTCTGCACCCACTCTTAAAACACCCAGAGGAAGCATGACTCCCAGGTATTCTGAAATGCCCAAGATCACAGGATTACAGAGGAAGCTGGACTCCCAGGAGATCAGAGACACCCAGGAACACTGGAGTTCTGACAGAAGATCACAGCTGAGGGCACGACATCTTTCCCAACACCCTGTGTATGTGGGAGCCCCACAAGAACCAGGGAAACACAATCATCCTCCCAGCCAGAGGCACGGGTTCCTTGCAGCTTGCAACTGTGTCTAGAGAAAACATAGGGCTCTGGCACCCCACCAAATCTTGCAACACCAAGAAAAAGCTTAACTCCCAGGAGCTCTGACACAGCAGGATCTCACTAGATTGTTTACATCAGGATTTCAGGATCCAAGAGGCAGCATGACTTCCAGGAGTTCAGACACACCCAGAATATCAGGATCGCAGGATCCCAGGATCCCAAATAGCTGGACTCCAATGAGTTCTGACACAACCAGGATTACAGGAGGGACAGGCTCTAGTCAGAGACAGCAAGGGAAGGTAGCACCAAAGAAAATGAGATAGCAAGAGTTAAGTGCAAGAATATAAATAATAGAAACCAAAACTAGTCGGCATCATCAGAACAGGTGAAGGAATTGAACAAAAACCATTTAGGATCTAAAACTGGAAATAGAGAATAAAAACTCACAAAGACAGATGAACCTGGAGAAAGAAAACCTAGGAGACATAGATGCAAGCATCTCCAACAGAATACAAGAGATAGAATAGAGAATCGCAGGTACAGAAGATACCATAGATACACTGACAGAACAGTCAAAAAATGCAAAATGAAAAAAATCTCCTAACCCAAAACATCCAGGAAATCCAGGACACAATGAGATGACAAAACCTAAGAAAAATAGGTATAGAGGAGAGAAAAGATTACAAGTCAAAGGGCCAGCAAATATCTTCATCAAAGTGATAGATGAAAACTTTCCCAATCTAAGGAAAGAGATGCACATGAACAAACAAGAAGCCTACAGAAATCCAAATAAACTGGACCAGAAAAGAAATTCCCGCTGACACATAATAATCAGAAGAACAAATGCACTAAATAAAGATAGTATATTAAAAGCAGTAAGGAAAAATGTTCAAATAACATAAAAATGCAGACCTATTAGAAATACACCAGACTTCTTACCAGAGACTATAAAACCAGAAGATTCTGGACAGATGTTACACAGACCCTGAGAGAACACAATTGCCAGCCCAGGTTACTATACCCAGCAAAACTCAAAATTACCATAGATGGAGAAACCAAAATATTCCACGATAAAACCAAATTCACACAATATCTTTCCACGAATCCAAACCTTCAAAGGTAGATGGAAAACTACAACACAAGGAGGGAAACACTACACCATACAAAAATCAAGAAAGAAATCTTCTTTCAACAAACCTCAAAGAAGGTAGCAACATAAACATAATTCCACCTCAAACAACAAAAGTAACAGGAAACAACCAACAGTCACTGGTCTTTAATATTTCTTAATAGCAATGGATTCAATTCCCCAATAAAAAGACATAGATTAATAGACTGGATACATAAACAGAACCCAGGATTTTGCTGCATACAGGAAACCCACCTTAGTGACAAAGACAGACATTACCTCAGAGGAAAAGCCTGGAAAATCTTTTCCAAGCAAATATTCCCAGGAAACAAGCTGGAATAGCCATTCTACTATGGAATAAAATCAACTTATAACCAAAATAATTTTTTGTAGTTCTTTTTTGTTTTTGTTTTTTAAAGATAAGGACTGTCACAATACTTGTCAAAGGATGAATCAACAAAGATGAACTCACAATTCTGAACATCTATGCTCCAAATGCAAGGAAACCCAAATTCATAAAAGAAACTCTACTAAAGCTCAAAGCACATATTGTACCCTATAATAATAGTGGGAAAATTCAACACCCCACTCTCAACAACGGACAGATCCTGGAAACAGAAACAAAACAGAGACACTGTGAAACTAACAGAAGTTTTGAAACAAATGGATTTAACAGAGGTCTATATCTATAGATATCATAGAACATTTTATCATAAAACAAAAGAATGTCCCTTCTTCTCAACACCTCATGATGCCTTCTCCATTACTGACCATATAATGTGTCACAAAACAGGCTTCAAAAGATATAAAATTATTTAAATAATCCCATGAATCCTATCAAGTCATCACTGACTAAGGCTGATCTTCAATAATAATATAAATAATCCAGGCATGGTGGCATATGCCTTTAATCCCAGCACTTGGGATGCAGAGGCAGGCATATTTCTGGTTTGAGGGCCAGCCTGGTCTACAAAATGAGTTCCATGACAGCCATGGATAAACAGAAAAACCCTGTCTTAACCCCCATACTAATACTAATACTACTACTACTAATAATAATAATAATAATAATAAATAGAAAACCCATATACACGTGGAAGTTGAAAAACAGTCTACTCAATGATAAATTGGTCATGGAAGAAATAAAGAAAGAAATTAAAGACTATTTTGAGTTTAATGAAAATGAAACTACAACATATCCAAACTTATGGGACACAATGAAAGTATTCCTAAGAGAAAAACTAATAGCTCTGAGTGCCTCCAAAAAAGAAACTGGAGAGAGCATACACTAGCATCCTGACAGCACCATTAAAAGCTCTGGAACAAAAGGAAGCAAATTCACCCAAGAGGAGTAGAAGGCAGGATAAAATCAAACTCCAGACTGAAATCAAACAAGTGGAAACAAAAAGAACTATACAAAGAATCAACCAAACCAGGAGCTGGTTCTTTGAGAAAATCAACAAGATAGATAAACCCTTATCCAGACTAAAGAGAGGGCACAGAGTCAGTATCCAAATTAACAAAACCAGAAATGAAAAGGGAGACATAACAACAGAAACTTAGGAGATCAAAAAAAAAAAAAAAAAAAAAAGATCCTACTATAAAAGCCTATACTCAACAAAACTGGAAAATTTGGATGAAATGGACAATTATCTAGACAGATATCAGGTACCAATTTAAATCAGGATCAGATAGACCCTGCAAACACTCCCTGAACCCCTAAAGAAATAGAAGCAATCATTAATAGTCTCCCAACCCCCTCACCAAAAATAAAAACCCAGGATCTGATGGGTTTAGTACAGAATTCTATCAGACCTTCAAAAAAGACCTAATACCAACACTCTTCAAACTATTACGCAAAATTAAAAAGAGAGGGAACACTATTCAATTTGTTCTATGAAGCCACAATTACACTTATACCCAAAACATACAAAGACCCAAATGAAGAAAGGAAACTTGAGACCAGTTTCACTTGTGAATATTGATGCAAATATACTCAATAAAATTTTGGTAAACCCAATCCAAGAACATGTTACAATGATCATCCTTCATGATCAAGTGGTCTTCATCCCATGGATACAGAGATGGTTCAATATATGGAAATCCACAATGTAAACAATGGCAAGGAAAAAATCCACAGTATTATCTCATTAGATGCTGAGAAATCATTTGCAAAAATTCAACAACCCTTCATGATAAAATTCTTGGAAAGATCAAGAATTCATGGCCCATACCTAAACATAGTAAAAGCAATATACAGCAAACCAGTATCCAACATCAAAATAAATGGAGAGAAACTTGATGCAATCCCACTAATATCAGACAAGACAAGACTAGATAAGGCTTCCCATTCTCTCCCTACATATTCACAGTAGTATATAATATAGTAGTATTCTATAGCACTAGATGTTCTATCCATAGCAACTAGACAACAAAAAGAGGTCAAATGGATAAAAATAGGAAAGGCAGAATTCAAAATATCACTATTTGCAGATGACATGATTGTATATGTAAGTGACCCCATAAATTCCATCAGAGAACTCCTAAACCTGATAAACAAATTCAGCAAAGTGGCTGGATATTAAATTAACTCAAACAAATCAGTAGCTTTCCTCTCCTCAAAGGATAAACAGGCTGAAAAAGAAATTATGGAAACAACACCCTTCACAATAGTCACAAATTATCATACCTTGGTTTGACTCAAACCAAGCAAGTGAAAGATCTGTATGACAAGAACTTCAAGTCTGAAGAAAGAAATTGAAAATCTCAAAAGATGGAAAGATCTCCCATGCTCATAGATTGGCACACTTAATTTAGTAAAAATGGCCATCTTGCCAAAAGCAATCTACAGATTCAATGCAATCTCTATCAAAATTCAAACTCAATTCTTCATAGAGATAGAAAGGGCAATTTGAAAAATCATTTGGAATAACAGAAATCCAGGATATCAAAAAAACTATTCTCAACAATAAAAGAACTTCAGGGGGAATCATCCCCGACCTCAAGCTGTATTATAGAGAAATAATGATAAAAATGTATGGTAATGGTACAGATACAATGACTTCATGAAATTCACAGGCAAAAGGATGGATCTAAAATATATCATCCTGTGTGAGGTAACCCAATCCCAAAAGAACAAACATGGTATGTACTCACTGATAAGTGGATATTAGCCTAAAAGCTCAGAATACCCAAAATGTAATTCACAGACCACATGAAGCTCCAGAAGAAGGAAGAGGAAAGTGTGGGTGTTTCAGTCCTTCTTAGAATGTGGAACAAAATACTCCTTGGAGGAAATATGGAGACAAAGTACATAGCAGAGACTAAAGGAATGACAATCTAGAGTCTGCCCATCCTGTGGATCCATTCCATATACAGACACCAAACCCAGTCACTATTGTGGCTGCCAACAAGTGCTTGCTGACAGGAGCCTAATATGGCTTTCTCCTGAGAGGCTCTGTCAGAGCTTGGCAAGAACAGAGGCTGATTGTCACAGCCAACCATCAGAGTGATCAATGGGTCCCCAGTGGAGGAGTTAGAGGAAGGAATGAAGGATCTGAAGGGGTTTGCAACCTTACAGGAAGAACAACAATATGAACGAACCAGACCCCCCCAGAGCACTCAGAGACTAATCCACCAACAAAAGAGGGGTTCCCATGGCTCCAGTTGCATATATAGCAGAGTATGACCTTGTCAGACATCAGTGGGAAGAGAAGTCCTTGGTCCTGTGAAGGTTCAATGCCCCAGTGTAGGCAAATGCCAGGGTGGGGAGGTGGGAGTGGGTGGTGGGTGAACACCCTCATAGAAGCACAGGGATGGGTTATGGAATAGGGAGTTTCTGGTGTGAAACCAGGAAAGGGCTATTATTAGAAATGTAAAGGAAGATAATAGAGAATAATAAATAAATTAAAATAAAAATATTCACAAAATACTACATATAAATAGGAATAATTCATTAAGATGTCATATAGTATATAACTAATATTTCCTAATATGTAAATTATGTTAATACTATATAGTTTTAAACACATTATATATCCAAAAAACGTACCGTCAAATTTTCCCTGAATATTTTGTACTGGAGATCTATGAAGTAATTAAAGCTTTAAAAAGTAAGGATACCTTTTGATGGCTCAGCTTTTGTCCTACAGCAGGACGATGAGAGTTTGACCCACAGCACTACACCCTCCAAGAAAACCATTCAAATTAAGGATTAATCTTACGGAAATATTGTTTATAATATATATCATATTCTAATTATTAATATAGATTACTTGCTATACAATCAATAAAACTTTTCTGGAAGTACTTACACTAAGAAGGAAATAATAAGTTTGAACATATTACCGTGTATCTCCAACTATTCCTTCAGGATTTGCATTCCCATCATCATGAGTTACTGGATTCTGTACTGGGTTGGTAATAAAACAAGATATTAAAACAATTATGTTATTTTGAAAATTTTAATGAAATGCTTTGTGATCATTCAGGCATAGTGCCAACATTAGGTTTTAAAGCAGATCTATGATTTGTCTAGAAGTTAAACAAAATCAAGTAATGTCTAATTGTCATCTAGAAATATATTTTAAGCTATTTATTTACATGTTGTGATTAAAGACAAGAGATGCAATATGAGATTTTTGATCTCCATTACAGTCCTAAGAAGAATAACTGAGAAAAAAGGAAGTGTAACATCAATGCCGAACATAAGATATCTGGTATCTTCCATAAGGTCCAATTCTGAAGCATTCCCATCTTGCTGTTCACCACTTAACAAATTACAGTTTTCCATTGGTGTCTCTACAGAACGTGCAAAACGCTGCCATTCCACTGAGAAACTTACGTTTTCAGATTTAAAATAAAAAAAATAAATTTTCTCAAGCCATTTGAATCAAAAAAATCACTTAAACTAATAAAATTGAAATATAAAATAACATTAAGGAATGAATTTTACAAAAGCAGCACTTCATAATTGCATGAAGGGTTTAAAGATAAAACCATATTTCTATTACCCTCTGATTTAATACTAAAGACTTTAGTATTTAAACATGGAACAGAATAGTTGGCTTCAAAGATAGCCATTATAAACCTTAACTTTAATATGTACACATTTTTTAAAAAAATAATTAAGTTGAATAAAGTATCTTGGGCTTCCTTAATCTAAATTATAAAGTTCTGCCTGTCTGGACATATATTTTACTGCTACAGCAAGAAGCTCTGTGTTTAATCTTCAGTTAAGAAAAAAATTAAAAAAAAAATAAAACAGGCATGTATCCTCAGGCCCCAGTACATTTGTAAGGCTGAGGACTTCAGTTTCAAGGCCAGTTCAAGCTGCACACGAGGTTTCAGACACTCCTGAGATAGAGAGTTAGAGCTTACTTCCCTAAACCAAAACAACACACAAATAAACACAGCCTGTCCTGAATTATGTCTGAAGTCCCAGTACTTCTGAGGCTGAGAGGATCCTCAGGATTTTGAGGCTGTTTGGATCCTATATAGACAAATTTGGGCAATCTGGCCTTTCAACACCAGGTAGAGGAAAATGAAGACTGGTCTTCAGTTTGTTTTTATGAATTTCTGGCGGGAATGGAATGGGAAACAAAATACCCATGGAAGGAGTTACAGAGGCAAAGATTGGAGCTGAGACTGAATGCATCCAGAGACTGCCTCACTCAGGGAAAAATCCCATAATAACCACCAAACCCAGACACTGTTGAAGATGCCAACAAGAGCTTGGGGACAGGAGACTGATATAGCTGTCTCCTGAGAGGATCTGCCAGTGCCTGGCAAATACAGAAATGGATGCTCATAGACATCCATCGTACTGAGCACAGGGTCCCCAATGATGGAGCTAGAGAAAGTACCTAAGGAGAATAAGGGGTTTGCAGCCCCATAGGAGGAGGAACAATATGAACTAAGCAGTACCCCCAGAGTTCCCTGGGACTAAAACACCAATCAAATAAATCAGATGTTAGGACTTATGGCTCCAGCTGCATATGTAGGAGAGGATGGGCTAGTAGGTCATCAATGGGAGGAGAGACCCTTGGTACAGTAAAGGTCCTATGCCCAGTATTAAGGAATGCCTGGGCCAGGATTTGGGAGTGGGCGTGTTGGAGGCAGGGGGAGAAGGGAGAGGAGAGGGGATTTTCAGAGGGGAAATAGAAAAGGGGATAATATTTGAAATGTAAATAAAGAAAATATATAATAGAAAAAAAGGAATGAAACAATTCATTTGCAGGTTATATGAAATAAATTCATGTTTTGCTAACATATAGGAACAATGTTCAGGTCTTTTCCTGGGGTAAAATCATAGCAAGTTATTGTTTCTCAACATATTGTGACTACAGTGCCAAGAGTAGGTATATGCACGGCTAAAACTCAGGTATAGGAATATATAGATATAGGTAAAATTAGAAATTAAGTATATGAAATCTCTTAGAAAAGACTTGCTCCATTGCAGGTGAGTTGGTAAAAGTCTAAGAAACTGCAGGACACAATCAATACCGAAGACTGGATATACTATACCTTCAGAATGAGCCTCATCCAAAACATTTATGTCATCTTCATCTTCATCATAGTCAAGAAGTAATAAGTAACCGTTCTTTGGTACCACCCACATTTTCTTTGCCATTTTTCTCTTAAGCACTCAGTTGTCTTCTCAGTTACAAAAATAAAAAGGAAAAAAGAATAAAAACATAGCAATCTGAATCTAAAGGTATCATTTAAATAGTTAAAAATGTCAAAAAGTCAAATAATTATCTTAGCTCATTGAAAGATTGTTTCTTTTGTTTTTTAAAACTTATATTTTTAATAATTTGTCTTTATCATAGAGTTTTGAATACATATTCAATATAATGACATATATATATACATATGTATACACACACACACATACACACACACACACATATATATATATATATATATATATACCCATACATATATATATATATATATATGTATTCCCTTACAATTTCCTCCATGTATCCCATTTATCATGTCCCTCTCCCTCCTAACTTTGTTTTAAAATCTTCTTTAATTTACGTATTTAAAAACCTTCTTTAGAACCCAAGTTAACAATCTACCATTTCTCAGTTTAAAAAAAGGCAAAAACAGGCCAGCCTTTAATGTGTGAGTCCTCCCCTTCCCACCAAAAATGATGAGCAAAATGTGTTTGCATTTAAACTTTGAGGCATCTGAATTTTGATCCTATATCCCAAAGATTCTTTTTAAACAAAACATCAGCAATTACGTTTTTCAGTGTATCTCAGTTTTAAAGTAAATTCACAGTACTATTCAGAAAGATAACGAGCATGGTAACTATATATTCATGTCAAGAAGACCCAATGCTCAGTCTACAACAAACACTCGCCGCCACCACCCACACAGAAAATCCTTATATTGGAGAAACGTGGGATTGGGGGAAGCCGAGGATTTCAAACATCTGCAGATTTTTAGTTCAAGGCTTGCCCAAGCCAGGCCAGCCTGAGCTACAAAGGAAGATCCCTTTCTACAGAAATAAAACTGAGAGAAAACGCTGAACTTGGTGGTGCAAGTCTTTAATCCCAATACATGGGCGACTGAGACAGGAGGATCGGTGCTCAGAATCCTTCCCAGATTACTTATTAATCTCTTGCAATGTCTCCTCTTCTTCTTTTCATTCATTCTTCCTACACCACTCCCTTCTCTGCAATGTCCATAGAGTGTATACCAAAGGAACACACCATAGAGAAGACAATGAAGAGGGAGGAATCCTCAGTGTATTTCTAATGGATCCCGGACAGCACACAGGACAAGCACCAAGTTGGACCCTAAGGCTCCTTACAGCACACAGGACAAGCTCCAAGGCTCCTCACTCACAGACCCATGCTCCCTCGACCCCCAATCCTGCAGCCAGCTCGCTGATCCTATCCCCAGGACCCAAGATTGTGTCCTCCAAGGGTTCACAATCCTCTAAGGCCCTGACCTATTCAATCCTCTGCCATGAATATGGTCCTCCACCTTCATTTAACAATCAGAAGCCATAGGAAATGGGGACCAGGAGGCTTTTCCTCACATAGTGACCACCTGGGCCTGATATGGCACACCGTGACACACCTCGATTAACTGTCCAACAACCCTGATCAGAGCAAATTATCACTTACAGGTTATCTCAGAGGTGAACTCCTTCACAACAGCACCCTTCCGTGCTCAGCTCCTCAACGGTAAAAAACCGTTGTCAGCAGAGATGCCTGGACAGAGGCTTCTGAGGACCCTTTGTGACGCAAGCTGGAGTAAACAGGTCTCACCCAGGGACTGTCCTGATTGGCTGAATATATCCTGCGCATGTGTACATGGAGTACAAGGCACCATTGCTTCAAAGGGAGTTTTCAGGAGGTGGGAATGAACTACTACTGGCTTTAAGACACTTTCTAGGTTCATAAGTCCATACAGACTTGAAAAACTTGAACAAACGTGAAACATACGAAACAATGCAAATGACACTACTTTATTTCAAATGTAGAGGCTCTTGTATGCAATTTTGGTTTCTATTTATTTATGTGCATAACATTTAATGTGTGTGGACTTTTTCTGAATGTACTTACGCACACCACAAGAGTTTATTCTGTCCTAAGAGATCAGAAGTGAGCATCCAGATCCCCTCTATCCCCTGGTACCCTCCTGTCTCCACCTTCCTAGTACTGACCTTGATTACAAGAATGTGCCTGACCCTTCTGGACCTCTCTCTCACTTATGCCTCTGTTGCCTATAGAGTCTGGAAGTGTGCACTGATTCTCTGAAACTTTAGCTGTGCATAAATTGTGATCCAAGATATGGGTGTTTTGTGCCCGGTCATCTGCATAGAACAGGTGCTTTTAACAGCTGAGTCATTTTTCCAAGCACTGTTTTGTGCACTTATTTGCACTCCTCTGGCCTCTTCTGGTACCAGGCATGCATCCGGTGTGTTTAAATTTATGGTGAACCAACACCCACCCACACACACCCACACACATTCACACACACACACACACACACACACACACACACACACACACACACACACACACACACTGTACATACACATATGCCCAATGATAATTTTTAATTTTCATATTTCTCTATAACTCCTTTTGTACTATTTCATGCCTTGTCCAACTTTATTGTGAGGTGTATTCCTTTTCTTTCTTTGTTTTTTGATTGTTTTCAATTTTTTACTAGATATTTTCTTCATGAACATTTCAAATGCTATCCTGAAAGTCCCCTATACGCTCCCCCTCCCCGTCCTTCTCCCCTACCCATCCACTCATACTTCTTGGCTCTGGCACTCCCCTGTACTGCAGCATATAAAGTTTGCAAGACCAAGGGGCCTCTCTACCCAGTGATGGCCGACTAGTCCGTCTTCTGCTACATATGAAGCTAGAGACACAAGCTCTTGGGATAATGGTTAGTTCATATTGTTTTTCCACCTATAGGGTTGCAGACTCCTTCTGCTCCTTGGATACTTTCTCTAGCTCCTCCATTAGGGCCCTGTGTTCCATCCAATAAATGACAGTGAGCATCCACTTCTGTATTTGCAAGGCACTGGCATATCCTCCTACGAGACAGCTATATCAGGGTGTGTTCAGCAACATCTTGCTGGCATGTGCAATAGTGTCTGCTTTTGGTGGATAATTATGGGATGGAAGCCTAGGTGGGTTAGTCTAAGGATGGTCCATCCTTTTGCCTTACCTCCAAATTTTGACTCTGTAACTCTTTCCATGGGTATTTTGTTCCCTATTCTAAGGATGTATGACGTATCCACGCGATGATTTTCATTCTTGATTTTCTTGTGTTTTGCAAATTGTATATTGGGTATTGTAAGTTTCTGGGTTAGTATCCACTTATCAGTGAGTGCATTTCAAGTCACTTCTTTTGTGATTTGGTTATCTCACTCAGGATGATATCTTCCAGATACATCTATCTGCCTAAGAATTTTATGAATCCATTGTTTTAATAGCTTAGCAGTACTCCAAAGTATAAATGTACCACATTTTCTATATCCATTCCCCTATTGAGGGACATCTGGGTTCTTTCCAGCTTCTGGCCATTATAAATAAGGCTGCCATGAACATACTACTGCATGTGTCCTTACTACCAGTGTGACCATCTTCTGGGTATGTGCCCAGGAAAGGAATTGCTGGATCTTCAAGTAGTACTATATCCAATTTTTTGAGAAACTACCAGACTGATTTCCAGAGTGGTTGTACAAGTTTGCAATCCCACGACCAATGGAGGAGTGTTCTTCTTTCTCCACATCCTTGCCAGCATCTGCTGTCACCCGAATTTTTGATCTTAGCCATTCTGACTGATGTGAGGTAGAATCTCAGTTTTGTTTTTATTTCTATTTCCCTGATGGTTAAAGATGTTGAACATTTTTTTTTTTCAAGTGCTTCTCAACCCTTCGGATTCCTCAGTTGAGAATTCTTATTTAGCTCTGTACCCCATTTTTAATGGGTTATTTGAATTTCTGGAGTCCAGCTTCTTGAGATCTTTGTATATATTGGATATTAGTCCCCTATCAGATTTAGGTTTGGTAAAAATTCATTCCCAATCTGTTGGTGGCCTTTTTATCCTATTGACAGTGTCTTTTGTTTTACAGAAGCTTTGCAATTTTTTTCTGGTCCCATTTGTTGATACTTAGTCTTAAAGCACAAGTTATTGCTGTTCTGTTCAGGAAATATTCTCCTGTGCCCATATCTTCGAGGCTTTTCCCCACTTTCTCCTCTATAAATTTCAGTGTCTCTGATTTTATGTGGAGGTCTTTGATCCGCTTAGACTTGAGATTTGTACAAGGAGATAAGAATGGATCAGTTCTCATTCTTCTACATAATAACCACCTGTTGTGCCAGCACCATTTGTTGAAAATGCTGTCTTTTTTCCACTGGATGGTTTTAGCTCCCCTGTCAAAGATCAAGGGACCATAGGTGTGTGGGTTCATGTTTTAATTTTATTTGGTATTTATTTCATTTAAATTTCCAATGCTATACCAAAAGTCCCCCACAAGCTCCCCTCACTACCCCCTTACTCCCACTTCTTGGCCCTGGCATTCCCCTGTACTGAGACATATAAGTTTGCATGACCAATGGGCCTCTTTTTCCACTGATGGCCAAATAGGCTAACTTCTGATATATATGCAGCTAGAGACATGAGTTCTGGGGGGTACTGTTTAGTTCATATTGATCTTCCACTTATAGGGTTGCAGATCCGTTTAGCTCTTTGGGTACGTTCTCTAGCTCCTCCATTAAGGGCCCTGTGATCCATCCAAAAGCTGACTGTGAGCATCCATTTCTGTGTTTGCTAGGTCCGGGCATAGTCTTTCAGCAAAATCTTGATGGTATATGCAATAGTGTCAGTGTTTGGAGGCTGATTATGGGATGGATCCCCGGATATGGCAGTCTCTAGATGGTCCATCCTTTCGTCTCAGCTCCAAACTTTGCCTCTGTAACTCCCTTGCACGAGTGTTTTGTTCCCAATTCTAAAAAGGGGAAAAGTGTCCACACGTTGGTCTTTGTTCTTCATGACTTTCATGTGTTTCTCAAATTGTATCTTATGTTTTGGGTATTCTAACTTTCTGGGCTAATATCCACTTATCAGTGAGTACATATTCTGTGAGTTTTTTTGTCATTAGTTTACCTCACTCAGGATAATGCCCTCCAGGTCCATCCATTTGCCTAGGAATTTCATAAATTCATTCGTTTTAATAGATGAGTAGTACTCCATTGTGCAAATGTACCACATTTTCTGTATCCATTCCTCTGTTGAGGGGCATCTTGGTTCTTTCCAGCTTCTGGCTATTATAAATAAGGCTCCTATGTACATAGTGGAGCATGTGTCCTACTTTCTGGTCAGAACATCTTCTGGATATATGCCCAGAAGTGGTATTGCGGGATCCTCTGGTAGTACTATGTCCAATTTTCTGAGAAACCACCAGACTGATTTCCAGAGTGGTCGCACAAGCTTGCAATCCCACCAGCAATGGAGGAGTGTTCCTCTTTCTCCACATCCTTGCCAGCATCTGCTGTCACCTGAATTATTTAGCCATTCTGACTTATGTGAGGTGGAATATCAGGGTGGGTTCATTTCTGTGTCTTCAATTCTAATCCATTGATCTACCTGTCTTTTGCAGTACCAGTTACATGCAGTTTTTATCAGGTAGTACAGCTTGAGTTCAGCCATGGTGATTCCTAAAGAGGTTCTTTTCTTATTGAGAATAGTTTTTGCTATCCTAGTTTTTTTGTTGTATTTTTGTTTTTTGTTTTTTGTTTATTTTTGTTTTGTTTTGTTGTTTTTGTTTTTGTTATTCCAGATGAATTTGCAAATTGCCCATTCTAACTCAGTGAAAAATTGAGTTAGAATTTTGATGGGTATTGCATTGAATCTGTAGACTGTTTTCGGCAAATAGACATTTTTTACTATATAAATCCTACCAATCCATGAATATGGAAGATCCTTTAATAATCTGAGTTCTTCAATTTCTTTCTTCAGAGACATGAAGTTCTTGTCATACGAGACTTTTCACTCCCTTATTTACAGTCACACCAAGGAATGTTATATTTTTTGACTATTGTGGAGGGTGTCGAATCCCTATTTTCTTTCTCATCCTCTTTATCCTTTGTGTAGGGAAAGGCCACTGACATGTTTGAGTTAATTTTATATTCAGCTACTGCACTGAAGTTGTGTATCAGGTTTAGGATTTCTCTGGTGTAATTTTTGGGGTTACTGATACATGCTATCATATCTTCTGGAAATAGTGATATTTTGCCATCTTCCTTTCCAATTTGTATTCATTTTTTATCCTTTTGTTGTTGAAATGGTCTGGCTAGGACATCAACTAGTATGTTGAATAAGTAGGGAGAAAGTGGGCAGCCTTGTCTAGTCCCTGATTTTAGTAGGATTGCTTCAAGTTTCTCACCATTTACTTTGATGTTGGCTACCGGTTTGCTGTCTCTTGCTTTTTCTATGTTTATGTATGGGCCTTGAATTCCTGAATTCCTCAACTTTTATTATAAATGGTGTAGCATTTTATCAAATGCTTTTTCAGCATCTAATGAGATGATCATGTGGTTTTTGTCTTTGAGTTTGTTTCTATAGTAGATTAAGTTGATAGATTTCTGTATACTTAACCATTCCTGCATCGCAGGGATGAAGCCTACTTGATCATGATATATTCTTGGATTCAGTTTGCAAGAATTTTATTGAGTATTTTTGCATTGATATTCATAAGGGAAATTGGTCTGAGTTTCCTTTCATTGGGTCTTTGTATGGTTTGAGTACAATTGTAATTCTGGTTTCATAGAACAAATTGAGTAGTGTACCTTCTCTTTTGATTTTGCATAATAGTTTGAATAGTATTGGTATTAGGTCTTCTTTGAACATCTCATAGAATTTTACGCTAAACCCATCAGATCCTGGGCTTTTTTTTGTTGTTGTTGTTGTTGTTGGGAGACTATTGATTACTGCTTCTATCTCTTTAGGGGTTATGGGAGTATTTCCAGGGTTTATCTGCTCCTAGTTTCAATTTGGTACCTGATATCTGTCTAGATATTTGTCCAATACATCCAGATTTTCCAGTTTTGTTGAGTATAGGCTTTTGTAGTAGGATCTGATGATTTTTTTGGATTTCCTAAATTTCTGTTGTTTTGTCTCCCATTTCATTTCTGGTTTTGATAATTTGGATACTGTCCCTGTGCCCTGTAGTTAGCCTGGCTAAGGGTTTATCTATCTTGTTGATTTTCTCAAATAACCAGCTCCTTGTTTGGTTGATTCTTTGTATAGTTCTTTTTGTTTCTACTTGGTTGATTTCAGCCCTGAATTTGATGGTTTCCTGCCTTCTACTCCTCTTGGGTGAATTTGCTTCCTTTTGTTCTAGAGCTTTTAGTTGTTCTGTCAAGCTGCTCCTGCATCCTCTCTCCAGTTTCTTTTTGGAGGCATTCATAACTAATTTTTCCTCTTAGGACTGCTTTCATTGTGTCCCATAAGTTTGGGTATATTGTAGCTTCATTTTCATTAAACTCTAAAAAGTCTTTAATTACTTTCTTTATTTCCTCCTTGACCGAGTTATCATAGAGTAGATTGTTTTTCACCTTTCACGTGTATGTGGGTTTTCTGTTATCTATATTTTTTATTGAATATCAGCCTTTTTCTGAGGTAATCTGATAGGATGCATGGGATTATTTTAATATTTTTATATCTGTTGATGCATGTTTTGTGACTGATTAAATGGTCAGTTTTGTAGAAGGCATCATGAGGTGTGCAATACAATATGTGTTTTGTGCTTTACTAAATTTCTTTTATGAATGTGGATGCTTTTGCATTTGGAGCATGGATGTTCAGAATTGAGTTTTCATCTTGGTATATTTTACCTTTGATGACTATGATTTCCCCCCTTTGTCTTTTTTAGCAAATTGTATCTTATATCTTGGGTATCCTAAGTTTTGGGCTAATATCCACTTATCAGTGAATACATATTGTGTGAGTTCTTTTGTGATTGTGTTACTTCGCTCAAGATGATGCCCTCCAGGTCCATCCATTTGGTTAGGAATTTCATAAATTCATTCTTTTTAATAGCTGAGTAGTAGTACTCCATTGTGTAAATGTACCATAATTTCTGTATCCATTCCTCTGTTGAGGGACATCTGGGTTCTTTCCAGCTTCTGGCTATTATAAATAGGGCTGCTATGAACATACTGGAGCATGTGTCCTTTTTACTGGTTGGGACATCTACTGGATATATGCCCAGGAGAGGTGTTGCTGGATCCTCCGGTAGTACTATGTCCAATTTTCTTATATATTTTGTTGAAGATATTTGCTGGACGTTTAAGTTGAAATTCTTCCTTCTCATCTACACCTATGTGGTCTGTGAATTTTTTCATGGGCATACTGAGCTTCTGGGCTAATATCTACTCATCAGTGAGTGCATATCATATATTTTGTGATTGGGTTACCTCCCTCAAGGTGTTATCCTCCAGATCCATCCATTTGCATAAGAATTTAATGAATTCATTTTTAAATAGCTGTGTAGTACTCTATTGTGTAAATATACCACATTTTCTTTATCCATTCCTCTGTTGAAGGACATCTGTGTTCTTTCCAGTTTCTGGCTATTACAAATAAGATAGCTATGAACATAGTGGAGCATGTGAAATTACTACAAATGGGAACATCTTCTGGGTTAATGCCCAAGAGTCGTATAGCTGGGTCCTTAGGTAGCATTACGTACAATTTTCTGAGGAACTACCAAAATGATTCCCAGAGTGGTTGTACCTGCTTGCAACCCCACCAGCAATGGAGGAGTATTCCTCTTTCTCCTCATTCTTGCCAGCACCTGCTGTCACCTGCGTTTTGATCTTAGCCATTATGAATGGTGTGAAGTGGAATATCAGGCTTGTTTTGATTTCCAATTCCTTGATTACTAAGGATATTGAACATTTCTTTAGGCGCTTCTCAGCCACTAGATATTTAATAGGTGAGAATTTTTTGTTTAGCTCTGTACCCCATTTTTATTAGGGTCATTTTTTCTCTATCATTTAACTTCTTTAGTTCTTTGTATATATTGGATATTAGCCTTCTATTGGATGTAGGATTGTTAAAATTCTTTTCCCAGTTTGTTGGTTTCCATTTTGTACTACTGACAATGTACTTTGCCTTACAGAAGCTTTACAATTTTATGAGGTCATATTTGTTAACTCTTGTTGTTCAGGATATTGTCCACTGTGCCCAAGTGCCCAAGGCTCTTCCCAATGTACTTGTCTATTAGTTTCAATGTATCTGGTTTTATGAGTAGGTCTTGATCCATTTGGAATTGAGCTTTGTTCAAGGAGATAAGAATGGATCAATTTGCATTTTTCTACAAGCTAACTTCTAATTCAAAGAGCACCATATGTTGAAATGCTCTCTTTTTTCTACTGGGTTTTTTTAGCACCTTTGTCAATAAACACATGACCACATGTGTTTTGATTCATTTCTGGTTCTTCAATCCCATTCCACTGATCTACATGCCTGTCTCTGTACCAATACCATGCAGGTTTTTTAAAATTATTATTATTATAATTGCTCTGTAATACAACTTGAGGTCAGAGCATGTGTTTCCACCAGACGTTCTTTTATTGTTGAGAATAGTTTTCACTATCCTAGGTTTCTTGTTATTATCAATGAATTTTCAAATTGTTCTTTCTTTTGAGATAACCCCCAATCTAGTTCTTCAGGACCCACATGAAGACAAAGCTGTACATCTACTACCTTTAAGCTGAGAGGCCTAGATCCAGCCTGTGTACTTTGTTAGTTACTTAGAAGCAGAATAGTTAATATAGTTTGTTGTTCAAGAGCTTTGGTTTTATTCTTGCATTATTTGTTCTTCTCTCTCATGGAACTATACACTTAGCATGTGTGCACTACACATTCAACTCCCAAAGTAAATTTCCTCAAATCTCCAAACTCAGAGGTTATCAATGAGTAGTCCACTAAATCCTACTTATTTCTGTTGTGTTTTTTAACAATTGGAGAAGATTGACATTCCATGTGTAAACTCTATCAATCATGGTCTAATCTCTCAGTAAGCAAAAGGCATGAGTGGTATGTGGATACGCCATCTTTATCCCCTACTATCTTTTTATCTTCTATTTTTATTTTATACCAAGCCGAATTCCCCTTATAGCTTTTGTACCAGTCACAATGTATTATGATACAATCCTCCTAAGGCCAATGATACTCAGGCTTTTATGTCTCCAGGAACATGCTATTCTATCTATTTGGGCTTTTGTTACCTTATCTGCCTAAAAACTAATAATCATTAATCATATCAATTTGTTCTATTTATACACACACTGTGCATGTATGTTATATGATTATGATTATTATTACAAAAGGCATATTTTTAAAATTATTTTATTAGGTATTTTTCTCAGATACATTTCCAACGCTATCCCAATATCCCCCATACACTCCCCCCCCCACTCCCCTACCCAACCAGTCCCACTTTTTGGCCCTGGTGTTCTGTATATGCCCTGTACTTGGGCATATAAAGTTTGCAAATCCAATGGGCCTCTGTTTCCAGTGATGGCCGAATAGGCCATCTTTTGATACATATGTAGCTAGAGTCAAGAGCTCTGGAATAAGGGTTAGTTCATAATATAGTTCGACGTATAGGGTTGAAGATTCCTTTAGCTCCTTGGGTACTTTCTCTAGCTTCTCAATTGGGGGCCCTGTGATCAATCCAATAGCTGACTGTTAGCATCCACTTCTGTTTTTGCTAGGTCTCAGCATAGTCTCACAAGAGACAGCTATATCTGGGTCCTTTCAGCAAAACCTTGCTAGTGTATGCAAATGCGTCAGAGTTTGGAAGCTGATTATGTGATGGATCCCCGGATAAGGCCATCTCGAGAGGGCCCATCAAAAGGGATCATTTTTTATATTTTCAAAGGACTCTGATGAACAAATGTGAAGATTAGATTACCCCACAGATGATCAAATTTGACACAGTAGAAATATATTGAGACTTCAATGTCTCCAGCTTGCCAACCAAGTTCTCTTTCACACATAGTCTGTCTTTTTATGTTTCTATAATATATTTCTATTACGTATTTTTCTCAATTAAATTTCCAATGCTACCCAAAAGTCTAGCATACCACCCCCATTCCCTGACCACCCAGTCCCATTTTTTGGCCCAAGTTTTCCCCTGTGATGGGGCATATAAAATTTGCAAGTCCAATGGGTCTCTCTTTCCAGTGATGTCCGACTAGGCCATCTTTTGATATATATGCAGCTAGAGTCAAGAGCTCCAGGGTACTGGTTAGTTCATAATGTTGTTGCACCTATAGTGTTGCAGATCCCTATAGCTCTCTAGGTATTTTCTCTAGCTCCTCCATTGGGGGCCCTGTGATTCATCCAATAGCTGACTGTGAGCTTCCACTTATGTGTTTGCTAGGCCCCGGCGTAGTCTCACTAGAGACTGCAATATCAGGTTACTATCAGCACAATCTTGCAAGTGTATGCAATGGTTTCAGCGTTTGGAGTCTGATTATGGGATGGATCCCTGGATATGGCAGTCTCTAGATGGTTCATCCTTTTGTCTCAGCTCCAAACATGTCTCTGTAACTTCTTCCATGGGTGTTTTGTTCCCAATTCTATTAGGGGCAAAGTTTCCACATTTTGGGCTTCGTTATTCTTGATTTTTAAGTGTTTTGCAAATGGTAACTTATATCTTGGGTATCCTAAGTTTCTCGGCTAATATCCACTTATCAGTGAGTACATATCATTTGAGTTCTTTTGTGATTGGGTTACCTCACTCAGGATAATGCCCTCCAGGTCCAACCATTTGCCTAGGAATTTCATAAATTCTTTAGTTTTAATAGGTGATAGTACTATATTCTGTAAATGTACTATATTTTTGTATCCATTCCTCTGTTGAGGGGCATCTGGGTTCTTTCCAACTTCTGGCTATTATAAATAAGGCTGCTATGAACATAGTGGAGCATGTGTCCTCCTTACCGGTTGGCACATCTTCTGGATATATGCCCAGGAGATGTATTGCGGGATCCTCCAGTAGTACCATGTCCAATTTTCTGAGAAACTGCCAGACTGATTTCCAGAGTGGTTGTACAAACTTGCAATCCCACCAACAGTGGAGGAGTGTTTCTCTTTCTCCACATCCTTACCAGCATCTGCTGTCACCTGAATTTTTGATCTTAGCCATTCTGTCTGGTGTGAGATGGAATCTCAGGGTTGTTTTGATTTGCATTTCCCTGATGATTAAGGATGCTGAACATTTTTTCAGGTGTTTCTCAGCCATTCGGTATTCCTCAGTTGAGAATTCTTTGTTTAGCTCTGAGCCCCATTTTTTAATGGGGTTATTTAATTTTCTGGAGTCCACCTTTTTGAGTTCTTTATATATACTGGATATTAGTCCTCTAACTGATTTAGGGTAGGTAAAGATCCTTTCCCAATCTGTTGTTGACCTTTTTGTCTTATTGACCGTGTCTTTTGCCTTACAGACACTTTGCAGTTTCATGAGGTCCCATTTGTCAATTCTCGATCTTAAAGCACAAGCCATTGCTCTTCTATTCAGAAATTTTCCCCTATGCCAATATCTTTGAGGCTTCTCCCCACTTTCTCCTCTATAAGTTTCAGTGTCTCTGGTTTTATGCGGAGCTCCGTGATCCACTTAGATTTGACCTTAGTGCAAGCAGATAGGAATGGATCAATTCCATTCTCCTACATCATAACCACCAGTTGTGCCAGCACCATTTGTTGAAAATGCTGTCTTTTTTCCACTGGATAGTTTTAGACCCCTTGTCGAAGATCAAGTGACCATAGGTGTGTGGGTTCATTTCTGGGTCTTCAATTCTATTCCATTGGTCTACTTGTCTTTCGTTATAAACAGTACGATGCTGTTTTATTTTTTTTTTTTCACAATTTCTCTGTAGTAAAGCCTTAGGTCAGGCATGATGATTCCACCAGAGGTTCTTTTATCCTTGAGAAGAGTTTTGGCTATCCTAAGTTTTTTGTTATTTCAGATGAATTTGCAGATTGTTATATGTAATTCGTTGCAGAATTGAGATGGAATTTTGATGGGGATTGCATTGAATCTGTAGAATGCTTTTGGCAAGATATCCATTTTTACAATGTTGATCCTGTCAATCCATGAGCATGGGAGATCTTTCTATCTTCTGAGATCTTCTTTTATTTCTTTCTTCAGAGTCTTGAAGTTCTTATCATACAGATCTTTCACTTCATTAGTTAGCATCACGCCAAGGTATTTTATATTCTTTGTGACTATTGAGAAGGGTATGGTTTTCCTAATTTCTTTCTCAGCCTGTTTATCCTTTGTGCAGAGAAAGACCATTGACTTGTTTGAGTTAATTTTATATCCAGCTACTTCACCGAGACTGTTTATCAGGTTTAGGAGTTCTCTGGTGGAATTTTTAGGGTCACTTATATATACTATCAGATCATCTGCAAAAAGTGATATTTTGTCTTCTTCTTTTCCAATTTGTTTTCCCTTGATCTCCTTTTTTGTTCGAATTGCTCTGGCTAGGACTTCAAGTACAATGTTGAATAGGTAGGGAGAAAGTGGGCAGCCTTGTCTAGTCCCTGATTTTAGTGGGATTGCTTCCAGCTTCTCACCATTTACTTTGATGTTGGCTACTGGTTTTCGGTAGATTGCTTTTATCATGTTTAGGTATGGGCCTTGAATTCCTGATCTTTCCAAGACTTTTATCATGGATGGGTGTTGGATTTTGTCAATTGCTTTCTCCGCATCTAGTGAGATGATCATGTGGTTTTTGTCTTTGAGTTTGTTTATATAATGGATTACGTTGATGGATTTCGGTATATTAAACCATCCCTGCATTCCTTGAATAAAACCTACTTGGTCAGGATGGATGATTGTTTTGATGTGTTCTTGGATTCGGTTAGTGAGAATTTTATTGAGTATTTTTGCATCTATATTCATAAGGGCAATTGTACTGAAGTTCTCTATCTTTGTTGGATCTTTCTGTGGTTTAGGTATCAGAGTAATGAATATAGAATGAGTTGAGTAGAGTACCGTCCACTTCTATTTTGTGGAATAGTTTGTGCAGAACTGGAATTAGATCTTCTTTGAAGGTTTGATAGAACTGGAACTAAACCCATCTGGTCCTAGGCTTTTTTTGGTTGGGAGTCCATTAATGACTGCTTCTATATTTTAGGGGATATGGGACTATTTAGATCGTTAACTTGATCCTGGTTTAACTTTGGTACCTGGTATTTGTCTAGAAATTTGTCCATTTCCTAAAGGTTTTCCAGTTTTTTTTGAGTATAGCCTTTTGTACATGGATCTGATGGTGTTTTGGATTTCTTCAGGGTTTGTTGTTATTCTCCCTTTTCATTTCTGATTTTTTTTCACTGTTTTTTTTATTACATATTTTCCTCAATTACATTTCCAATGCTATCCCAAAAGTCCCCCATACCGCCCCCCACTTCCCTACCCTCCCATTCCCATTCTTTTGGCCCTGGCATTCCCCTATATTGGGGCATATAAAGTTTGCAAGTCCAATGGGCCTCTCTTTCCAGTGATGGCCGACTAGGCCATCTTTCGATACATATGCAGCTAGAGACAAGAGCTCCGGGGTACTGGTTAGTTCATCATGTTGTTCCAACTATAGGGTTGCAGATCCCTTTAGCTCCTTGGGTACTTTCTCTAGCTTCTCCATTGGGAGCCCTGTGATCCTAAATCAAATAAGGGACTAATATCCAATATATATAAAGAACTCAAGAAGGTGGACTCCAGAAAGTCAAATAAACCCATTAAAAAATGGTGCTCAGAACTGAACAAAGAAATCTCACCTGAGGAATACCGAATGGCAGAGAAGCACCTGAAAAAATGTTCAACATCCTTAATCATCAGGGAAATGCAAATCAAAACAACCCTGAGATTCCACCTCACACCAGTCAGAATGGCTAAGATCAAAAATTCAGGTGACAGCAGATGCTGGCGAGGATGTGGAGAAAGAGGAACACTTCTCCATTGTTGGTGGGATTGCAAGCTTGTACAACCACTCTGGAAATCAGTCTGGCGGTTCCTTAGAAAATTGGACATAGTACTACCGGAGGATCCAGCAATACCTCTTCTGGGCATATATCCAGAAGATGTCCCAACCGGTAAGAAGGACACATGCTCCACTATGTTCATAGCAGCCCTATTTATAATAGCCAGAAGCTGGAAAGAACCCAGATGTCCCTCAACAGAGGAATGGATACAGAAATTATGGTACATTTACACAATGGAGTACTACTCAGCTATTAAAAAGAATGAATTTATGAAATTCCTAGCCAAATGAATGGACCTGGAGGGCATCATCTTGAGTGAGGTAACACAATCACAAAGGAACTCACACAATATGTATTCACTGATAAGTGGATATTAGCCCAAAACTTAGGATACCCAAGATATAAGATACAATTTGCTAAACGCATGAAACTCAAGAAGAATGAAGACCAAAATGTGGACACTGTTCCCCTTCTTAGAATTGGGAACAAAACACCCAGGGAAGGAGTTACAGAGACAAAGTTCGGAGCTGTGATGAAAGGATGGACCATCTAGAGACTGCCGTATCCAGGGATCCATCCCATAATCAGCTTCTAAACGCTGACACCATTGCATACACTAGCAAGATTTTGCTGAAAGGACCCAAAGATAGCTGTCTCTTGTGAGACTATGCAGGGGCCTAGCAAACACAGGAGTGGATGCTCACAGTCAGCTATTGGATGGATCACAGGGCTCCCAATGGATTTCTGATTTTTTTAATTAGCATGCTGTCCCTGTGCCCTCTAGAGAGTCTGACTAAGGGTTTATCTATCTTGTTGATTTTCTCAAAGAACCATCTCCTCATTTGGTTGATTCTTTGCATAGTTCTTCTTCTTTCCACGTGGTTGATTTCACCCCTGAGTTTCATTATTTCCTACTGTCTACTCCACTTGGGAGAATTTGCTTCCTTTTTTCTAGAGCTTTTAGTTGTGTTGCCAAGCTGCTACTGTGTGCTCTCTCTAGTTTCTTTTTGGAGGCACTCAGAGCTATGAGTTTCCGTCTTAGAAATGCTTTCATAGTGTCCCCATATCTTTATGTATGTTGTGGCTTCATTTTCATTAAACTCTAAAAAGTCTTTACTTTCGTTCTTTATTCCTTCCTTGACCAAGGTATCTTTGAGAAGTGTGTTGTTCATTGTCCACGTGATTGTTGGCTTTCCATTATTTATTTTGTTATTGAATATCAGCCTTAGTCCATGATGGTCTTCTAGGATGCATGGGACGATTTCAATATTTTTGTATCTGTTGAAGCCTGTTATGTGACCAATTATATGGTCAATTTTGGAGAAGGTCCCGTGAGGTGTTGAGAAGAAGGTATATCTTTTTGTTTTAAGATAAAATGTTCTGTAGATATCTGTTAAGTCCATTTGTTTCATCACTTCTGTTAGTTTCACTGTGTGCCTGTTAAGTTTCTGTTTCCACGATCTGTCCATTGATGAAAGTGGTATGTTGAAGTCTCCCACTATTATTGTGTCAGGTGCAATGTGTGCTTTCAGCTTTACTAAAGTGTCTTTAATGAATGTGGCTACCCTTGCATTTGGAGCATAGATATTCAGAATTGAGAGTTCCTCCTTGAGGATTTTAACTTTGAAGAGTATGAAGGGTCCCTCCTTGTCTTTTTTGATAACTTTGGGTTGGAAGTCGATTTTATTCTATATTAGAATGGCTACTCCATCTTGTTTCTTCAGACCATTATCTTGGAAAATTGTTTTCCAGCCTTTCTCTCTGAGGTAGTGTCTGTCTTTTTCCCTGAGATGGGTTGCCTGTAAGCAGCAGAATGTTGAGTCCTGTGTATGTAGCCAGTCTGTTAGTCTATGGCTTTTTATTGGGGAATTGAGTCCATTGATAGTAAGAGATATTAAGGAAAAGTAATTGTTGCTTCCTTTTATTTTTGTTTTTAAAGTTGGCATTCTGTTTTTGTGGCTGTTTTCTTTTTGGTTTCTTTAGGGATTAATTTGTTGCTTTTTCTAGGGCGTGGTTTCCGTCCTTGTATTTTTTGTTGTTGTTGTTGTTTTGTTTTTTTTTTTTCTGTTATTATCCTTTGAAGGGCTGCATTTGTGGAAAGATAATGTGTGAATTTGGTTTTGTCGTGGAAAAATTTGGTTTCTCCATCTATGGTAAATGAGAGTTTGGCTGGGTATAGTAGCCTGGGCTGGCATTTGTGTCCTCTTAGGGTCAGTAACACATCTGTCCAGGATCTTCTGGATTTCATAGTCTCTGGTGAAAAGTCTGGTGTAATCTGATTGGCCTGCTTTATATGTTACTTGACCTTTTTGCCTTACTGCGTTTAATATTCTATCTTTATTTAGTGCAGTTGTTGTTCTGATTATTATGTGTTGGGAGGAATTTCTTTTCTGTTCCAGTCTTTTTGGAGTTCTGAAGGCTTCTTTTATGTTCATGGGCATCTCTTTCTTTAGATTTGGGATGTTTTCTTCTGTAATTTTGTTGAAGATATTTGCTGGCCCTTTAAGTTGAAAATCTTCATTCTCATCTTCTCCTATTATCTGTAGGTTTGGTCGTCTCATTTTGTCCTGGATTTCCTGGATGTTTTGAGTTAGGATCTTTTTGCATTTTGTATTTTCTTTGATTGTTGTGCCAATGTTCTCCATGGAATCTTCTGCACCTGAGATTCTCTCTTCCATCTCTTGTATTCTTTTGCTGGTGCTTGCATCTATAATTCCAGATTTCTTTCCTAGGGTATCTATCTCCAGCGTTTCCTCACTTTGGGTTTTCATTATAATGTCCACTTCCCTTTTTAGGTCTTGGATGATTTTATTCAATTCTATCACCTGTTTGGTCATGTTTTCTTGCAATATTTTAAGGGAATTTTGTGCTTCCTCTTTATGGTCTACTACCTGATTAGCCGTGTTCTCCTGTATTTCTTTAAGTGAGTTATTAAAGTCCTTCTAGATGTCCTCATGAGATCATCATGACCATCATCATGAGATATGCTTTTATACCCGGGTCTAGTTTTTCAGGGTTGTTGAGGTGTCAGGACTGGGTGGGGTGGGAGTGTTGTGTTCTGATGATGGTGATTGGTCTTGGTTTCTGTTAATAAGATTCTGATGTTTGCCTTTCACCATCTGGTAATCTCTGGAGTTAGTTGTTGTAGTTGTCTCTGGTTAGGTCTTGTTCCTCAAGTGTTTATGTTAGCCTCTATCAGCAGACCTGTGAGACTAGTTCTCTCCTTAGTTTCAGTGCTCAGAGTACTCTCTGCAGGTAGGCTCTCCTCTTGCAGAGAAGGTGCCAAGATATGTGGTGTTTGAACCTGCTTCCTGGGTGAAGTTGTTAACCACTCACAGAGGTCTTAAGATCCAGTGGAGGGTCCTGTTTATACCTAACAGTTGTCTGCAGACTCCATGCCCAAGGTGCCTTTGTGCTGGCATGGATGGTCCAGAAGGGATTTGTTCCCAGATCAGGCCAAGTTTTCTGCTTCCCTAATTAATGCAGACTCAGGTCCCACGGAATTGGATTGTTGCAGACGTTGTGTTCCACTCACCAGAGGTCTTAAGATCCCGTGACAGGTCTTGTGGGTAGCTGGCAGGTGTTAGCCGACTCTGCACCTAAGCTACCCCAGTGCTGACGAGACCGGAAGGGACTTGTGCCCCTGATCAGTTCAGGTTTTCTGCTTCCCTATCTAATGCAATCTCAGGTCCTGCACGACTGGATTGGAGCAGACACGGTGTTCCACTCACCAGAGGTCTTAAGATCCCATGGCGGGTGATGTGGGTAGCTGGCGGGTGTCAGCCCACTCTGAACCCTAGCTACCCCAGTGCTGGCAGGACTAGAAGGGCACCATAATATTTTCATACTCTTTTTTCATTGGTTCTTTTTTCCTTTGTTCTGAGAACCAGTGAAGTCAGAAAAATGTTTTTATTCATCTTTATTTAAAGAACATATTATTATTAATTATTATTATTATTACTGTTACCAATTTTTTAATTTACATCTCAAGTATTGTCCTGCTCCCACACTCCCTTGCACAGTTTTTCACACTTTTCCCTCTCACTTTGCCTCTGAGATGGGTATCATCATGGTGGTCCCCCTTCCCTGGGCCAGCAAGTCTTTACAGAATTATGCAGAACCTCTCCCACTAAGGCCAGTCAAGGCAGTCCACTGCTACATATATATTGTTGGCCTCAGTCTAGATTTACTTGCTCTTTATTTGGTGACTTTATCTCTGGGAGCTCCCAGCAGTACATATTAGTTGACACTGTTGGTCTTCCATGTTGCCAATCCCTTCAGTTCCTTCAATCCTCCCACTAACTCTTACATACATGTCTCTGACCTCACTCTAGTAGTTGGATATAAGCATCTACATCTGTCTCATTCAGTTGTTGGTATAGCATACAGAGGACAGCATTGCTAGGATTCCTCTCTGAAAGTACAACAGAGCATCAGTAATACTGTCAGGCTTTGGTAATTGCCCATGGGATAGATCCCAAGTTGGGCTGGTCACTGGTCTGCCATTCCTTTAGTTATTACTCCATTTCCCCCTGCATTTCTTTTAGATAGAAACAATTTTAGGTTGAAAATGAATAGACTCAATACAATTCCCATCACTATTCCAGTATAATTCCTCCCAGACATGGAAAGAAAAATTTTCAACATCATATGGGATAAAAAAAACCCAGGATAGCCAAAACAATTCTGAACAATAAAAGAACATCCAGAAGAATCACTTAAGCAAAAGTAATAATAATAATAGTAATAATAATAATAATAATAATAATAATAATAATAATAATAATAATGAAGCACATGGAATTGGTACAGAGACAGACAGGTTTGTCAATGAAATAAAAATGAAAACCCAGGAATAAACACATACACCTATGGTCACTTGATCTTTGACAAAAAAAAAAAAAAAGCTAAAACCATACAGTGGAAAAAAATAAGGCATAAACAAATGGTGCTGGTCTAACTGGCAGTCTGCCTATAGAAGAATGCAAACTGATTCATAATTATCACCATGCACAAAGTTTAAATCTAAGTGGATCAAGGA
Organism: Mus caroli; assembly: GCF_978045245.1. Lineage (NCBI taxonomy): Eukaryota > Metazoa > Chordata > Mammalia > Rodentia > Muridae > Mus > Mus caroli. The sequence continues at coordinate 115,159,471 of NW_028227260.1, read as the reverse complement.
CCTCATCATGAAACCAAATACACTGAAATTAATAGAAGAGAATGTGGAAAATAACATCAAACACATTGGCATAGTGAGAAATTTCCTGAATATAACACACCAATAGCTGAGACTCTAATCCATAAATGGGACCTTATAGACCTTCAAAACTTCTGGAAGGCAAAGGACACTGTCAACAAGACAAAAAGCAAGGGTACAGAAAATTTTATTGTGTGGAGTCTTACTTCAACTAGATAAAACAAGTCTGTTTATTAGGAAATATGTTATCATATCTTGACCATTGTATCAAGGCCTGTAGTATTTTCAGAGGACTATTACTTAAACTCACTTGGTATTACCTTGAATCTGGTAGCTTATTTGTATCATTTATTACAGTTGTCCTCAACCTTCCTAATGCCAGCAATCCTTTAATACTGTTCCTTATGTTGTGATCACCCCAAACAAAAATATATATTTTTTTGCTTCTTTTATAAATGTAATTATAAAAATTTGCTTCAATTGTTCATGGTAAAATGTTGTTTTATGAAGATTGTGCAGAACAATATAGACTCCTTTATAGCCAATTATAATGTAACCTTAAAAGGAAAGACTATGATAATATCTCAAATTTTATTCCTATTGAACGAAAGAAAACTAAATTTAAGACATTACAGCCCTACCCAGAAAGTTTATAAAGTCCATATCTCATGTGGCATGCTATTTAGGAGCGCTTTTTGGCTTAGAGCAAAGAACAAAGGCTGTAAAGTCATCCCAGAAACCAACTAGCCTTTGAGATAAGAAAGGCATGCAAGGACAATCCCCCCAGGACAAACTCAAGATGAGTAGTGGACCACCTGCTGATATGGTTTGGGCTTAGCCAAATGTCCTGCAGACCAAGATAAAAACCCTCTCTTTAGAGTTACTCTCTGATGTTTAAATTGCCCATTTGTGTGTAACTGCACCAATTCTTCACCTACCCCCACTCCCTTCCTACATAAACCCCTTTACTATATATACTTTTGAGCCTTGAGGCCAACATCTGTTATCTCCTGTGTGAGATGCATGTCTGTCCTGGAGCTCCATCATTAAACTACCTCGTGTATTTACATCAAGACAGTCTCTTTGTTCATGATTCTTGGGTGCACACCGAATCGGGAGTCAAGTGGGGGTTTCCCCACTAGGTTCTTTCACTATCACTCTTGTTCTGATGATCTTGAAGAAAAATGTTGGTGGAAGTTATGTCAGAATGTACATTTATGACACATACAGAAGTAAGTGGTTGCTTAAGAGCCAGCTTCTATAAATATTTTAAATTAGGTAAAGAAATCATTTACATATACCAATTGCAAAGCCACAGATGAGAAAAATATCAGCCAATGTAAGTTGAAGGCAATTTTCTAGAAGCATATTTTATTTTTATGTTTGTCTCATGTACATAATTTCCATTATTTCTTTCAAATTCTGGGCTGTGTTGGGGTTATCTGTATGCTGCCTGGTTGGTGACTCTGTCTTTGGGAGCTCCCTGAGTTCTGGGTGAGTTTAGGCTGCTAGTCTTCCTATGGGTTTGCTCTCCTGAGCTTCTTCCAGCCTTTCCCTAGTCCAACCACAGTGATCCCTGACTTCCATTGGTTGGGTTAAAGTATCTGCAACCTTCTCAGTCAGCTCCTTGTTGAGCCTCAAAGAGAACAGACGTGCTAGCGTCCTGTCTGTAAGTATACCATAGCATCCATAATAGTATCAGGCCTTGGGGCCACTCTTCGAAGAATGGCCCCAAGTTGGGCTAATCAAAGTGCCTCCTTTCCCTCAGTCTCTTCTCTATTATTTGTCCCTGCAATTCTTTTAGATAGGAATAATTCTGGGTCAGTGTTTTTAACTATGGAATGGCAATATTTAAATATAACTTATAAAATGATGAGAAAAGATTACCTGTAAATTAAGTTTCTCTATACATAAACATAGTTTCCTCTTTTATTTAACTAAACATAGTAGTATTTTGATGCCTTTGAACTGCTGTATTCTCTCAAAATTGTTTTTGAAATTTACGAATATATTTTCTGTACCGATTAATTTCTTTTCATGGTTTTAATGGACATGGTGAATATAATAATATATGTTATGTTGGTTTGGTTTTTATCAAGATAAGCTTTATTATTTATTCGTGGAACCTGCTACCTTAAGATACATATCTTTATTAAAAATTAAATTTAGATAATTATTATTTCAATTGAATTTCCATCAGTGCTTATTAGTGTAAGTGTAGTATTAAGTATCCTTTGGTTTTCAAAGTACCTTAATGACATTTCATTTTTCATTACTGTCAAATGATTTCAATGGTGTTCATTTTTCTTGTATTTTTATCAGTTTCTCTCCCAGTACTCTGTTCCTCCATCTCTCTCATGCACTCACTCATTCCTCCTGTTTTCATCCTCACCTGACTCAAATCTACCACAAAATTTGTTTCCCTTCCTAGGAGATCCATAATTTCCCCCTCCATGAGCTCTTCTTGTTTTGCTTAGGCTCACTGTATCTGAGGATTGTAGTATTATTTTCCTTTAAAGAAAAACTAATGTTCAAATATAAATGAGTACATTCCATGTGTGTTTTCCTGTGTCTGGGTTACCTCATGCAGTATAATCTTTTCTAGTTCCATCCATTTGTCTTCAAATTTAAGGATGGTATCTTTTTTTTTTCCTCAAAGAATAGTATTCCATTGTGTATATTCACCACTTTTTCTTTATTCACTATTCAGTTGAGGGACATCTAGTTTGTTTACAATTTCTGACCACTATGAGTACAGCTGCAATGAAGATGAATAAGGAAGTGTCCTTGTGGTAATATAGAGAGTAGTCTAGGTAAATTCTCAAAAAGGTATATCTGGATCTTGAGACAGAACAATTTCCAATAGTCTGAGGAACCATTATGTTGATTTTCATAGTGGCTGTACTAGTTTGCTGTTCCATCAGCAATGGAGACACATTCCCCTTGTTCCAAATGATTGCCACCATCTGCTATTCCTTGTGGATTGAACTTAGGCATTCTGATAGGTGTAAGATGGAATCACAAAGTTGTTCTAAAGTGCACTTTCCTGATGGCTATAGACATTAAGAATTTTTAAGCATTTCTTTGCCACTTGATATCCTCTTGAGAATTCTCATTTTAGATGAGATTACCCATTTTCAATTGTATTTTTAGTTTTCTTACTATCTGGTTCCATGGGTTTCTTATACATTAGCTCTCAGTCAGATTTGGGCTTGATGAAAATATTTTCCCATTCTGTGGGTTACTGTTTTTGCCACTCAGTGTTGTTCTCTGCCTTATAGAATCTTTCCTGTTTCACAGGGAACCATGACAGTTTCAGTTATTCATATGATGGATTACATTTCTGATTGTTGTATGTTGATCCACCTCTGCATCTTGGGAGGTGATGTACAGTAACATGATGTGTGATATCGATGTCTTTTTGTTTGGTGAGTATTTTATTATGAGTATTTTTGCATTAATGTTCATGAGGGAAATTGTTCTGTGATATACTTTCTTTGTTAAGTATTTGTGTGGTTTAGGTGTCAGGATAAATGTTGCCTCATAAAACGAACTTGGAAATATTCTGTTTGTTTATATTTTGTGAATGGATTCGAGTAGTTTTGGCATTATCAGTCCTTTAACAGTGTGATAAGAATTTGTATAATTTAAGTTTTAGTGCTGTTCATTTTGTTGACAAATGCCAGTACCCTTGCTTTTATGGCATAGCTGCTAAAAATTAAAAGATTACCTTGGTGAAACTTTTTAAAAATATTTTTTATTACATCTTTCCCTCAATTACATTTCCAATGCTATTCCAAAAGTCCCCCATACCCTCCCCCCCCACTTCCCTACTCACCCATTCCCAGTTTTTTGGCCCTGGCATTCCCCTGTACTGGGGCATATAAACTTTGCATGTCCTATGGGCCTCTCTTTCCAGTGATGGCCGACTAGGCCATCTTTTGATACATATGCAGCTAGAGTCTGGATGGAACTGGTTAGTTCATAATGTTGTTCCACCCATAGGGTTGCGGATCCCTTCAGCTACTTGGGTAATTTCTCCAGCTCCTCCATTGGGGGCCCTGTGTTCCATCCACTAGCTGAGAGTGAGCATCCACTTTTGTGTTTGCCAGGCCCCGTCATAGTCTCAAAAGAGACAGCTATATCTGGGTCCTTTCAGCAAAATCTTGCTAGTGTATGCAATGGTGTCACTGTTTGGAAGCTGATTATGGGGTGGATCCCTGGATATGGCAGTCTCTAGATGGTCCATCCATGAAACTTTTTTTTTAATGAATATGAAGTGTCTTTTTTGTGTTTGCATTAATTTATTTTGGTTTGCAATTTTTCTTTTTCTTTTTTGGATATTAGAGTGGATAAACCAAGTTGCTTCTTACGTCCATTTGTTTATACATGTTAGATCAGGGTAGTGAGAGCTCACATCATGAACTGAAAGCAGAAAGCAGAGAGAATCAATTGGTTGTAGTGAGATGATTATTTTCCTGATATACAGCCTGCAATAATATATGTCTTCCTAACCCCTATTCCAAACCTGCAAGCAACACTAACCATTTGGACCCAATTGTATAAATTCTAAAGATGATTGGAAACATTTCTTAATTAAATCACAACACTACCTTCTTTTCTTAACGTTAAGAGGTCACCATGGAGAAAATAGTTGAAAGATAGCAAGAACCAAAAGTAGTGAATGACTACAAATAAAGTCTGTTTTCCAGAAACAATAAGGTATTTGTACATGTAAAGTGATAGTGACTATAACTATATGTTGAAAAAAAAGTCAACATCAAGCCAGGCAAAGCCCAGCATGTAGGGGTGAGATCTTTAGAACATCCCATTGCTGGCTAATGATTATAAACCACTTTTTTTTTTTTTTTTTTTTTTTTTGGTGTTCACTTTTGGGAGATATAAGTTAGCTTTTTCTTTTTTTATGGATATGAAGCATGCACCTAATGACAGCAGAGCCTGAATATGGTGGGTTAAAGAAGAAATGTCTCCTATAGGCTTAAACATTTGAATACTTCATCCTCTTTTGGTGCTGGTATTTCCGAAGGTGCAGTTATTTATGGTGATGCCTGAAGAAGTGTGTAACTGGAGGCTGGTGTTGAGAATACTTAACACTGCTGGATTTCCAATTTAGTCCCCTTCTTTTTGCTTGTGAAAGAAGAGGGCTCAGTGTATCCTCCTCATTCTATTCCTGACACTTGCTGACATACAATCCTACCATCATGAAGTCTTTTCTATCTGAAAGTTTATGGTCAAAATATATTCCTTCTGTAAGGTGCCTTCGTCATGTTATTTTATCATAGCAGCTGGAAAGGAACTAATATTGGGTTTAACAGAAAAAACACATAAAATATGAAGGAGACATTTACTCCTACAGGGATATGTAAGGAATAGAAAGGATAACACGTGGAATGGAACCTAAACACCCTTGACGTAAGAATAAGAAAATTAAATAACTTTAGTCAATAGATATTAGGCTTCTTATTAGATTCAAGGCTCACAACACAGGAGAGGAAACATGCTCATTAATGCAAAATTGACCAAAAAGCAGTAGCTCAGGGTGTGATAGGACATAGGGGATAACCTACTGTTATTATTTTTAGCTAGATGTATACAGTATCAATAAATCCCCACATGAAAAACAACATGCATATTTGGGTAATATTTAGCAGTAATATGAACCTAATTTTATTATTTGAAGCAAAACATATATAAATAGAAAATGTTATATAATTTGAAATAAAAGATACATAAACAATTGCATACATTGGTTTAATAAGTAAATTGAAACTGTAAAGTTCTAATTAAACTGTACATGCTCATTTACTTATAGCTTATTTGAGGTATAGGTTTTTACAGAGTTACTTAGTAGTGAGATTTCTTATGACTTTTGCAGATATCCTTAGTTTATCTTACCTTCTTCTATATTCCTTCTACATTAATCTTTCTCATTAGAACCTGACTCTCCAAAGTATCCCCAGAAAATATGACAATCACAATTACCCATGCTGCCATCAGTAGCCATATTGAAACCCACATTTCATGTTGCTTCTGAAGATATTGTTAATGTCAAGGATCCCTGAAGCCATCAGAATATACAGTGAAATTCACAGTCAGTAAAGCTCCCTCAGATCATGTTGAGTTAAATGTTCTGAGATATGATTTGTTGAGGTCACATATATACTGGCAACAGAGAATGCATGGCCATGATACTTTAGGCCTCTAGAAACAATCATGTCAGTGATCCCTGCTGCATTATGGGACTACATTAATATGACAGTCTTGAACTGCATTAGAATAATTACTGATGTGAATTATCTATAATTCTGCCACATTCATAAGTGTTCTGCCATTTATAAACATTTTTATGTCCTATTTCATTCTGTCACTAGACAAGAGGCTTCAGTCATGGTCATCCCAGCTATCTGAAATTTTCTTGATATCCCTGTTATTCCTGGCAACATACACCATGGTATATTCGAGATCCATGCTGCTACAGGCAACCAGGACATGAATGAACCCTCTTGCCTACTTGAATCTGCTGATGACATAAAAAATACCAACAGTCAAGAAAAATATATTAATATTACTCATACATGATGCCACTAGTAACCATATTGAGATCTATAGTCAGTTTTGTATAAGAAGAGCTCCCTGATATCTGAGAACCCAAGGCCAAATGAGTCTATAGTGAACATCATTGTCAGTATTACTGCCTGTGGTCATAATTAGGTAAGTGTTGTGTGATGCTACTGAAGAAACCATTGATGCCAGTGATCCTACCTGAAACCTGAAGCTATGTTGAGGTCAGTGCTGCATGCTGTCACCAGTAACACGAAGGAGTCGATTTTTAATATTGCTGATGGAGATCATGGTGATGACTATGATCTGTACTGCTTCTGGAGAAACTGCTGAATTCCATGGTCCATACTGATAACCAAGATCATTATGAGGTAAGTATTCTGAGCTGGCACTGAATAACAGATCAGTGGCTGAGATTCTACATATTATAAGGAATTCTGTTGATGTTCCTGATTCATCAATTTTGCCCTCAATTTTGAGCAAACAATGTATTTTGAGGTTTGTGGTCCTACCTGTAAGAAGAAGCTATACTGATGTCAGTGATGCATTTTGTGAACAGAAACTGGGCAGGAGTCCATTATATCTATTGCTGATGGAGATGCTGATGATGGCTATGATCTGTGTTGCTGCTTGAGAATCTGATAAATTCCAAAGTCCTTACTGATGCTTGAATTCATATTGAAGTAAGTTTTCCTAGTTGGCACTGAAGATCAGACTGATGTCTGAGATCATACCTGATACAGGAAATTCTCTTTATGTTTACTGATGAATGGATATAGCCGCAGATGTTAAAAATGAAATTATTACAGATGTATGTTATCCATTTTTCTGCTCAAATAGTGCGAAGATTCTCGCCATCTATAATAATTTTGATGTCACCATGCATCCTGCCTCTTGAATTACCTTGATGTCCTAGATTCTTCTTGGCAACAGACTCCACTTTGTATGCCAGATGCCTGGTGTCATAGGCAACCAGGTTAGGAGTGAATCTTACTCCCACTTTAGACAAATTATTGACACCAGAGACCCCAAAGCAAAGTGAATCTTGCTCCTACTTTAGACTAATTAATGACACCAGAGACCCCAAAGCAAATTGAAGCTTGCTCCTACTTTGGACTAATTAATGATATCAGAGATCCCAAAGGCCATATAGTCATTCATCCATGATGTCACTGGTAACCATGTTGAGATTTATACTCAGAGATTGTAGTAGGAATGGTGTAGCAACAAGTATTACCTTTGAAGAGCTCCATGACATCTGAGATGCCCCAATCATAAATGTCTATTGTGAACATCATTGTCAGTACTGCTCCCTAAGTTTATAATGACAAAAGAGCTGTATACTGTTATTGAAGTTCCCTTTGATGTCAGTGATCACATCTGCATGCTGAAGCTTTGCTGATATCATTGCTGTTTGTTGTGATAAGCAAGCATAATGGAATCTATTACATGAAGTTCCTATTACTAATGGAGACCCTGGTAATGGTTATGAGCAATGTTGCTTCTAGAGAAACTGCTCTATTCCAAGGTAAATGCTGATACACAATACCATATTGAAGTAAGAGTTGTTATCTGACACTGGATATAAAATTGATGTCTGAGATCCTACCCACCACAGGAAGTTCTGTTGATGTCCCTGATGCATTCATGTAGCTCCTGATGTGAAACATGCATGGTATTTTCATTATTATGATTCTACTTGTAACAAAAATCTATGTTGATACACCAGTGATGTATGCTGTGATCAGCAATTTTGATGGAGTCCATTATTCCTATTGCTAATGGAAACCCTCATGGTGGCTATGATCTTTGTTACTGCTTAAGAATATAATGAACCTCAAGGTCCACATTAATGTCCATGTTCGTTTTGAGGGAAATATTCTTATTTGGTACTGGAGGTCAGATTGATATCTGGAAACCTACCTGCAACAGGAACATCAGTTGGTATTCCTCAAGTATGTGTGTAGCCCACAATATCGAACATGTGATAAATATTGATACTTGTGATTCTGCTGGAAACCTGAAGCTATTTTGAAATCAGTGCTGCAGCTATGACCAGCAATCATCATGGGGTCTTTTATTCCTGTTGCTAATTGAGACCCTGGTGATGGCTATGATCTGTGTTTTTTCTTGAGAACCTGATGAATTCAAAGGCCCATAGTGAAATGCTAGAATATATTGAGGTTAGTGTTCTCAATAATGGAGATCAAATTGATATCTGAGATCCTAATGGTCACTAAAATTCTGTTGATGTCACTGATACATGAATACATTGCATAATGTTGACTAAGTAATGTTCAAGATCCTTACTGCCACCCGAAATAATGTTGATATCAGGGATTTATCCTGCAACTAAATGAGGTAGTTATGACAATGACTTATTCTGCCCTGTGAATTGATGTTGATGTCATTGATATATAAATGTCTGAACACCCCATCGGATTGCAACCCCATCCATTTGCAACCTGGTTGCCTGTGATCCCTGCTGCCCCTGGTTACCATGTTAATATCACTATTACCAAGTTCCTGTAGAAACTATGATGATATCAATCATCCATTCTGCCTCAAGTAGCCATGTTGAAACCCACAGTCCATGATGCTTCTTGGATTATTGTTAATGTCAAGGATCCCTGAGGCAGGCAGGGTTTTAGGTGAAGTTTTAGATAATTTCTGCTGCATCATATCATGTTGAATTATATGTTCTGAGATATATTATATTGAGGTCACATATAGTGTGGCAATGGACACTGTTGCTTGTTACATATACTTCAGGCATCCAGCAGCCATGTCAGTGATATCTTCTGCCTTATGGGACCAAATTAATATCACTGTCTCCTACTGCCAATGGATTCATTATTGATGTCAATTATCAATGCTTCTGTCAAATTTATGTCAAGTATCCTGTTACCTGAAAACATTTTGATATCATGATTCAAAGTACCACTAGGGGAGTTCTTTACATGGTCATATCTACCTTTTGAAACTGTATTGATATCCTTGGCAACAGATACCATGGTATATTTCAGATTCCTACTCACACAGGCAACCAGGCAGTGAGTGATCACTACTAACACTTTGGAACAAATTGGTATCAGTGATCCCAACTGCTAGGGAAATTGGACAAGGGAATTGGGAAATTGATGTCACTCATCCATGCTGCCACTGGTAACCATGTTGAGATCCTCAGTCAGTGTCTTTGAAGACGGCATGATGTCTGTGATAACTCAACCAGAATAATGTGTTGTGAAGTTCATTGTCAGTACTGGTGCCTAAGGCCATAATGATATAAGTGCTGTGTGCTGCTACTGGACACACGTTTGATGCCACTGAACATATTTGCAACCTGAAGCTATGTTGAGGTCAGTGTTGTATTCTGCAACCAGAAATCATGATGAACTCAATTCTTATTGCTTATGGAAACCTTGGTCATGTCTATGATCTGTGCTTCTTCTAGAGAATATACTGAATTCCAAGATCCAAACTGACACTTGATGTCATGTTGAGGTAAGTGTTCTTATGTAGCACTGGAGATCAGATTGACATCTGAGATCCAACCTTCCACAGGTAATTTTGTTGACGTCCCTGATGCTTTCATGTAGCACCTGCTATCATCTATGAAATGTACAATATTCTTACTACCACCAAAAGAGGTAGTGATGTCAGTGAACTATCCTGTTCCTGGAAAAGCATTTTATGACCCTAATTTCTTCTGCCCTCTGAATCAATGCTGATATCACTAATATATACCTGGCCACATACCCCATGGTATTCTCTGAGATTATTGTTCGCAATGACAAAATTATTGTCAGTTATCCTAGCTGACACTGGAACTATATTGACTTCACTAATGCACAATTGCCACAGGAAAGTGGATGATGTAAATCATAAATCCTGCCTCTAGTAGCCATGTTGAAATCCATAGTCTGTGTTGCTCCTGAAGGGACTGTAAATGGTAAGAATCCCTGAGACCATCAGAATCTTCAATGAAGTTCATTCAATAATGCTATCTTAGGTCATGTTGAGTTACATGTTCTGAAGTATGTTATGTTGAGCCAATATATATATATAGGCATCAGATACCACTGTATGCCCATGATACTACAGGCCTGTAGCAGACAGTAAGTCAGTGATCCCTGATGACTCTTCTGCCCAAATTAATATAACTTTCATTAACTGCCAATGGAATTACTACTGATGTCACTTATCTATTCTTCTGTATAAAATCCCAGAAGTGTCTTGCCATTCATAAGCAATTTGATGTAACAATGCATCAGGCAACTGGAAAAGAGATTTGTTTACATGAAACCCTCTGAAAGTATTTTTATGTCCCTTGTACTTACTGGCAATGGACACCATGTTATATCAGAGATCCATGCTGCTATAGACAAACAGATTAGGCGTGATTTCTACTCCCACTTTGTCAAGATTGATGACATCTGTGATCCTGACTACCAAGGAAAATATATTGACATTACTAATCCATGCTGTCACTGGTAACTATTTTGACACCCATAGTCTGTGTGGTCATTGAAAAGCTACATGAGGTCTGTGATAAATCAACCATAAGAATCTGTTGTAAAGTCCATGGTAAGTATTGCTGCCTAAGTTCATAATGAGGTAAGTGTTGATTGCTCCTACTGGAGACTAGTTTGATGCCTGTGATCCTAACTGAAACCTGAAGATACCTTGATTTGAAAGCTGCATGCTGTGACCAGCAATAATGATAGAACTCATTTTTTCTATTGCTGATGAAAAACCTGGTGATGGCCATGATCTCTCTTATTGTTGGGAACCTGCTGACTTACAAGGTTCATGTTGATGGTAGAGGTCATGTTGAGATAAGTGTTCTGAGGTGACACAGTAGATCAGATTGTTGTCTGAGATTCTATTTTCCACAAGAAATTCTGTTGATGTTCCTGCCTGCTATCAACCATGTAATGTACATGGTTGTTACTGCCCCTGGAATTGTGCTGTCAACATAAATAGTGCTACCTGATAAGAGGTTTATGATCATAACTTTTCTGCCCTTTTAATCTATGCTAATGTCACTGATATATAAACGGCAATAGATTCCACCATATGGCCTTAGTTACATGCTGTCATTAGCCACCTTGTCATTAGTGATCCCTGCTAAAACTAAGGTCTATATTAATGTCATTCATTTAATGTGCCTACAGAAAATATGATGATATCCAGTATGCTGCCTTCAGTGGCCTGTTTACACCCATAGTCCATGATACTTCGGATGAGATTGTTAATGTCCAGGATCTATGAGACTATCTGAACATAAGGTGAAAATTTAGGTCATACTGTTCCCCCATGTCATGTTGAGTTCCATATTCTGTTATACTGAGGACACATAGTGTCAAAAGATATCATTTTTATATTCATGACAATTCAGGCCTCAAGCAGCTGTGATCACAGTAATCTCTGCTAACTTATGGGGCAACATAAATATGAGCATCTCCAAATGCCAATAGAATCTTTACTGATATCAGCTATCCAAATTTTTCTGCTGTTATTTATGAGAAGTGTGCTTTCAGCTGCAACAATTTTTATGTCAAAGATCCATCCTGCCAACAGAGAAGAAGATTCTGTACAGTCATTCATGGCCTCTTAAATATTTTGATGGCCTTGATACTTCCTGACAACAAACGAGGTGGTATATACCAGTTCCAAGCTGCCACTGTCAACCAGGTCCTGAGGGATTCTTACTGCCTCTTTGGAACAGGTAATGACATCAGAGATCCCAACTTCCCAATTTTCAAGATAAAAGTATTGACATTATTTATCCATAAAGCATCTGGTAAACATGTTGAGATTCATAGATAGTCTTGTCTTTGAAGAATTCTGTCCTGCCTATGATCCTTTAGTCAAAGAGTCTATTGTAAAGTTCATGATCAATATTGCTGCCGAATGCCATAATGAGGTAAGTGCTGTGTGCTGCTACTGGAGATACTTTGGACACCTGGGATGGTACCTGAAACCTGATACTATGTTGATACAGGTAATGACTGGTTTGACCAGCAGTCATGATGGATTTCATTGTTTCTATTACTGAAGGTGATGGAGACCCTGATCATAAGGATGATCTCTGCTGCTGTTTAAGGGAATCCCATATTTTATGGTCCATACTGACACTGGACATCATATTGAGGTACAGGTTCTGAGGTACACTGGAGATCACATTGATATCTGAGATCCTACGGGCCACCGGAAATTCTGTTGATATCCCTGATGTATGCATGTAGCCCCTGTTGTGGACCATGAGTTCACTATTATATACATCATCGGAAGACAAATCATTCTATGTCTATACTCTTTGATAGCAAAAGCAACAATGTTGTCATTGATCCTTTCTCACATTTAGGGCCACATTAATATGAGTGACTCCAACTGTCATTGGAATCGATACTGATGTCAGTGAAGCATGCTTCTCTCACCTGTGGGAATGTCCTTTATGAGATATATACTCTTAGCTGTAATAATTTTGATGTCAATGATCCATTCTGACACTATAGATGTGATTTCTGTTCATGGTTCTCCCTGTTCTCTGAAACAATCACGATGTTCTGATTCTTCCTGGCAATAGATGCCATGGTATATCCAAGAACTTTGATGCCAGAGGCAACCAGGATGTTAATGATACCTACTGACACTTTGGACCAGATTGTGATAGAAATTGTCCTATTTGCTAAGATAAATATGTTGATTTTACTCTCCCATTGTACCTTTTGTAACCACATTTAAATTCATATTCAGTGCTGACTCTGAAGAGCTTGGTAATGTCTATGATCACTGTGGACAAAAGAATCAATTATGAAATGCATGGTCAGAAATTCTACCCAAGATCCCAATGAGGTTAGTAGTGTCTTTTCCTATTGGAAACTTGTTTCAAGCCTCTGATGTGACTTACAACCTGAACCTATGTTGCTGTCACTGCTATATGCTGAACCCAGGAAACATGAGGGTATCCATCGTTTCTATTCCTTGGAAGACCCTATTGATGTCAATGATCTGTTTTGCTGCATGAGAACAGACTGAATTCCAAGGTTCATATTGATGTACAAAGTTATACATTGAGGTGAATGTTCTGAGCTGGCATTGGGGATAAGCTTGATGTCTGAGAGCTTACCTGCTGCTGAAAACTGTGCTGATGTATCTGATACATGAATGCATTTTTTTTGTAGACCTTGTTGTGGGTAATATCCTTGCTGCTCCAAGAAGAGATTTGATGTAATTGATCCCTCTTGTCCCCAGAGAAAAGATTTATGTCCATAATTCAACCTTTTCAATATCAGTGATACACTAGTCTGCAGACACCATACTATATTTACAATTCTTGCTCACAATAGCAAACAATATTAGAGATTTGTGCTGCCACTTTGGACCATGATGATCCCAACAGCCTACTGTAATATTATGATGGTAGCCATCCATATTGCTACATGTAACTCTGTTCTTATCCATAGACAGTGCTGCCTCTGAAAATCTTGTTAAAATCTATTATCCCTACTGCTAGAAGTCTCTGTCTTGAAGTTCACGGTAAATACTGTTGCCTAAGTCATGTTTACTTAAGTGTACTGTATTACAATCAGTTATGATTTTCATGCCTATGACCTGACATGTGACATGTAGCAGTGTTGATGTCAGTGCTGCCTTCTGACATCAGTAATCACGACAGTGATTATTGTTACTCTCAAGGTATTATGGTGCACAGGAATCTATGAAATGTCCATGATTTATGGAAATAGCCCCTCCTGTTTTTTTAATAATTTATATGCTCCTTACTGCAACCAGAAGAACTGATCACGATATCATTGATCCATCCTGGCAATGGAGAAAATGCTTATGTTAATACAATTCCCAGGTTCTGAATCTATGCTGATGTCAAAGATACACCTGGAAACAGTAACCAAGTTTTTTCCAAGATCTGTGCTACCACGGGCAACCTTGATTTCAGTGACCCCTGTTGCAAATGAGTATCATATTAGTATCATTAATTCAAAGTATTGTCAGAAAGTATTTTGATGTCCATAACCAATGATGGCACTAGCATCTATATTGAAATGCATAGTCTGTGTTGCTTCTGATGGAATTGTTCATATCAAGGAGTCCTGTGGCCACCAGAGTCTATTCTGAAGTTTAAGGTCAATACTGCTGCTTAAGGTCATGTTGTGAAGTGTTCTAAGATATGTTATATTGATTTCATTGATATAATGTGGGAAAAGATACCGTTGTTTTCTGTCCACAATGATTGATACCAGGATCATCCATGGATGTCCATGTTCTCTGCTGCCACTTGGAACATTAATACAAGCTACTCAAATTGCCACCAAAATATATACTGATATCATCAATCCACACTTCTGCCATCTGACACCATGTTAGGTATATGATGTGTACTGCCAGCTCTAACCAATTTGATGTCAAAGGCCTATCCTGCCACTGGACTGGACATTACTGTCTATGGTTTTATATGTCCTCTGAAAATGTGTACAAGCCAATGATACCTCCTGGCAACAAACAACATGGATTATCCCAGATGATGGCGGCCATTAGCCACAAGAAGATTAGGGATTCTTGCTGTCACTTTGGACCCTATTGATTATACCATTGATCTCAATTGCATAGGAAAATATCTTGATGTCACTTAATCTTGCTGCCTGTGGTAACCATGTTGATATCCCAAGTCAGTGTTTGCTCTCAAGAGCTTGGTGATGTCTGTGAGCCCTACTGTCATAAGAATCTATCTTGAAGTTCATGAACAATGCTGCTACCTACTTCATGTGGAGTGTTCTGAGTTCCACCTCAGATATGTGTGTGATCCTACTTGCAACTGGAAGCTATACTGATATCAATAATATCTGCTTTCACCAGCAAAAAAGATGGTGTACATAGGTATTATTGAGATCCTACCTGCCACAGGTGACTATAGTGAATTCCTTGATGCATGCATGCAGCCCTCAATGCAGACCATATTCATTAAATACCCATTTTGACACCAGATTTGCTATTGATGTCAATGATCCATCCTGCCACTGGAGAAGAAATTTATTTGCATGATCTCTTCTACCCTCTGAGTCTACGATGATATCACAGATTTATCTTGCAATAAACGCCATGGAATCTATACTGATGTTGGACCTGTACTCTGCAACAAATGTGTTCAGCCTGTGTATGGTACTTGGTTGCTATTTCAGTATCTGAGAATCTCACTGATCCAAGTTGTTTGATTGTGTTGGTATTCCTTTAGAGTTCTTATCCCCCTTGGGGCCCTCAATTTTTCCCCCAACTCTACCATAAGAGACCCAAGCTCCATTCAATATTTGGCTGTGGGTGTCTGTATCTGTCTGAGCCAACTGCTGAGTAGATCCTCCTAGAGGACAACATGCTTCTGTCTGCAATCCAATCACTGTATCATTAATGCTGTCAGGGATTGGTTGTTGCCCATAGGATGGGTCTCTAGTTTGGGAAGTTATTGCTTTGCCATTGCATTAGTGTTTTCTCTATCCCTTGTCCATGTATTTCTCATAGACAGAATAAATTTTAGGTCCAAAGTTTGAAGATGTGTTGGTGTGACGATAGCTTCACTGGAGTTCCTACATAGTTACAAGAGGTGGACCATTCAGATTCCATAGCACAATATTGTGAGTCACAGTTAAGATCACTCACATTGATATTTGAGTACCTTCCCTTTCCCAGGTCTCAGTCTCATCCTCAACATGTCACACCCCTACACTCTATACCCCTGCAAGTTTCAGTTTTCCCTCCATTCTCATGGTCATCTAGACATCTACCCTGCCCCTACCCACACTGGATTCTGAACACTGCCATGCCATTACCCATTCTTTCTCTCACCCAGTTAATTTTGCCCATCTGCCTCCCATGATTTTTTTTTAAGTGAGATTCAAGCATCCTCACTTTGTCTTTTCTTCTTGTTTAGCTTCCTTGGGTCTTTGGAGTACATCAAGTTTGTCCTGTATTTTAAGACTAATTTCAACTAATATGTGACTACATGCCATACATGTCCTTTGGGGTCTGGGTTAACTAGCTCAGGATGATATTCTCCATTCCATCTATTTTCCTACAAAATCCATGATGTCTCTGATTTTAATACCTATATAGTACTCCACTGTGTAGATGTGTCACATTTTCTTTATCCATCTTTCAGTTAAGGGACATCTAGGCTGTTTCCAGTTTCTGGCTATTATGAATGAAGCTATGAACATGGTTGAGCAAGTGTTCTTTTGGGGACAGTGGAATATCTTTTGGGTATATGCACAGGAGTGTTAAGCTGGCTCTTGAATAGAACTATTTACAGTTTGCTAAGAAACACCAAATTGATTTCCAAAGTTGATGCAGAAGTTTGCAGTTCCGCCAGCATTTGAGGTATGTTCCCCTTGATCCACATCCTCACTAACATGTATTACCACTTGAATTTGTGATGTTAGCCCATATGATTATAGTATGATAGAATCTCAGAAATGTTTTGATTTGCATTTCCCTAATGACAAAGCACATTGAACATTTATTTAAGTGCTTCTTGGCCATTCAAGATTCTTCTGCAGTGAACTATCTGTACCTAATTTTTCACCTACGTTATTTGGGTTTCTGGAGGTTAACTTCTTGAGTTTTTGGTAAATTTTGGATATTAGTCCTCTATGGGATGTCAGGTAAGTGAAAATTTTTCATAATGTGTAGGTTGCTGACTTGTACTATGGGCTATGTCCTTTGCTTTACAGAAGCTTTCCAGTTTCATGAGGTCCCATTTTTCAGTTCTTGATCTTAGAGACTGAAGTATTGGTGTTCTGTTCAGGAATTTGTTTCCTATACCAATGTGTTGAACCTATTTCCTACTATCTCTTCTATGAGATTTAGTGTATCTAATTTATGTTGAGGTCTTTGGTCCATTTGGACTTCAGTTTTGTGCACGACAGATGTGGATCTATTTGTATTCTTCTATATACAGACATCCAGTTAGACCAGCAAAACTTGTTGAAGATGCCTCCTTTTTCCATGTATACTTTTACCTTCTTTGTCAAAAATCAAATGTCCGTAGGTTTGTGGGGCCATTTCAGGATCATCCATTCAATTTAATTGATCCACCAGTTTATTTCTATAGTAATAGAATGCAGTTTTAATATTATTTCTCTGTATTATAAATCGAAGACTGGTATGGTGATACCTCTGGAAATTCTTTTAGTGGTTAAGATTGTTTTAGCTCTCCTGGGTTTTGTTTATCTGTATGAATCTTAGAATGGTTCTTTCAATGTCTGGAAAGAATTGTGTTAGAATTTTGATAGGGATTGCATTAAATCTATAAATTGCTTTTGTTCAGATGGTCATTTTCAATATGTTACTCCTAGTGCCCCATGAGCATTGAAGATTTTTCCAATTCTGATATGTTCCTCAGTTTCTTTCTTCAGAGAATTGAAGTTCTTCACTTTTAAGTCCTTACACATGCTTGATTAGAGTTGCACAAAGATATTTTATATTGTTCATGTCTATTGTACAGAGTTGTATTTTCCTAATTTATTTGTTGTCCCATTTATCATTTATCAAAGGAGGGCAGGCTATGTATTACTTTGAAATAACTTTATATTCAGCTGTTTTGCTGGAGGTGTTTATCAACTTGCTTATGTTTACAATAATATCATCTGCAAATAGTGATACATTGAATTCTTCCTTTCTACTTTGCATCTCTGTGAACTCCATCAGCTGTCTTATTGCTCTGGGTAGAACTTTTAATGCTATATTATATAAATAGTGCAAGAGTGGGGTGCATTCACTTGTCTCCAATCTAGTGGAAATGTTTGAAATTTCTCTACATTTAATTTTATGTTGTCCATTGACTTTCCATATACTGCTTGGATTATGTTTAGGTATGTGCCTTATATTCCTGATCTCACACTTTTGACATGAAGGGGTGGTGAATTTTGGTGAAGGCCTTTTCATCATATTATGAGATGATCATGTGAATATTTTCTTTCAATTTATTGATATGGTGGATTATGTGGATTGGTTTTCATATATTGAGCCATCCCCACATCCCTGGGATGAAGCCTACTTGATCATCATGGATGATATTCTTGATGTATTTCTGAATGGGGTCAAAGTCACACTTAAAGAAATGTTCAAAGTTCTTAGTTATATGGGACTACAAATCAAAACAACACTGAGATTCCACTCTAACCCAATCAGAATGCCTAAGAACAAGAGCTCAAGTGACAGTACATGCTGGTGAGTATGTAGAACCCGAGGAACACTCCTTTATTGCTGGTAGGATTGCAAGTTGGTAGAAACACTATGGGAAACAATCTGGCTATTTTTCAGAAAAATGGAAATAGTTCTACCTGAAGAACCAGCTCGACTAATTTGGGCATATATCCAAAATATGCCACACCATGTGCTCCACTATGTTCACATTAGGCTTACATGTAATAGACAGAAGCTGGAAAGAACCCAGATGTCCCTCAATAGAAGAGTAGAGACAGAAAATGTGGTTTCTTTACATAATGGAATATTATTCAGCTATTAAGAATGAGGAAATCATAAGTTTTTCTGGCAAATGGTTAGAACTGGAAATTATCATCATGAGTTAAGTATCTCAGACCCAAAAGGGCATTCATAGTATGTACACACTAGTCAGTGGATATTAGCCAAAAAATACAGAATACTTAGGATACAACCTACTGAACTTAAGAAGTTAAACAACAGAAAGGCACAAATGAGGATACTTCAATAACATTTGAGGGTGAAGAAAATAATCATAGGAGTCAGGGGGAGGGAGGAACCTGGGTGTGAGTGGGGAGATGGAACAGAAATGGGACAGGATCAGTTAGGTGGGACAGGAACGAAGCCCAAAGCAGTAGCAGAATGAGTGGCAATATGCAGGTTTGGGGGTGGGTTCCATGTGGGGGAACACTCTAGAAAGTACCATGGACCTTGGAGTTAAGACTCTCAGGACTTAGTGATATGCTCAACAATGGGGAGAGGGAACTTAAAAAGCATCCACCTCCATTCGATAGATAGGGCTTCAGGCAGATGGATGGGGTTACCAAAACACAGTTAAAATTTCTGACCCAGAATTGTTCCTGTGTAAAAGTACTTGAGGGACAAAAATGGAGAAGAGATGAAGGGAAAGGTGGTCCAGTGACAGACCCAAATTGGAATTCCTCTCAAGGGCCGGCTCTAAGAACTGACATTATTACTTTTTTTTTATATATATATTTTGAAGTTTTATTAAGTTGCTTATTAAGTGACAAAGTAACAACTAAAATCAGAAGAAATATTTTAACTATATTTATGATGTGACATTGTATAAGGCAACTTTCTTTTTTTTTAATTTTTAATATTTTTATTACATATTTTCCTCAATTACATTTCCAATGCTATCCCAAAATTCCCCCATAGCGCCCCCCACTTCCCTACCCACCCATTCCCATTCTTTTGGCCCTGGCATTCCCCTATATTGGGGCATATAAAGTTTGCAAGTCCAATGGGCCTCTCTTTCCAGTGATGGCCGAATAGGCCATCTTTCGATACATATGCAGCTAGAGACAAGAGCTCCGGGGTACTGGTTAGTTCATAATGTTGTTCCAACTATAGGGTTGCAGATCCCTTTAGCTCCTTGGGTACTTTCTCTAGCTTCTCGATTGGGACCCCTGTGATACATCCAATAGCTGACTGTGAGCATCCACTCCTGTGTTTGCTAGGCCCCTGCATAGTCTCACAAGAGACAGCTATCTTTGGGTCATTTCAGCAAAATCTTGCTAGTGTATGCAATGATGTCCGCGTTTAGAAGCTGATTATGGGATGGATCCCTGGATAAGGCAGTCTCTAGATGGTCCATTCTTTCATCACAGCTCCAAGCTTTGTCTCTGTAACTCCTTCCATGGGTGTTTTGTTCCCAATTCTAAGAAGGGGCACAGTGTCCACATTTTGGTCTTCATTCTTCTTGAGTTTCATGCGTTTAGCAAATTGTATCTTATATCTTGGATATCCTAAGTTTTGGGCTAATATCCACTTATCAGTGAATACATATTGTGTGAGTTCATTTGTGATTGTGTTACCTCACTCAAGATGATGCCCTCCAATGGCTTGTGCTGTAAGATCGAGAATTGACAAGTGGGACCTCATGAAACTGCAAAGCTTCTGCAAGGCAAAAGACACCATCAATAAGACAAAAAAACCACCAACAGATTGGGAAAGGATCTTTACCTATCCTAAATCAGATAGGGGACTAATATCCAATATATATAAGGAACTCAAGAAGGTGGACTCCAGAAAGTCAAATAACCCCATTAAAAAATGGGGCTCAGAACTGAACAAAGAATTCTCACCTGAAGAATACCAAATGGCAGAGAAGAACCTGAAAAAAATGTTCAACATCATTAATCATCAGGGAAATGCAAATCAAAACAACCCTGAGATTCCACCTCACACCAGTCAGAATGGCTAAGATCAAAAATTCAGGTGACAGCAGATGCTGGCGAGGATGTGGAGAAAGAGGAACACTCCTCCATTGTTGGTGGGATTGCAAGCTTGTACAACCACTCTGGAAATCAGTCTGGCGGTTCCTCAGATAATTGGACATAGTACTACCGGAGGATCCAGCAATACCTCTCCTGGGCATATATCCAGAAGATGTCCCAACCGGTAAGAAGGACACCTGCTCCACTATGTTCATAGCAGCCCTATTTATAATAGCCAGAAGCTGGAAAGAACCCAGATGTCCCTCAACAGAAGAACGGATACAGAAATTATGGTACATCTACACAATGGAGTACTACTCAGCTATTAAAAAGAATGAATTTATGAAATTCCTAGCCAAATGGATGGACCTGGAGGGCATCATCCTGACATTATTACTGATGCAATGGTTTGCTGACAGACAGGAGCCTAGCATTGTTTGGCCTCCTAGAGACCCAAATAGCAGCTGAATAATTCAGTTGCAGATACTTATACCTAGAAATTGGACTGAAGTCGGGACCCCTATGGTGCAATTAGAGGAAGGATGGAAGAAGCTGAAGGGAAGAGTGACCCCATAGGAATACCAGCAGTATCAACTCATCTGGATGCCTAGAAGCTCCCAGAAACTGAGCCACCAACAAGGCAGCATGCCAGAGCTGGCTGGAGTATCCTGACACACATATAGCATAGGATTGCCTAGTCTGGCCTTACTGGGAAAATATGGGCCTAATCTTCAAATGACTTGAGACCCCATGGAGGGTGAAGTTCCAGTGTATGTGTGGGAGCATCCTCTTGGAAGAGGGGCAAGGGGGAGGAGGAATATGATGAGGAACTGTGAGGGGGTACCAGGGGCAGAAACAAAGCCAGGATTGATATATATATATATATATATATATATATATATATATATATATATATATATATATATGCATACATACAATACTCAAGGTCATCTTCAGCTACATAGTTAGTTTGAAGCCCACCCTGAGATACATTAGACCCTGTCTCATAAAAATATTATTAACTATACTCCTGTTAATAGAAATATAATTCCAGTTGGAATTGCCCCACTTAAATCTAGGATAACTAAGAGCTTTGTTGGCTTCTATTTGCCCTGAACTTGTGATAACTATTGTTTTTCAACCTGTCAAGAAAAAAATGAGACCTCTAATGTCCTATAATCAAAGGGTGTTCCTATGACATTGACCCAGAGGGAAGGAAACCTATGATAAGCAGACTGGAGTTAAAATGCTTAATCCGGCTCCCAGTGTGGAGACAGTGTCTTTTTTGTCATTCTGATTTTCTTAAAAATTGGATATTTTATTCACTTACATTTCAAATGTTATCCCTTTCCAGGTTTCCCCTCTGCAAACACCCTCTTCCAACCCCCTTTACCCTACTTCCATGAGGGTGCTCCCCCTCTGACCTAGCTACTACTGCCTCACTGCTCTAGCATTCCTCTACAATGGGACATCAAACCTTCACAAAACCAAGGGCCTCCTCTCCCATTGATGCCAGATAAGGCCCCTTCAGCTTCTTGAGTACTTCTCCTTACTCCTCCACTGGCTTCCCTTTGCTCTGTCCAATGGTTGGCTGTGAGAATCCACATTTGTATTGGTCAGGATGTAGAAGACCCTCCCAGGAGACAGTTGTATCAGGCTCCTGTCAGCAAGCACTTCTTTCTTTATCAGCAATAGTGTCTGGGTTTGGTGTCTGCATGTGGGATGGATCCCCAGATAGGGTAGTCTCTGGATAACGTTTCCTTCAGTCTTGATCCACTCTTTTTTTTTTTTTCTTGTATTTCCTATAGAAAGGAGGAATTATGGATTAAAATTTTGGAACTGAGTGTGGGGTCCCATCCCTCAACCATGCCAACCTCTGGATATGATCTTTAAAGGTTCTCTCTCCCCTTTTGTGGTGTATTTTGGCTAATGTAATCCTGTTGGAGTCCTGTGAGTCCTTTGCTTTTTGGCATTGGGGACTTTCGGGTTGCTACATCCAGTTCCCCATCCCCATTTGCTATACACTGCTATTCAGGTTCCCGACCCACATTACATTTCCTCCATCTCCTCTGATATATGATTCTTCCCTCTTTTTCACCTACCCCTCTTCTCTTACATCCCAGTCCCTTTCACCCTCTATTTCCCATGAGTATTTTGTTCCCCTTTCTAAGTAGGGCTGAAGCATTCACACTGATCTTCCTTCTGCTTGAGCTTCATTGGCTCCATGAGTTGTATCTTGGGTATTCCATGTTCTTTGACTAATATTCACTTATCAGTGAGTACATACCATGCATGGTCTTTTGTGACTGAGTTACCCCACTCAAGACAATAGTTTTTAATTTTTTTAAATTTTTATTAGATATTTTCTTCATTTACATTTCAAATGCTATCCTGCAAGTACCCTATACCATGTTCCATGCACTGCTCCCCAACCCACCCACTCCCACTTCTTGGCCCTGGATTCCCCTGTACTGGGGCATATAAAGTTTGCAAGACCAAGGGGCCTCTCTTCCCAATACTGGCTGACTAGGCCATCTTTTGCTACTTATGTAGCTAGAGACACAAGATCTGAGGGCACTAGTTAGTTATTTTTTTGTTCCACCTATAGGGTTGCAGACCCCTTCAGCTCCTTGGGTATATTCTCTAGCTCCACCATTGGGGCCCTGAGTTCCATCCAATAGATGACTATGACCATCCACTTCTGTATTTGCCAGGCACTGGAATAGCCTCACAAGAGACAGCTATATCAGGGTCTTTTCAGCCAAATCTTGCAGGCATGTACAATAGTGTCTGCATTTGGTGGCTGATTATAGGATGGATCCCTGGATAGGGTAGTCTCTAGGTGGTCCATCCTTTCATCTTAGCTCCAAACTTTGTCTGTGTAACTCCTTCCATGGGTATTTTGTTCCCAATTCTAAGGAGAAATGAAGTATCCACATATTGGTCTTCCTACTTCTTGATTTTCTTGTGTTTTGCAAATTGAATCTTGGATATTCTAAGTTTCTTGGCTAATACCACTTATCAGTGAGTGCATATCAAGTGGTTCCTTTTGAGATTGGGTTACCTCACTTAGGATAATATCCTCCAGATACATCCATTTGTTGAAGAATTTCATAAATACATTGTTTCTAATAGCTGAGTAGTATTCTCTTGTGTAAATGTACCACATTTTCTATATCCATTCCTCTGTTGAGGAACATATGGGTTCTTTCCAGCTTTTGACTTTTATAAATAAGGCTGCTATGAACATAGTGGAGCATGTGTCCTTATTACCAGTTGGAACATCTTCTGGGAATATGCCCAGGAGAGGTATTGCTGCATCTTCCAGTCGGACAATGTCAACTTTTCTGAGGAACTGCCAGACTGATTTCCTGAGTGTTTGTACAAGCTTGCAATGCCACCAGCAATGAAGGAGTGTTCCTTCACATCCATGCCAGCATCTGCTGTCACCTGAATTTTCACACTTAGCCATTCTGACTGGTGTGAGGTGGAATCTCAGGGTTGTTTTGATTTGCATTTCCCTGATGATTAAGGATGTTGGACATTTTTTCAGGTGTTTCTCATCCCTTCAGTATTCCTCACTTGGGAATTATTTGTTTAGCTCTGTACCCCATTTTTAATGGGGTTACTTGAATTTCTGTGGTCCAGTGTCTTGAGCTCCTTGTAGATATTGGATATTAGTTCCCTATCAGATTTAGGATTAGAAAAAAATCCTTTCCCAATCTGTTGGTGGTCTTTTTGTTTATTGACAGTATCTTTTGCCTTACAGAAGTTTTGCAATTTTATGAGGTCCCTTTTGCTGATTCCTGATTTTACTGCACAAGCCATTGCTCTTCTGTTCAGGGATGATTCCACTTTGCCTATAACTTCCAGGCTTTTACCTACTTTATCCTCTATAAATTTAGTCTGGTTTTATGTGGAGTTCTTTGATCTACTTAGACTTGAGCTTTGTACAAGAAGATAAGAATGGATCAATTTGCATTCTTCTAAGTGATAACCTCCCTTTGTGCCATCATCATTTGTTGAAAATGCTGTCTTTTTTTCCAATTCATGGTTTTAGATCGATCCCTTGTCAAAGGTCAAGTGACCATAGGTGTGTGAGTTCATTGCTGGGTCTTCAATTCTGTCCCATTGATCTCCCTGTCTGTCGCTGTACCAGTACCATGCAGTTTTTATCAAAATTGTTCTGTAGTGCAGCTTGAGGTCTGGCATGGTGATTCCACCAGAGTTTCTTTTATTGTTGAGAATAGTTTTTGCCATCCTAGGTTTTTTGTCATTCCAGATGAATATGCAAATTGACCTTTCTATCTCAGTGAAGAATTGATTTGGAATTTTGATGGGAATTGCATTGAATATGTAGATTGCTTTTGGCAGGATAGCCATTTTTACTATATTAATCCTGCCAATCCATGAGCATGGGAGACATTTCCATCTTCTGAGATCTTCAATTTCTTTCGTCAGAGACTTGAAGTTCTTGCCATACAGATCTTTCACTTCCTTAGTTAGAGTCACACCAAGGTATTTTATATTTTTTGTAACTATTGTGAAGGGTGCTGTTTCACTAATTTCTTTCTCAGCCTATTTATCCTTTGTGTAGAGAAAGGCCACTGATTTGTTTGAGTTAATTTTATATCCAGCTACTGCACTGAAGCCGTATATCAGGTTCAGGAATTCTCTGGTGCAAATTTTAGGGTCACTTATATATACAATCATATCATCTGCAAATAGTCATATTTTGACTTCTTTCCAATTTTTATCCCCTTGATCTCCTTTTGTTGTGGTATTTCTTTGGCTAGGACTTCAAGTACTATATTGAATAGGTAGGGAGAAAGTTGGCAGCCTTGTCTATTCCCTGATTTTAGTGGGATTGCTTCCAGTTTCACTCCATTTAGTTTGATATAGGCTAATGGTTTGCTGTATATTTTTTATTATGTTTAGGTATGGGCCTTGAATTCCTGAGTATATTATAGATGTCACTGAAGTCCAACTTGGTGGACCAATGAATTTTACTGGGATTCCTTACAGGAATATGTGCAAGGGGTTACTTACAGGAGCAGAAATGACTCAAAGGCAGCTGCATCACCAAAGCCCACCACAGCATGGGCGAGAGCTCACAAAGCCGGGGACCTGGAGCACACTGCACGGCCTGCAGGCAGCACAACAGTTTGGAGAGAGTCTTCCACGTGCCTCAGTGGGTCTATACCTCTTCCAGGCAAGGTAGCTCCAGCTCTGCTGGTTTCTACTTCTTTCGGGAAACTAGTCTCATCTTCCAAGATACTCCTCAATTGTAGCTCAGCTTTCTGCATCTGAGAAGGACTCTCAGCTTTTAGTCCTTCCTCTGGCATGGAGGAGCCTAATGACTGTTTTAAGTTTGGGGGACTCCTTGAAGCTGTTTGGAGGTGTTTGCCTTCCTGCTTAAAGAGCTTCCTGAAGCTCTTTTGAGTTGTTTATCTCCCTGCTTAAGGAGATTCCTGCAGGGTGGAAGGTTTCGATCCTCTGAGGACACTATTATACAACAATATATTAAGGGCTTTGGGAGTTATATTAGTAATAAATTCAACTGTACTTGGATTGTACAGTTAATAATAATTTTATATGTCACATTATAATATAGTAGAAGTAATAATAATAATAATAATAATTATAATAATAATTTCAACTGTGCCTTACCCTGATAACATGGTTTCACATATACATGGGAGTATGGTAGCCTCCGGACCCATCCTCTGTCCAGGTAGCTGGACCATGATAATGGATTTTATACTCAGATGGCCATTAATTTTATTTATAGTTGCCAATTTGTAGGGCACACCATTTACTTTGAGATTTCCTGTACTTATAATTTCTAAATGGTCCCCTCTGGTAAGTTGGAACAGGAAGAAAACTGTACAGCTAGACCCTAACACACACAATCCTGATGGGTTGAGCAGAAGTATAATCTAGGCTGTGTCCCTCACATATCTGATATAGTCCACAGAGGGCATGGTACCTGATATCTGCATTGACACTGTTTCAGGCCAGTCAGAGATGAGAGAAACTAGACAAGGGATAGAGGTTTTGTTCAAAGTGGTTTGGGAACCAAAGCATTGGATTTCCTAATCCACTGCATTATAAAATCTTTGGCCCAGGTATGTGGTGCTTCCAGCAGAAGTTTAAATCACACTTCCACTAGGTAAGTCAGTTTTCCACAACAACTGAAGTATTTTGGTTTTGGTTTTGGTTTTGGTTTTGGTTTTGGTTTTGGTTTTGGTTTTGGTTTTGGTTTTGGTTTTGGTTTTGGTTTTGGTTTTGGTTTTGGTTTTGGTTTTGGTTTTGGTTTTGGTTTTGGTTTTGGGACAGGGTCTCATTATGTAGATCAGTGTAACCAGGAACACACTGTGTAGTAGTCCAGGCTACCATCAAACTAACAGAGGCCTCTGACTCTGGAGTGCTAGGTTTAAAGGCATGTGCTACTACCACACCTAGCCCCAATTGAAGTTTTAGGGAGTTAAACTGTACTGGCTACTTTTGTGTGAACTTGACACAGATAGAGTTATCACAGAGAAATGAGCTTCAGTTGAGGAAATACCTCCATGAGATCCAACTGTAAGGCATTTTCTCAATTAGTGATCAAGGGGGAAAGGCCCCTTGTGGGTAAGACCATCTCTGGGCTGTTAGTCTTGGGTTCTATAAGATAGCAGGCTGAGCAAGCCAGGGAAAGCAAGCCAGTAAGGAACATCCCTCCATGGCCTCTGCATCAGCTCCTGCTCCCTGACCTGCTTGAGTCCCAGTCCTGACTTCTTTCAGTGATGAACAGCAATGTGGCAATGTGAGCTGAATAAACCCTTCTCCCCCAACTACTTCTTGGTCATGATGTTTGTGCAGGAATAGAAACCCTGACTAAGACAAATTGGTACTGGGAGTGGGGTATTCCTGAGAAAACCTGACCATGTTTTGGGGAGGACTGTGGAAGGACTTTGGAACTTTGGACTTGAAGATCCATTTGTTGTTAAGAGCTCTGTCAGATGTTGTATAGGAGCTTGGAAGATAATGTTGAGAAAAGTACAGAAGATGGAGGTCTGGATTGTGAAATTTCAGAGGGAATATTAAAGACACTTTCAGGGCCATTGCTGTTTTGATTGTGAAGATTTTGTATCTCTGGTTAGCTGGGGCTGAAGAATCAGCTGTGGTTAAGAAGATACTAGAACTACTAAAGCAAAAACTTTCCATTACTGGGACTATTGATGCTGGTTAGCTGGAGCTAAGAATTTAGTGGTAATTAAGAAGAGACCAGCATTATTGAGGTGACATCTTCTGGGAAGTGTTTTCTGAAAGCACCAAGAGGGTGTGCTCCAGAGATAGCCAAGATTGTACTCCTGCTGAAGCGGGACTTGGTAATATGTAAGGGTCTCGCAGGTGGTACTGGTTTTGAAGGCATGAAGGGATCACGCACAGCAGCTGAGGCTCGGCACTGTGAGAGGCTATGAAAGGCCATTGGTGAAGGTGTAGCCTCAGTTGCAATTGAAGGCCCAGGACTGAAGGGGTCATGCAGTGTTTTGGACATGCCAGTTACATGAGATGACCACCAAGAGCAGCAGCAGCAGTGGAGTACAGTTGTCTGGAGCCCAGAGGATGACGCATGTGCTACAAAGGGCATGGCTAGAGAAGTGACCCAAGCCCTTGGTGGAGCCCAGAAGATCGTGAGTTGGATCCCAGACATTGGATGGTTGGAGATTGATTTTTGCTTTGATTGTAACTGTACCTTTATATTTTCCCTCTTGAAGGAAGAAACTGTTTTAGTGGAGCCCACAGTTAAGAGACTTTTAATTGTAAAAATACTTTGGATTTTAAAAGAGATGGATATTTTAAAGAGATTGAAATTTTAAGAATATGTAAAGACTATGGGACTTTTAAAGTTATTTATATCTTGGGGATGAATAAGAATGCAAGGGTTGAGGCTTACTAGTGATGTGTTTGTGTGTCAAGTTGACAAGGGGTCAATTGTACTGGCTAGATTTGTTTCAACTTGACATAGCTAGAGTTATCACAGAGAAAGAAGCTTCAGTTGAGGAAATGCCTCCATGAGATCCAACTGTAAGGCATTTTCTCAATTAGTGAACCAGGGGGAAAAGCCCCTTGTGGGTAGGATCATCTCTGGGCTGTTAGTCTTGGGTTCTATAAGAGAGCAGGCTGAGCAAGCCAGGGGAAGCAAGCCAGTAAGGACCATCCCTCCATGGCCTCTGCATCAGCTCCTGCTCCCTCACCTGCATGAGTTCCAGTCCTGACTTCTTTCAGTGATGAACAGCAATGTGTGAGAATTTCGCTTTCTTTAAAAACCCAGTAATGTTATATGAGTACTTTTTTGTTTTGTTTTGTTTTAATCTCACGTGTGTCCCCAGCTGCACATAGTTTATGTTTGAAATTCTAGGGACTCTTGAGAGGGTATAAATGCAAGAGCTCCTGAGAGGACCTGGGGCAGTTGCTGCTACTCCTGTTGCATCTGCTTGTTATCGCTGGTTTAAATGAACAGTGCTCTAGCCACTGGAGCAAGGTTGTGCATTTATGTGTGTTAAAGGGCAATGATAGATATACATTGTTTCAAGAAGAAAAACAATTCCAAAATTCAGCTCACAAAGTAGGGTATTACCTTGATATAAAAACTGTTTAATGTTAATTAAAAAATAGTTGGATAGGGGCTAGGAAGTTGGCTAACTGGGTAAAGTGCTTGCACTCACAGTAAATGCTAAGTGTGCCAGCACTTGTGTGTAACCCAGCCCTGGAGGAGTGGAGAGAGATAGATGCCGGGGCTTGCTGAAGTACCAGTGTAGCTGAAAGGGCCAGCTCCAAGTTCAATGAGAACAACTATCTCAAAATAAGATGGACAGAAATGGAGAAAGTCACTCAGCAGCTTATCTGGAATGATTAATTCATTTAAGTAAATTTAGAAAAACAGTATGATTGATTTAAAAGAAATGTTGAAATACTGAATATTTGGTAAAACAAATATTTCAATTCTTTCTATCTATAAATGAATATTTGAAATAATGAGGAATAAAGATTAACAGCTTAAGAATGAATCTAAACACAATGAACAGGCCACTGACACAGTATGTGCATATTTGTGAGTTTTAATTATGATATATTTTCAATACACATAATAGTATGTTGGATTATATATATATATATATATATATATATATATATATATATATATATATATATATATATGTTGAATCTACCTGAATAAATAAAATACTAAATCTAAAAAAAAAAGAATCTAAAAATCAAACTTCTATATGTTTGCTGAACATCGAAATAGAAGATATTCTTGATCATTTATGTTTGAAGACACATGTGAAGCATTCTTTTTTTAGTTTTTTATTTCAGTTTTTAATTAGGTATTTTCTTCCTTTATATTTCAAATGTTTTCCCCAAAATCCCCCAAATCTGCACCCCCACTCCCCTACCCACCTACTCCCACTTCTTGGCCCTGGTGTTCCCCAAATACTGAGGCATATAAAGTTTGCAAGATGTTGAATATGCCTGAATAAACAAAATACTAATACTAAAAAAAAAAGAATGAATCTAAAAATCAAACTTCTATATGATTGCTGACCATCAAAATAGAAGGCATTCTTGATCATTTATGTTTGAGACACATGTGAAGCATTCTTAATCATTAGGTAAGTTTAGGTGTCATTTATCTGAAGGCCAAGCACAATGAAATGATGTTTTGATGCCTTTATGAGAATACAAAAATCCATGTCTCAAACTAATATTTATACATTTTTTCAGTTACATTTAATGTGTTAGTGTTATGAAATATAACATGGCAAGGGAGTACCTTTGGAGGGCTAATGCCAGGTGTTCCCCTGAGAAATTATACCATGCAACAGACCTGGTATAAAATGGATTTATTGGGGGAGGGGAGAGGAGTGAGGAACTGGGGAAGAGATAGAGGCAGACAGACAGAAGCAAAGCCATTAGGTCAGAAAATGTAGGGCAGAGAACAGATAGAGGGGAAGCTGGGAACAAAGACAGACAGAGATCTCAGAAAGAAGAACAATGGGAACAGAGAGAAGGGGCTGGGCCTGAAACAGTGAGAGGGGACTAATCAGTCCTTTTATCCTGCCTCACAGTTAGCAGTTTAGTTTGTTTCAAGAAACAAATACACTTTCTTTCAATGAATTTTGTAAGTGAACAGGAAATATTCTCATCTCTCAGAGCTGACAGTGTTAATTTTATAATGTTTATAGGAGATTTTTGTGGGACTATTTTCTTAAAAACAGTGTAAGCCAGATATGTTGTCACATACCTGTAATAGCACCTACATGGAATGCTGGGATCACCTTGAACCTAAACATTCTAGACCTTCCTGGACAATAAACAACAGACTAAGTGGCTATCACAAAAATGAAATGAAATGAAATAAAATCAAACCAATGAACCTTCTATATTTGTATCTCATACCTTTGGGAACTAATAAGATAATGATTAAAAATAAATTTCAATTATCTTTATCAATAAAAATAATTAGAAATGTTATGAAGGTTAAAAAAAATCACAACAGGGAGGGGGGAGGGACCTGGGTGTGAAAGGGGACAAGGAGGGGAAGAGAGGAAAATGATCAGGTATTGCGGGGGTGGGGAAAAGAACTGAAGCGCTTAGGACCAGCAAAAAGAATGGAAAGAGGCATGTTTGATAGGTAGGAGGTTATAAAACCCTCTAGTGTAGGAAGCCGTGATAATACATGCCGTCACTAGATGGCGCTAAGCTCCGTTGTGCGCATGTGCAGGAGCAAATGCCTGCCAAGTCACTAGTCTGTCCCCTGGGACATTTGAGACTGTGGGTGGAACCGCCAGTAGTATTAACATGTCACACCTGTGGGTATATATAGCAACACTTTTCTATCCTTCTTTGTTCTACCTCACGATTATGAATACAGTGTAACCACGAAATGTCTTGACTTGTGTTCTGTGTGCATTCCTGCGGGACAGGAATAGCACAGGACACTCTAGAATGTACAAGAGACCTGAGAGGTGAGAGAATCTC
This sequence comes from Mus caroli, assembly GCF_978045245.1. Taxonomy (NCBI): domain Eukaryota; kingdom Metazoa; phylum Chordata; class Mammalia; order Rodentia; family Muridae; genus Mus; species Mus caroli. The sequence continues at coordinate 115,127,363 of NW_028227260.1, read as the reverse complement.
AAGACTCAAAGGGAGGGACCTTAGATGAAATGCCCTGCAGTGGGGTGAGGGAACTTGTAGAGCCCTCCAGTGGAGAAACAGGACATCAAGTGGAAAGATTGGGTTGCCATCCCACAGTCAAAAGCTTTAACCCAGAATTGTTCCTGTCTGAAAGAAGGACAGGGACAAAAATGGAGAAAAGCCTAAGGAAAAGGAGATCCAGTGACAGGCCCAAATTGGGATGCAGCTCAAGGAGAGGCATCAAGGCCTGACACTATTACTGATGCTATGGTGTGCTCACAAAAATGGGCCTATCATGACTGCCCTCTGAAAGACCCAACCAGCAAGTGAAAGAGACAGATGCAGAAATTTACATGCAACCAATGGACAGAAGCTGGGAACCCCTGTGGTTGAATTAGGGAAAAGCTAGAAGCAGCTGAGGAAGAGGGCGACCCTGTAGGAGGACCAACAGTCTCAAATAACCTGGACCTCCCAGGATCTCTCAGACACTGAGCCACCAACCAGACTGCATACAGCAGCTGATTTGAAGCCCCCAACACATATACAGCAGAGGACTCCCGTGTTGGACACAGTTAGAGAAGGTGCATCTAACCCTCAAGAGACTTGAGGCCACAGGGAGTAGGGAGGTCTGGTGGGGTGGGGGTAGGATGGTGGGGACATCCTTTTGGAGATGGGGAGTGGGGGCGTGGGGGGCATGGCAGAAGGAGTTATGGCATGTGGAACAGTCAGAGGGCAGACAAGGAGGGGGATAAAGCCTGGACTTTAAAAAAAGGTTAAAGAATAAATTTTAAACAATTCACTACATTAGTGTGTGAAAGTTCGGTACAAAGGAATATTTGCCACTCACTTATTCATTTAGATTTTGTTTGGAAGTTAATATAAAGAGGCTCTTACACTTAAACAAGAAAATGATTAAAGATGTTTAAAAATAAAGGAGTTCTATTTTGACTCTAGAGGTATACCTCCTAGTTGACTTTATAATCACATCAGTGGGGTTTAACTTCCTTCTTAGAATCATCAGAATAACAAGGATTAAAGAGTCTTTCAAACTCAGTTACATAGGGGAAAAAAAAGTTAGCAATTTTTTTTATTTGGTTACAAATGTACCAGCAAGTAAAAAATATGTATGCTTCATTAGTCTGAAGATGGGAAAGTAGATGAGTACTTCAGAGTATGCTTCATAATGTCTCTTTTAAACACAGACATTTATTTTCTCAGTTCACCATCTACATCAAAAAGCATATAGTCGTTGTTGCTCTCCAAGTTCATCAAACCCTAAAACAGAAAAGCACTTCTTACTAAACAAACTCCCAAGCATACAAATAGGAAAGATTCTGTGCAAATGATGTATAGACGTGCTATATATAGTTAAGCCAGATAATTATACTGTTAATAAACTATGAGGTACATCTGAGGACAAATTCCCAGTTTATCATTTCATGTCTTCAATAATTCCTACAAAGTCATTAGGATTTTACAGATAATATCAGTCACTTCAGTCAGAAATAATTCAAAATAGCAAGTAGTTAAACTTTTTGATTCCTAAAACATATTTAGTTTCCTAAGGACATTTTATTGACTATGCGCATACCTCCATGCACACCTCCATGGACTTCTCATGCATGTCTTTAATTGCTTCCGGGGTCTGGCTCTGACTACATTTGGACAGTTTTAATGCTTGTTGTTCTTTTTGATAATTGCTCTACAAATGTAAAAGGAAAACATTACTATAACAATTCTGTTCATTTTGTTGTTACTGCCATGCAGCATGAATGCTAGGCTAAGATTCAACCACTAAATATATCTCCAATACTAAAATGTTTACGTGAGCAAAAATAATTCAATATGAAACTTAAAAGGAATAGTTTTCTACGTGATTTAACGTTTTAACAACTATGACTAAATATACTTATATTTTTAAGTAACATGAAATACAACTATACTACCAATTGTGGGTTAATAAAACTTTTTTTTTTTTATGAGAAAGTGTTTGCCATGCTGCAGAGAATGGCCTTAGCCTCCAAGTACTTAGGTTTATAGGCATGCACCATGTAAACATGAACTTGGTAAAATCATAACCCTGGAAGCTTAACTCTAGCTAGTGTTAATGCTTTTATCATACAATGGCCTCCTTTTACTAAATAGCAGAAGCAATCCCAAGAGTTGGTTCACTACCTCATCTCTGTATGTACCCCCAACCTAAAGTGTATGTTCCACGTCTTCAACTTTCTCTTCCATTCTTAAGGATGCCTTACACTATTCTTTTCTAAGTCCAACATCTTCACTTGTCTCAACTATTGTCAAGAGTTTCAGCAATTGTAACTGCTATTTTAAATTTATGACTCCAGCTGGCTGTCAATGTAATGCCTATAAAACTAACTTTTATAAAGTTTGAGTTACAATGATCACAAGATCTAGTCTTGATCACTTAAAGACATCCTGCCTCAAAATAAAGTGTAAAGAGATGTCTGGGGAAAAAGTTTAGTGGTAGATTGGTTTTCTCTAGGTTTCAATCTCAAGTAACACATGGAAGTAGTAATATACATTTCTCTTTGTATTCTTTATGTTGGCACACAACCATGGTAATTTGCATTTTATAAAAAATTAAGACAAGCTCTTTATACCTTTTCTCCTTGGGACACTACATTCCTATTTTGTCCTTTATATATTGTGATCAGTTTAACCTCACACTTCCACTCAAATCATCCTGATTAAGTACAATGACCTCCACTTTGCGTATTTTCCATTTAAAAATCATACACATGCATATATATGGGGACAAAGGATTAATATTGGGTGTCTTCTTTGGTTGCACCCTACTGTTTGGGAGACAGGATCTGACTGAACCTAGAGCTCATCCATTAGGCTACACCTGGTGGCTAGGAAGCTCTGGGAATCTTCTTATCTCTGAACTAAATCTGAGTTTGGTGGTTCTAAAATGCTCACCACCACACTAACTTTTATTGTTGTGGTGGTTTGTTTTTAGTTTTGCTAGCTTGTTGGTGGTGGTTGTGTAGGTGGTGGTAGTGGTGGTGGTCTGTGCATGCATGCCTACTCAGGGAATATAAGCTCGGGTCTCCATGCCTACACTGAGAAAGATTACCAAATAAACCATTTTCCAGCCCTGCAAATCTATCTTATTTGGCCCATTAGCAACATATGACACAGTTAGTGAACTTTTCTTCCTTAAAAGTTTTCCTTCACTTATGGTAGTATTCTTTCTACCAATTGTTCTCTTCCCTTGCTGGTTCCCTGTCAACCCCCCCCCCTTGCCACATGCACAATTACAAATATTTAAGTTCTCTGGGGGTCTGTCTTTAGATTCCTCATTTACACTGATGATCACTCCCCCTTGAAATTTCATCCAGAGATCAAGGTATAAAAATTGCCTTCAATTGGAGTATTTTTTTTTTTATCTTCAGTCCCTATCTCTTTCTTGAACTGACATATAATGGCAGCTTCCTCAATGCCTTCCCAGGCAGGAATGGATCTCCTGTTCCTTTCATATTTAATACTTCTGAAACTATTAAACCATCAAATAAAAATGTAGTTAATATGGTCATCATCTCAGGTCTTACTTGGAAACCATGTGATGACTACAGTCATTGGTACAGTAATGGAGAGATGATCTAAGATAGTTTGGTGATATTCTTCCACAGGAATATTCTGCTAGGGTCGTTGAGACAGCCTGATGGAAACAGGTTGTTTCCATCCACTGTTGTTACTAAATCTGTACTAAGTTATGATGGTAAGAACTGATTTACCAGTTTGAATTGGCTTTCTAATATTAACAACTGAGTCCAGATGACACCAGTAACTAAGCTTTCACTCTCCTATCAACTGTACCTGAGGCTGACATACTGTGCTCACTTTTGTAAAAAGTGGTAATCCTCTTTTCATCTTTCAGCAAATGTCTGCCTCTTGAAAATTTATGATCTTGACTACCATAAAATACCTAGTGGTTTTCATTGATATAGTAGTATGTGATCATACTTCTCTGGTTTACAATTCAGTAGGACTAGAACAGAACAAAGGATAGATAGATAATGAAACTTAATTTAGGTTCATGTGCCCAACACAAGGCTAGTTTCTCCATTCCTACCTGATACTTAGTTATACTAGGTTAATTATAAAGTTAGTTATGATACTAACCATTGATTTTTCTTGTTCTTCATTGAATTTCTGTATATCCATATCAAACTTCTGAAATGTAGTTATATCCTGCTCACACAATTTGTGGTTGATCACCTCGCTGTAAAGCAAAGTAATGAAAGCAGTCACATTTCATACCAATATGAAAAAAGAACACTCAAAACAAATTAAATAGACCATTTCATACTATAAAAAGAAAAACAGCAGTACAAAATTATCTAATGGGAAATCATTACAGATTTTTCCCTAACAGATTATCAGAGACATCTTCTTTTATGTTTTAGCTTTTTAAAATTAAAGAGGTTTTAATACATATACATCTTAATTTAGGAAATTAATCGTATTTCAAAGTATTTTTTCATTAATTTCTACCAAATATAAGGTCTAATTTATTTTCCTATATTTATTCAGTTAAGACATACTGCAAAACATAAGTCAATTAAAATATATAAATTGTCTGCATATGTAATTGATCCTTTTCCATATTGTTATAATAAACCATAAATTACATTTCTAAGATTTTGTGCAAGACTTCTGTGTTTCCACAATGAAATTAAATCAAATTTTAAAATCTAATTAACAGGTACTTAAAGTAGAAAATAAAAATTTTCACAGATTTCTGAAAATTAGGTTTAGTTTCCTCGAAGGCATGAAGTTATAGGGTTAAATGCTTAGACAAAATCAAAGACACATATTTTTTACTAAAATCTCACACATGGCTTTTTTTTTTTTAAACTTAGCCATTTATAATTTTTTAAATGATACAAATGTGACCCTACCAAACTAAAACCTCTACCTCTCCCATTTGTTCATTTGCCAAAGTCATTCTAATTTCTGGTTGCTTTCTTTGAAAGAATCTTTGATATAAGTTTCCATGTGTTTTCTCTTTATGTGGCTCCAGGTCCAAGGTATCTCAAATAATCATCTGATATCTATGGGCAACAGGCACATATGTGGTGCACATATATACCTATAAGCAAAACACTAATATACAAATATGTCTGAAAAATAAGTATTAAGAGCATTGTTTCCTAAGCCATGTAAGATATTTTGGGCCTATGATCCTAGTCTAGGAAGCTTAAGCAGGAGTTTTCCAGTGTATAGGACAACATAGATTACATAGCAAAATTCAGGCCAGCCTGAACTACATAGTGAGACCATATCTCAAAGAAAAATTATTGTCTTCTAAGAAAGCTAATGTAACATTCAATTACATATAATTTAAAACAGATTCTTTTGGATCTGAGTATCATTCTCTCACTGGTTAGTAAAGCTATCTTTTACTTTCAGTTACATAATTCATTTTATGAAAAAACAAAACAAAACAAAACAAAAACCAGTGAGGGGATTGGAGAGATGATTCAGCAGTTAAGAGCACTGGTTCCCTTCCAGAGATCTGAGATTGGATTCCCAGCACCTCCAAGATGGCTCACAACCTATAACTCCAGTTCCAGGGGAATCAATGCCTTCATCTGGCCTCCTCAGGTACCAGACATACAAGCTGTGTGCAAGCAAAACAAACATACCCATAAAATAAAATTTTAAAAAAAGTAATAAGGGTTACATTAAAGAATTCAGGTTTGCACTGTGTCAAATAAAGAAGCACAGAGGAGTCCTAGAAAAGAAAATGACTTAATATAAAATTAATACTAGGTCAATGAAAAACTGTTGAATGTACAGAATTTTGTATACATATCACTTAGGTTTGAATACATGGAAGTATAAAAACGTTTACATCTTTTTTTTTCCTCTAAAATCCCTTCAAATCAGTTATGAAGATACCTCAATAGTTAAGAGGGTTTACTGTGAAAGGAGGAGGTTTGCAAATTTGAATCTAGTACCCATCTTGAAAACCAACCATGGATGGTTGCTTCTACAATAGCAGCACTGTGGTAGGCAAAGTGAGAATTGCTAGGACTTGCTGGCTGCTTGTCTAACTGGATGTTCAGTGACAGAACCTGACTTAAGGGAATAAGGTGGAAAGTAATAGAGTGAAACCCAACATCCTCCTCTGCCCTCCACATTTGTATTTATGCACCACACACACACATACAAAAAAATAAAAATTAAGTTTAATTAATGTCACACCTCTGCAAAAAGCACCATTTTCACTTCTGTACCACAGGAAAAAGTAAGTCCATGATGCTAAATCAAAAATATTTGCAAGAGTCTGTGTCATGAGTAGACCTTGGGTGCTGACTCTGCAACTAGTCCTACAATACCCAGAGGAAGCTCAACTCCCAGGTGCTCTAACACACCCAGGATCACAGCAATGGCATCAACATCAGGAGTAACTTGAGTCCCTAAGGATCCAGGGACACAGGAACTCCTGCCTTGCCAGTGGCATGGAATCCTTCTGGTCTGAAACTGCACCTGGATCAGACCTGGGGTACTGGCTCTGCACCCACTCTTAAAACACCCAGAGGAAGCATGACTCCCAGGTATTCTGAAATGCCCAAGATCACAGGATTACAGAGGAAGCTCAACTCCCAGGAGATCAGAGACACCCAGGAACACTGGAGTTCTGACAGAAGATCACAGCTGAGGGCACGACATCTTTCCCAACACCCTGTGTATGTGGGAGCCCCACAAGAACCAGGGAAACAAAATCATCCTCCCAGCCAGAGGCACGGGTTCCTTGCAGCTTGCAACTGTGTCTAGAGAAAACATAGGGCTCTGGCACCCCACCAAATATTGCAACACCAAGAAAAAGCTTAACTCCCAGGAGCTCTGACACAGCAGGATCTCACTAGATTGTTCACACCAGGATTTCAGGATCCAAGAGGCAGCATGACTTCCAGGAGTTCAGACACACCCAGAATATCAGGATCGCAGGATCCCAGGATCCCAGATAGCTGGACTCCAATGAGTTCTGACACAACCAGGATTACAGGAGGGACAGGCTCCAGTCAGAGACTGCAAGGGAAGGTAGCACCAAAGAAAATGAGATAGCAAGAGTTAAGTGCAAGAATATAAATAATAGAAACCAAAACTAGTCGGCATCATCAGAACAGGTGAAGGAATTGAACAAAAACCATCTAGGATCTAAAACTGGAAATAGAGTTTAAAAACTCACAAAGACAGATGAACCTGGAGAAAGAAAACCTAGGAGACATAGATGCAAGCATCTCCAACAGAATACAAGAGATAGAATAGAGAATCGCAGGTACAGAAGATACCATAGATACACTGACAGAACAGTCAAAAAATGCAAAATGAAAAAATCTCCTAACCCAAAACATCCAGGAAATCCAGGACACAGTGAGATGACAAAACCTAAGAAAAATAGGTATAGAGGAGAAAAAAGATTACAAATCAAAGGGCCAGCATATATCTTCATCAAAGTCATAAATGAAAACTTTCCCAATCTAAGGAAAGAGATGCACATGAACAAACAAGAAGCCTACAGAAATCCAAATAAACTGGACCAGAAAAGAAATTCTCGCTGACACATAATAATCAGAACAACAAATGCACTAAATAAAGATAGTATATTAAAAGCAGTAAGGAAAAAAGGTCAAATAACATGAAAAGGCACACCTATTAGAAATACACCAGACTTCTCACCAGAGACTATAAAACCAGAAGATTCTGGACAGATGATACACAGACCCTGAGAGAACACAATTGCCAGCCCAGGTTACTATACCCAGCAAAACTCAAAATTACCATAGATGGAGAAACCAAAATATTCCACGATAAAACCAAATTCACACAATATCTTTCCACGAATCCAAACCTTCAAAGGTAGATGGAAAACTACAACACAAGGAGGGAAACACTACACCATACAAAAATCAAGAAAGAAATCTTCTTTCAACAAACCTCAAAGAAGGTAGCAACATAAACATAATTCCACCTCAAACAACAAAAGTAACAGGAAACAACCAACAGTCACTGGTCTTTAATATTTCTTAATAGCAATGGATTCAATTCCCCAATAAAAAGACATAGATTAATAGACTGGATACATAAACAGAACCCAGGATTTTGCTGCATACAGGAATCCCACCTTAGTGACAAAGACAGACATTACCTCAGAGGAAAAGCCTGGAAAATCTTTTCCAAGCAAATATTCCCAGGAAACAAGCTGGAATAGCCATTCTACTATGGAATAAAATCAACTTATAACCAAAATAATTTTTTGTTGTTCTTTTTTGTTTTTGTTTTTTAAAGATAAGGACTGTCACAATACTTGTCAAAGGATGAATCAACAAAGATGAACTCACAATTCTGAACATCTATGCTCCAAATGCAAGGAAACCCAAATTCATAAAAGAAACTCTACTAAAGCTCAAAGCACATATTGTACCCTATAATAATAGTGGGAAAATTCAACACCCCACTCTCAACAACGGACAGATCCTGGAAACAGAAACAAAACAGAGACACTGTGAAACTAACAGAAGTTTTGAAACAAATGGATTTAACAGAGGTCTATATCTATAGATATCATACAACATTTTATCATAAAACAAAAGAATGTCCCTTCTTCTCAACACCTCATGATGCCTTCTCCATTACTGACCATATAATGTGTCACAAGACAGGCTTCAAAAGATATAAAATTATTTAAATAATCCCATGAATCCTATCAAGTCATCACTGACTAAGGCTGATCTTCAATAATAATATAAATAATCCAGGCATGGTGGCATATGCCTTTAATCCCAGCACTTGGGATGCAGAGGCAGGCATATTTCTGGTTTGAGGGCCAGCCTGGTCTACAAAATGAGTTCCATGACAGCCATGGATAAACAGAAAAACCCTGTCTTAACCCCCATAATAATAATAATAATAATAATAATAATAATAATAATAATAATTATTATTATTATTATTATTATTATTATTATTATTATAATAAAAATAGAAAACCCATATACACGTGGAAGTTGAAAAACAGTCTACTCAATGATAAATTGGTCATGGAAGAAATAAAGAAAGAAATTAAAGACTATTTTGAGTTTAATGAAAATGAAACTACAACATATCCAAACTTATGGGACACAATGAAAGTATTCCTAAGAGAAAAACTAATAGCTCTGAGTGCCTCCAAAAAAGAAACTGGAGGGAGCATACACTAGCATCCTGACAGCACCATTAAAAGCTCTAGAACAAAAGGAAGCAAATTCACCCAAGAGGAGTAGAAGGCAGGATAAAATCAAACTCCAGACTGAAATCAAACAAGTGGAAACAAAAAGAACTATAAAAAGAATCAACCAAACCAGGAGCTGGTTCTTTGAGAAAATCAACAAGATAGATAAACCCTTATCCAGACTAAAGAGAGGGCACAGAGTCAGTATCCAAATTAACAAAACCAGAAATGAAAAGGGAGACATAACAACAGAAACTTAGGAGATCAAAAAAAAAAAAAAAAGATCCTACTATAAAAGCCTATACTCAACAAAACTGGAAAATTTGGATGAAATGGACAATTATCTAGACAGATATCAGGTACCAATTTAAATCAGGATCAGATAGACCCTGCAAACACTCCCTGAACCCCTAAAGTAATAGAAGCAATCATTAATAGTCTCCCAACCCCCTCACCCAAAATAAAAACCCAGGATCTGATGGGTTTAGTACAGAATTCTATCAGACCTTCAGAGAAGACCTAATACCAACACTCTTCAAACTATTACGCAAAATTAAAAAGAGAGGGAACACTATTCAATTTGTTCTATGAAGCCACAATTACACTTATACCCAAAACATACAAAGACCCAAATGAAGAAAGGAAACTTGAGACCAGTTTCACTTATGAATATTGATGCAAAAATACTCAATAAACTTTTGGTAAACCCAATTCAAGAACATGTTACAATGATCATCCTTCATGATCAAGTGGTCTTCATCCCATGGATACAGAGATGGTTCAATATATGGAAATCCACAATGTAAACAATGGCAAGGAAAAAATTCACAGTATTATCTCATTAGATGCTGAGAAATCATTTGCAAAAATTCAACAACCCTTCATGATAAAATTCTTGGAAAGATCAAGAATTCATGGCTCATACCTAAACATAGTAAAAGCAATATACAGCAAACCAGTATCCAACATCAAAATAAATGGAGAGAAACTTGATGCAATCCCACTAATATCAGACAAGACAAGACTAGATAAGGCTTCCCACTATCTCCCTACCTATTCACAGTAGTATATAATATAGTAGTATTCTATAGCACTAGATGTTCTATCCATAGCAACTAGACAACAAAAAGAGGTCAAATGGATAAAAATAGGAAAGGCAGAATTCAAAATATCACTATTTGCAGATGACATGATTGTATATGTAAGTGACCCCATAAATTCCATCAGAGAACTCCTAAACCTGATAAACAAATTCAGCAAAGTGGCTGGATATTAAATTAACTCAAACAAATCAGTAGCTTTCCTCTACTCAAAGGATAAACAGGCTGAAAAAGAAATTATGGAAACAACACCCTTCACAAGGTCACAAATTATCATACCTTGGTTTGACTCAAACCAAGCAAGTGAAAGATCTGTATGACAAGAACTTCAAGTCTGAAGAAAGAAATTGAAAATCTCAAAAGATGGAAAGATCTCCCATGCTCATAGATTGGCACACTTAATTTAGTAAAAATGGCCATCTTGCCAAAAGCAATCTACAGATTCAATGCAATCTCTATCAAAATTCAAACTTAATTCTTCATAGAGATAGAAAGAGCAATTTGAAAAATCATTTGGAATAACAGAAATCCAGGATATCAAAAAAACTATTCTCAACAATAAAAGAACTTCAGGGGGAATCATCCCCGACCTCAAGCTGTATTATAGAGAAATAATGATAAAAATGTATGGTAATGGTACAGATACAATGACTTCATGAAATTCACAGGCAAAAGGATGGATCTAAAATATATCATCCTGTGTGAGGTAACCCAATCCCAAAAGAACAAACATGGTATGTACTCACTGATAAGTGGATATTAGCCTAAAAGCTCAGAATACCCAAAATGTAATTCACAGACCACATGAAGCTCAAGAAGAAGGAAGAGGAAAGTGTGGGTGTTTCAGTCCTTCTTAGAATGCAGAACAAAATACTCCTTGGAGGAAATATGGAGACAAAGTACAGAGCAGAGACTGAAGGAATGACCATCTAGAGTCTGCCCATCCTGTGGATCCATTCCATATACAGACACCAAACCCAGTCACTATTGTGGATGCCAACAAGTGCTTGCTGACAGGAGCCTAATATGGCTTTCTCCTGAGAGGCTCTGTCAGAGCTTGGCAAGAACAGAGGCTGATTGTCACAGCCAACCATCAGACTGATCAATGGGTCCCCAGTGGAGGAGTTAGAGGAAGGACTGAAGGATCTGAAGGGGTTTGCAACCTTATAGGAAGAACAACAATATGAACGAACCAGACCCCCCCAGAGCACTCAGAGACTAATCCACCAACAAAAGAGGGGTTCCCATGGCTCCAGTTGCATATATAGCAGAGTATGACCTTGTCAGACATCAGTGGGAAGAGAAGTCCTTGATCCTGTGAAGGTTCAATGCCCCAGTGTAGGCAAATGCCAGGATGGGGAGGTGGGAGTGGGTGGGGGGTGAACACCCTCATAGAAGCAAAGGGATGGGTTATGGAATAGGGAGTTTCTGGGGTGAAACCAAGAAAGGGCTATTATTAGAAATGTAAAGGAAGATGATAGAGAATAATAAATAAATTAAAATAAAAATATTCACAAAATACTACATATAAATAGGAATAATTCATTAAGATGTCATATAGTATATTAACTAATATTTCCTAATATGTAAATTATGTTAATACTATATAGTTTTAAACACATTATATATCCAAAAAACGTACCTTCAAATTTTCCCAGAATATTTTATACTGGAGATCTATGAAGTAATTAAAGCTTTAAAAAGTAAGGATACCTTTTGATGGCTCAGCTTTTGTCCTACAGCAGGACGATGAGAGTTTGACCCACAGCAATACACCCTCCAAGAAAACCATTCAAATTAAGGATTAATCTTACGGAAATATTGTTTATAATATATATCATATTCTAATTATTAATATAGATTACTTGCTATACAATCAATAAAACTTTTCTGGAAGAACTTACGCTAAGAAGGAAATAATAAGTTTGAACATATTACCGTGTATCTCCAACTATTCCTTCAGGATTTGCATTCCCATCATCATGAGTTACTGGATTCTGTACTGGGTTGGTAATAAAACAAGATATTAAAACAATTATGTTATTTTGAAAATTTTAATGAAATGCTTTGTGATCATTCAGGCATAGTGCCAACATTAGGTTTTAAAGCAGATCTATGATTTGTCTAGAAGTTAAACAAAATCAAGTAATGTCTAATTGTCATCTAGAAATATAGTTTAAGCTATTTATTTACATGTTGTGATTAAAGACAAGAGATGCAATATGAGATTTTTGATCTTCATTACAGTCCTAAGAAGAATAACTAGAAAAAAGGAAGTGTAACATCAATGCCCAACATAAGATATCTGGTATCTTCCATAAGGTCCAATTCTGAAGCATTCCCATCTTGCTGTTCACCACTTAACAAATTACAGTTTTCCATTGGTGTCTCTACAGAACGTGCAAAACGCTGCCATTCCACTGAGAAACTTACGTTTTCAGATTTAAAATAAAAAAATAAATTTTCTCAAGCCATTTGAATCAAAAAAATCACTTAAACTAATAAAATTGAAATATAAAATAACATTAAGGAATGAATTTTACAAAAGCAGCACTTCATAATTGCATGAAGGGTTTAAAGATAAAACCATATTTCTATTACCCTCTGATTTAATACTAAAGACTTTAGTATTTAAACATGGAACAGAATAGTTGGCTTCAAAGATAGCCATTATAAACCTTAACTTTAATATGTACACATTTTTTAAAAAAAGAATTAAGTTGAATAAAGTATCTTGGGCTTCCTTAATCTAAATTATAAAGTTCTGCCTGTCTGGACATATATTTTACTGCTACAGCAAGAAGCTCTGTGTTTAATCTTCAGTTAAGAAAAAAATTAAAAAAAAATAAAACAGGCCTGTATCCTCAGGCCCCAGTACATTTGTAAGGCTGAGGACTTCAGTTTCAAGGCCAGTTCAAGCTGCACACGAGGTTTCAGACACTCCTGAGATAGAGAGTTAGAGCTTACTTCCCTAAACCAAAACAACACACAAATAAACACAGCCTGTCCTGAATTATGTCTGAAGTCCCAGTACTTCTGAGGCTGAGAGGAGCCTCAGGATTTTGAGGCTGTTTGGATCCTATATAGACAAATTTGGGCAATCTGGCCTTTCAACACCAGGTAGAGGAAAATGAAGACTGGTCTTCAGTTTGTTTTTATGAATTTCTGGCGGGAATGGAATGGGAAACAAAATACCCATGGAAGGAGTTACAGAGGCAAAGATTGGAGCTGAGACTGAATGCATCCAGAGACTGCCTCACTCAGGGAAAAATCCCATAATAACCACCAAACCCAGACACTGTTGAAGATGCCAACAAGAGCTTGGGGACAGGAGACTGATATAGCTGTCTCCTGAGAGGATCTGCCAGTGCCTGACAAATACAGAAATGGATGCTCATAGACATCCATCGTACTGAGCACAGGGTCCCCAATGATGGAGCTAGAGAAAGTACCCAAGGAGAATAAGGGGTTTGCAGCCCCATAGGAGGAGGAACAATATGAACTAAGCAGTACCCCCAGAGTTCCCTGGGACTAAAACACCAATCAAATAAATCAGATGTTAGGACTTATGGCTCCAGCTGCATATGTAGGAGAGGATGGGCTAGTAGGTCATCAATGGGAGGAGAGACCCTTGGTACAGTAAAGGTCCTATGCCCAGTATTAAGGAATGCCTGGGCCAGGATTTGGGAGTGGGCGTGTTGGAGGCAGGGGGAGAAGGGAGAGGAGAGGGGATTTTCAGAGGGGAAATAGAAAAGGGGATAATATTTGAAATGTAAATAAAGAAAATATATAATAGAAAAAAAGGAATGAAACAATTCATTTGCAGGTTATATGAAATAAATTCATGTTTTGCTAACATATAGGAACAATGTTCAGGTCTTTTCCTGGGGTAAAATCATAGCAAGTTATTGTTTCTCAACATATTGTGACTACAGTGCCAAGAGTAGGTATATGCACGGCTAAAACTCAGGTATAGGAATATATAGATATAGGTAAAATTAGAAATGAAGTATATGAAATCTCTTAGAAAAGACTTGTTCCATTGCAGGTGAGTTGGTAAAAGTCTAAGAAACTGCAGGACACAATCAATACCGAAGACTGGATATAATATACCTTCAGAATGAGCCTCATCCAAAACATTTATGTCATCTTCATCTTCATCATAGTCAAGAAGTAATAAGTAACCGTTCTTTGGTACCACCCACATTTTCTTTGCCATTTTTCTCTTAAGCACTCAGTTGTCTTCTCAGTTACAAAAATAAAAAGGAAAAAAGAATAAAAACATAGCAATCTGAATCCAAAGGTATCATTTAAATAGTTAAAAATGTCAAAAAGTCAAATAATTATCTTAGCTCATTGAAAGATTGTTTCTTTTGTTTTTTAATACTTATATTTTTAATAATTTGTCTTTATCATAGAGTTTTGAATACATATTCAATATAATGACATATATATATACATATGTATACACACACACACATACACACACATATATATATATATATATATGTATTCCCTTACAATTTCCTCCATGTATCCCATTTATCATGTCCCTCTCCCTCCTAACTTTGTTTTAAAATCTTCTCTAATTTACGTATTTAAAAACCTTCTTTAGAACCCAAGTTAACAATCTACCATTTCTCAGTTTAAAAAAAGGCAAAAACAGGCCAGCCTTTAATGTGTGAGTCCTCCCCTTCCCACCAAAAATGTTGAGCAAAATGTGTTTGCATTTAAACTTTGAGGCATCTGAATTTTGATCCTATATCCCAAAGATTCTTTTTAAACAAAACATCATCAATTCCGTTTTTCAGTGTATCTCGGTTTTAAAGTAAATTCACAGTACTATTCAGAAAGATAACGAGCATGGTAACTATATATTCATGTCAAGAAGACCCAATGCTCAGTCTACAACAAACACTCGCCACCACCACCCACACAGAAAATCCTTATATTGGAGAAACGTGGGATTGGGGGAAGCCGAGGATTTCAAACATCTGCAGATTTTTAGTTCAAGGCTTGCCCAAGCCAGGCCAGCCTGAGCTACAAAGGAAGATCCCGTTCTACAGAAATAAAACTGAGTGAAAACGCTGAACTTGGTGGTGCAAGTCTTTAATCCCAATACATGGGCGATTGAGACAGGAGGATCGGTGCTCAGAATCCTTCCCAGATTACTTATTAATCTCTTGCAATGTCTCCTCTTCTTCTTTTCATTCATTCTTCCTCTACCACTCCCTTCTCTGCAATGTCCATACAGTGTATACCAAAGAAACACACCATAGAGAAGACAATGAAGAGGGAGGAATCCTCAGTGTATTTCTAATGGATCCTGGACAGCACACAGGACAAGCACCAAGTTGGACCCTAAGGCTCCTTACAGCACACAGGACAAGCTCCAAGGCTCCTCACTCACAGACCCATGCTCCCTCGACCCCCAATCCTGCAGCCAGCTCGCTGATCCTATCCCCAGGACCCAAGATTGTGTCCTCCAAGGGTTCACAATTCTCTAAGGCCCTGACCTATTCAATCCTCTGCCATGAATATGGTCCTCCACCTTTATTTAACAATCAGAAGCCATAGGAAATGGGGACCAGTAGGCTTTTCCTCACATAGTGACCACCTGGGCCGGATATGCCACACCGTGACACACCTCGATTAACTGTCCAACAACCCTGATCAGAGCAAATTATCACTTACAGGTTATCTCAGAGGTGAACACTTTCCCAACAGCACCCTTCCGTGCTCAGCTCCTCAACGGTAAAAAACCGTTGTCAGCAGAGATGCCTGGACAGAGGCTTCTGAGGACCCTTTGTGACGCACGCTGGAGTAAACAGGTCTCACCCAGGGACTGTCCTGATTGGCTGAATATATCCTGCGCATGCGTACATGGAGTACCAGGCAACATTGCTTCAAAGGGAGTTTTCAGGAGGTGGGAATGAACTACTACTGGCTTTAAGACACTTTCTAGGTTCATAAGTCCATACAGACTTGAAAAACTTGAACAAACATGAAACATACGAAACAATGCAAATGACACTACTTTATTTCAAATGTAGAGGCTCTTGTATGCAATTTCTGTTTCTATTTATTTATGTGCATAACATTTAATGTGTGTGGACTTTTTCTGAATGTACTTACGCACACCACAAGAGTTTATTCTGTCCTAAGGGATCAGAAGGGAGCATCCAGATCCCCTCTATCCCCTGGTACCCTCCTGTCTCCACCTTCCTAGTACTGACCTTGATTACAAGAATGTGCCTGACCCTTCTGGCCCTCTCTCTCACTTATGCCTCTGTTGCCTATAGAGTCTGGAAGTGTGCACTGATTCTCTGAAACTTTAGCTGTGCATAAATTGTGATCCAAGATATGGGTGTTTTGTGCCCGGTCATCTGCATAGAACAGGTGATTTTAACAGCTGAGTCATTTTTCCAAGCACTGTTTTGTGCACTTATTTGCACTCCTCTGGCCTCTTCTGGTACAAGGCATGCATCCGGTGTGTTTAAATTTATGGTGACCCAACACCCACACACACACACCCACACACATTCACACACACACACACACACACACACACACACACACACACACACACACACACACACACACACACACTATACATACACATATGCCCAATGATAATTTTTAATTTTCATATTTCTCTATAACTCCTTTTGTACTATTTCATGCCTTGTCCAACTTTATTGTGAGGTGTATTCCTTTTCTTTCTTTGTTTTTTGATTGTTTTCAATTTTTTACTAGATATTTTCTTCATGAATATTTCAAATGCTATCCCGAAAGTCCCCTATACGCTCCCCCTCCCCGTCCTTCTCCCCTACCCATCCACTCATACTTCTTGGCTCTGGCACTCCCCTGTACTGCAGCATATAAAGTTTGCAAGACCAAGGGGCCTCTCTACCCAGTGATGGCCGACTAGTCCGTCTTCTGCTACATATGAAGCTAGAGACACAAGCTCTTGGGATAATGGTTAGTTCATATTGTTTTTCCACCTATAGGGTTGCAGACTCCTTCTGCTCCTTGGATACTTTCTCTAGCTCCTCCATTAGGGCCCTGTGTTCCATCCAATAAATGACAGTGAGCATCCACTTCTGTATTTGCAAGGCACTGGCATATCCTCCTATGAGACAGCTATATCAGGGTGTGTTCAGCAACATCTTGCTGGCATGTGCAATACTGTCTGCTTTTGGTGGATAATTATGGGATGGAAGCCTAGGTGGGTTAGTCTAAGGATGGTCCATCCTTTTGCCTTACCTCCAAATTTTGACTCTGTAACTCTTTCCATGGGTATTTTGTTCCCTATTCTAAGGATGTATGACGTATCCACGCAATGATTTTCATTCTTGATTTTCTTGTGTTTTGCAAATTGTATATTGGGTATTGTAAGTTTCTGGGTTAGTATCCACTTATCAGTGAGTGCATTTCAAGTCACTTCTTTTGTGATTTGGTTATCTCACTCAGGATGATATCTTCCAGATACATCTATCTGCCTAAGAATTTTATGAATCCATTGTTTTAATAGCTGAGCAGTACTCCAAAGTATAAATGTACCACATTTTCTATATCCATTCCCCTATTGAGGGACATCTGGGTTCTTTCCAGCTTCTGGCCATTATAAATAAGGCTGCCATGAACATACTACTGCATGTGTCCTTACTACCAGTGTGACCATCTTCTGGGTATGTGCCCAGGAAAGGAATTGCTGGATCTTCAGGTAGTACTATATCCAATTTTTTGAGAAACTACCAGACTGATTTCCAGAGTGGTTGTACAAGCTTGCAATCCCATGAACAATGGAGGAGTGTTCCTCTTTCTCCACATCCTTGCCAGCATCTGCTGTCACCCGAATTTTTGATCTTAGCCATTCTGACTGATGTGAGGTAGAATCTCAGTTTTGTTTTTATTTCTATTTCCCTGATGGTTAAAGATGTTGAACATTTTTTTTCAAGTTCTTCTCAACCCTTCGGTATTCCTCAGTTGAGAATTCTTTTTTAGCTCTGTACCCCATTTTTAATGGGTTATTTGAATTTCTGGAGTCCAGCTTCTTGAGATCTTTGTATATATTGGATATTAGTCCCCTATCAGATTTAGGTTTGGTAAAAATTCATTCCCAATCCCTTGGTGGCCTTTTTATCCTATTGACAGTGTCTTTTGTTTTACAGAAGCTTTGCAATTTTTTCTGGTCCCATTTGTTGATACTTAGTCTTAAAGCACAAGTTATTGCTGTTCTGTTCAGGAAATATTCTCCTGTGCCCATATCTTCGAGGCTTTTCCCCACTTTCTCCTCTATAAATTTCAGTGTCTCTGATTTTATGTGGAGGTCTTTGATCCACTTAGACTTGCGATTTGTACAAGGAGATAAGAATGGATCAGTTCTCATTCTTCTACATAATAACCACCTGTTGTGCCAGCACCATTTGTTGAAAATGCTGTCTTTTTTCCACTGGATGGTTTTAGCTCCCCTGTCAAAGATCAAGGGACCATAGGTGTGTGGGTTCATGTTTTTATTTTATTTGGTATTTATTTCATTTAAATTTCCAATGCTATACCAAAAGTCCCCCACAAGTTCCCTTCACTACCCCCTTACTCCCACTTCTTGGCCCTGGCATTCCCCTGTACTGAGACATATAAAGTTTGCATGACCAATGGGCCTCTGTTTCCACTGATGGCCAAATAGGCTAACTTCTGATATATATGCAGCTAGAGACACGAGTTCTGGGGGGTACTGTTTAGTTCATATTGTTGGTCCACCTATAGGGTTGCAGATCCGTTTAGCTCTTTGGGTACTTTCTCTAGCTCCTCCATTAAGGGCCCTGTGATCCATCCAAAAGCTGACTGTGAGCATCCATTTCTGTGTTTGCTAGGTCCGGGCATAGTCTTTCAGCAAAATCTTGATGATATATGCAATGGTGTCAGTGTTTGGAGGCTGATTATGGGATGGATCCCCGGATATGGCAGTCTCTAGATGGTCCATCCTTTCGTCTCAGCTCCAAAATTGCCTCTGTAACTCCCTTGCATGAGTGTTTTGATCCCAATTCTAAAAAGGGGAAAAGTATCCACACGTTGGTCTTTGTTCTTCATGACTTTCATGTGTTTCTCAAAATGTATCTTATGTTTTGGGTATTCTAACTTTCTGGGCTAATATCCACTTATCAGTGAGTACATATTCTGTGAGTTTTTTTGTCATTAGGTTACCTCACTCAGGATGATGCCCTCCAGGTCCATCCATTTGCCTAGGAATTTCATAAATTCATTCGTTTTAATAGATGAGTAGTACTCCATTGTGCAAATGTACCACATTTTCTTTATCCATTCCTCTGTTGAGGGGCATCTGGGTTCTTTCCAGCTTCTGGCTATTATAAATAAGGCTCCTATGTACATAGTGCAGCATGTGTCCTACTTTCTGGTCGGAACATCTTCTGGATATATGCCCAGAAGTGGTATTGCGGGATCCTCTGGTAGTACTATGTCCAATTTTCTGAGAAACCACCAGACTGATTTCCAGAGTGGTCGCACAAGCTTGCAATCCCACCAGCAATGGAGGAGTGTTCCTCTTTCTCCACATCCTTGCCAGCATCTGCTGTCACCTGAATTTTTTAGCCATTCTGACTTATGTGAGGTGGAATATCAGGGTGGGTTCATTTCTGTGTCTTCAATTCTAATCCATTGATCTACCTGTCTTTTGCAGTACCAGTTACATGCAGTTTTTATCAGGTAGTACAGCTTGAGTTCAGCCATGGTGATTCCTAAAGAGGTTCTTTTCTTATTGAGAATAGTTTTTGCTATCCTAGTTTTTTTGTTGTATTTTTGTTTTTTGGTTATTTTTGTTGGTTTGTTTTGTTGTTTTTGTTTTAGTTATTCCATATGAATTTGCAAATTGCCCATTCTAACTCAGTGAAAAATTGAGTTAGAATTTTGATGGGTATTGCATTGAGTCTGTAGACTGTTTTCGGCAAATAGACATTTTTTACTATATAAATCCTACCAATCCATGAATATGGAAGATCTTTTTATCTTCTGAGTTCTTCAATTTCTTTCTTCAGAGACATGAAGTTCTTGTCATACGAGACTTTTCACTCCCTTATTTACAGTCACACCAAGGAATTTTATATTATTTGACTATTGTGGAGGGTGTCGAATCCCTATTTTCTTTCTCATCCTCTTTATCCTTTGTGTAGGGAAAGGCCACTGACATGTTTGAGTTAATTTTATATTCAGCTACTGCACTGAAGTTGTGTATCAGGTTTAGGATTTCTCTGTTGTAATTTTTGGGGTTACTGATATATGCTATCATATCTTCTGGAAATAGTGATATTTTGCCATTTTCCTTTCCAATTTGTATTCATTTTTTATCCTTTTGTTGTTGAAATGGTCTGGCTAGGACTTCAACTAGTATGTTGAATAAGTAGGGAGAAAGTGGGCAGCCTTGTCTAGTCACTGATTTTAGTAGGATTGCTTCAAGTTTCTCACCATTTACTTTGATGTTGGCTACCGGATTGCTGTCTCTTGCTTTTTCTATGTTTATGTATGGGCCTTGAATTCCTGAATTCCTCAACTTTTATTATAAATGGTGTAGCATTTTATCAAATGCTTTTTCAGCATCTAATGAGATGATCATGTGGTTTTTGTCTTTGAGTTTGTTTCTATAGTAGATTAAGTTGATAGATTTCTGTATACTTAACCATTCCTGCATCACAGAGATGAAGCCTACTTGATCATGATATATTCTTGGATTCAGTTTGCAAGAATTTTATTGAGTATTTTTGCATTGATATTCATAAGGGAAATTGGTCTGAGTTTCCTTTCATTGGGTCTTTGTATGGTTTGAGTACAATTGTAATTCTGGCTTCATAGAACAAATTGAATAGTGTACCTTCTCTTTTGATTTTGCATAATAGTTTGAATAGTATTGGTATTAGGTCTTCTTTGAACATCTCATAGAATTTTACGCTAAACCCATCAGATCCTGGGCTTTTTTTTTTGTTGTTGTTGTTGTTGTTGGGAGACTATTGATTACTGCTTCTATCTCTTTAGGGGTTATGGGAGTATTTCCAGGGTTTATCTGCTCCTAATTTCAATTTGGTACCCGATATCTGTCTAGATATTTGTCCAATTCATCCAGATTTTCCAGTTTTGTTGAGTATAGGCTTTTGTAGTAGGATTTGATGATTTTTTTTGGATTTCCTAAATTTCTGTTGTTATGTCTCCCATTTCATTTCTGGCTTTGATAATTTGGATACTGTCCCTGTGCCCTGTAGTTAGCCTGGCTAAGGGTTTATCTATCTTGTTGATTTTCTCAAATAACCAGCTCCTCGTTTGGTTGATTCTTTGTACAGTTTATTTGTTTCCACTTGGTTGATTTCAGCCCTGAGTTTGATGGTTTCCTGCCTTCTACTCCTCTTGGGTGAATTTGCTTCCTTTTGTTCTAGAGCTTTTGGTTGTGCTGTCAAGCTGCTCCTGCATCCTCTCTCCAGTTTCTTTTTGGAGGCATTCAAAGGTATGAGTTTTCCTCTTAGGACTGCTTTCATTGTGTCCCATAAGTTTGGGTATGTTGTAGCTTCATTTTCATTAAACTCTATAAAGTCTTTAATTACTTTCTTTATTTCCTCCTTGACTGAGTTATCATAGAGTAGATTGTTTTTCACCTTTCACGTGTATGTGGGTTTTCTGTTATCTATAGTTTTTATTGAATATCAGCCTTTTTCTGAGGTAATCTGATAGGATCCATGGGATTATTTCAATATTTTTATATCTGTTGAGGCATGTTTTGTGACTGATTAAATGGTCAGTTTTGGAGAAGGCATCATGAGGTGTGCAGTACAATATGTGTTTTGTGCTTTACTAAATTTCTTTTATGAATATGGATGCTTTTGCATTTGGAGCATGGATGTTCAGAATTGAGATTTCATCTTGGTAGATTTTACCTTTGATGACTATGATTTCCCCCCTTTGTCTTTTTTGATAACTTTTGGTTGAAAGTCAATTTTATTCGATATTAGAATAGCTACTCCAGTATGTTTCTTGGGACCATTTGCTTGGAAAATTATTTTCCAGACTTTTACTCTGAATTACTGTCTGTCTTTGTCCCTGAGGTGGGTTTCCTGCAATCAGCAAAATGTTGGGTCCTGGTTTTGTAGCCAGTCTATTAGTCTATGTCTTCTTATTGGGGAATTTAGTCCATTGATGCTAAGATAAATTACAGAAAAGTAATTATTGCTTCCTGTTATTTTTGTTGTTGAAGTTGGGATTTTGTTCTTGCGGCTGCTTCTTTTAGGTTTGTTGAAGGATTACTTTCATGCTTTTTCTAGGGTGCAGTTTCCATCTTTTGTTGGTGTTTTCCTATTATTATCCTTTAAAGGTCTAGATTCGTGGAAAATATTGTGTGAATTTTTTTTTTTGTCATGGAATCCTTTGGTTTCTCCATCTATGGTAATTGATAGTTTTGCTGGGTACAGTAGACTAGGCAGACATTTGTGTTCTCTTACTGTCTGTATAACATCTGTCCAGGATCTTCTGGCTTTCATAGTCTCTGGTGAGAAGTCTGAAGTAATTCTAATAGGTCTGCCTGTATATGTTACTTGAGCTTTTCCTCTAATTGCATTTAATATTCTTTCTTTATTTAGTACATTTGTTGTTCTGATTATTATGTGTCAGGAGGAATTTCTATTCTGGTCCAGTCTATTTGGAGTTTTATATTCTTCTTGGATGGTCGCGGCCATCTCTTTCTTTAGGTATGGGAAGTTTTCTTATATATTTTGTTGAAGATATTTGCTGGACGTTTAAGTTGAAATTCTTCCTTCTCATCTACACCTATGTGGTCTGTGAATTTTTTCATGGGCATACTGAGCTTCTGGGCTAATATCTACTCATCAGTGAGTGCATATCATATATTTTGTGATTGGGTTACCTCCCTCAAGATGTTATCCTCCAGATCCATCCATTTGCCTAAGAATTTAATAAATTAATTTTTAAATAACTGAGTAGTACTCTATTGTGTAAATATACCACATTTTCTTTATCCATTCCTCTGTTGAAAGACATCTGGGTTCTTTCCAGTTTCAGGCTATTACAAATAAGATAGCTATGAACATAGTGGAGTATGTGAAATTACTACAAATGGGAACATCTTTTGGGTTAATGCCCAAGAGTCGTATAGCTGGGTCCTTAGGTAGTACTATGTCCAATTTTCTGAGGAACTACTAAAATGATTCCCAGAGTGGTTGTACCTGCTTGCAACCCCACCAGAAATGGAGGAGTATTCCTCTTTCTCCACATTCTTGCCAGCATCTGCTGTCACCTGCGTTTTGATCTTAGCCATTATGAATGGTGTGAGGTGGAATATCAGGCTTGTTTTGATTTGCAATTCCTTGATTACTAAGGATATTGAACATTTCTTTAGGCGCTTCTCAGCCACTAGATTTTTAATAGGTGAGAATTTTTTGTTTAGCTCTGTACCCCATTTTTAATAGGGTCATTTTTCTCTAGCATTTAACTTCTTTAGTTCTTTGTATATATTGGATATTAACCTTCTATTGGATGTAGGATTGTTAAAATTCTTTTCCCAGTTTGTTGGTTTCTATTTTGTACTACTGACAATGTCCTTTGCCTTACAGAAGCTTTACAATTTTATGAGGTCATATTTGTTAACTCTTGTTGTTCAGGATATTGTCCACTGTGCCCAAGTGCCCAAGGCTCTTCCCAATGTACTTGTCTATTAGTTTCAATATATCTGGTTTTATGAGGAGGTCCTTGATCCATTTGGAATTGAGCTTTGTTCAAGGAGATAAGAATGGATCAATTTGCATTTTTCTACAAGCTAACTTCTTATTCAAAGTATGTTGAAATACTCTTTTTTTTCTACTGGTTTTTTTTTTTTTTTTTTTTTTTTTTTTAGCACCTTTGTCAATAAACACATGACCACATGTGTTTTGATTCATTTCTGGTTCTTCAATCCCATTCCACTGATCTACATGCCTGTCTCTGTACCAATACCATGCAGGTTTTTTAAAATTATTATTATTATAATTGCTCTGTAATACAACTTGAGGTCAGGGAATGTGTTTCCACCAGAAGTTCTTTTATTGTTGAGAATAGTTTCCACTATCCTAGGTTTCTTGTTATTATCAATGAATTTTCAAATAGTTCTTTCTTTTGAGATAACCCCCACTGTAGTTCTTCAGGACCCACATGAAGACAAAGCTGTACATCTACTACCTTTAAGCTGAGAGGCCTAGATCCAGCCTGTGTACTTTGTTATTTTCTTAGAAGCAGAATAGTTAATATAGTTTGTTGTTCAGGAGCTTTGGTTTTATTCTTGCATTATTTGTTCTTCTCTCTCATGGAACTATACACTTAGTATGTGTGCACTACACATTCAACTCCCAAAGTAAATTTCATCAAATCTCCAAACTCAGAGGTTATCAATGAATAGTCCACTAAATCCTACTTATTTCTGTTGTGTTTTTTAACAATTGGAGAAGATTGACATTCCATGTGTAAACTCTATCAATCATGGTCTAATCTCTCAATAAGCAAAAGGCATGAGTTGTATGTGGATACGCCATCTTTATCCCCTACTATCTTTTTATCTTCTATTTTTATTTTATACCAAGCCGAATTCCCCTTATAGCTTTTGTACCAGTCACAATGTATTATGATACAATCCTCCTAAGGCCAATGATACTCAGGCTTTTATGTCTCCAGGAACATGCTATTCTATCTATTTGGGCTTTTGTTACCTTATCTGCCTAAAAACTAATAATCATTAATCATATCAATTTGTTCTATTTATACACACACTGTGCATGTATGTTATATGATTATTATTATTACAAAAGGCATATTTTTTAAATTATTTTATTAGGTATTTTTCTCATATACATTTCCAATGCTATCCCAATATCCCCCATACACTCCCCCCCCCCACTCCCCTACCCAACCAGTCCCACTTTTTCGCCCTAGTGTTCCCCTGTACTTGGGCATATAAAGTTTGCAAGTCCAATGGGCCTCTGTTTCCAGTGATGGCCGAATAGGCCATCTTTTGATACATATGTAGCTACAGTCAAGAGCTCTGGAATAAGGGTTAGTTCATAATATAGTTCGAAGTATAGGGTTGAAGATTCCTTTAGCTCCTTGGGTACTTTCTCTAGCTCCTCCATTGGGGGCGCTGTGATCAATCCAATAGCTGACTGTTAGCAAACACTTCTGTTTTTGCTAGGTCTCAGCATAGTCTCACAAGAGACAGCTATATCGGGATCCTTTCAGCAAAACCTTGCTAGTGTATGCAAATGTGTCAGAGTTTGGAAGCTGATTATGTGATGGATCCCCAGATAAGGTCGTCTCGAGATGGCCCATCAAAAGGGATCATTTTTTATATTTTCAACGGACTCTGATGGACAAATGTGAAGAATAGATTACCCCACAGATGATCAAATTTGACACAGTAGAAATATACTGAGACTTCAATATCTCCAGCTTGCCAACCAAGTTCTCTTTCACACATAGTCTGTCTTTTTATGTTTCTATAATATATTTTTATTACGTATTTTTCTCAATTAAATTTCCAATGCTACCCAAAAGTCTAGCATGCCACCCCCATTCCCCGACCCACCCATTCCCATTTTTTGGCCCAGGTTTTCCCCTGTGATGGGGCATATAAAATTTGCAAGTCCAATGGGTCTCTCTTTCCAGTGATGTCCGATTAGGCCATCTTTTGATATATATGCAGCTAGAGTCAAGAGCTCCAGGGTACTGGTTAGTTCATAATGTTGTTGCACCTATAGTGTTGCAGATCCCTATAGCTCTCTAGATATTTTCTCTAGCTCCTCCATTGGGGGCCCTGTGATTCATCCAATAGCTGACTGTGAGCTTCCACTTATGTGTTTGCTAGGCCCCGGCGTAGTCTCACTAGAGACTGCAATATCAGGTTCCTATCAGTACAATGTTGCAAGTGAATGCAATGGTTTCAGCGTTTGGAGTCTGATTATGGGATGGATCTCTGGATATGGCAGTCTCTAGATGGTTCATCCTTTTCTCTCAGCTCCAAACATGTCTCTGTAACTTCTTCCATGGGTGTTTTGTTCCCAATTCTATTAGGGGCAAAGATTCCACATTTTGGGCTTTGTTATTCTTGATTTTTAAGTGTTTTGCAAATGGTAACTTATATCTTGGGTATCCTAAGTTGCTGGGCTAATATCCACTTATCAGTGAGTACATATCATTTGAGTTCTTTTGTGATTGGGTTACCTCACTCAGGATAATGCCCTCCAGGTCCAACCATTTGCCTAGGAATTTCATAAATTCTTTAGTTTTAATAACTGAGTAGTACTATATTCTGTAAATGTACTACATTTTTGTATCCATTCCTCTGTTGAGGGGCATCTGGGTTCTTTCCAACTTCTGGCTATTATAAATAAGGCTGCTATGAACATAGTGGAGCATGTGTCCTCCTTACCGGTTGGCACATCTTCTGGATATATGCCCAGGAGATGTATTGCGGGATCCTCCAGTAGTACTGAAAGAGGAAAATTACTGGACACCTGAACTCTTCAACTCATAGTCCTCCTACCCCTCCCATCTGGAGAGTTCCCGGAACACTCCTGAACTTCTCACCCCAGAGTACATTCCTGAACTCTTCACCCAGAGTCCGACCCCCTCCCAATTGAAAACTGTTCCAGGAACATTTTTTAGATAAGGGTCTCCTGGAACAAACCTAGTCCTACCCCTCCTAACTGAGGACTGTTCCAAGAACATTTTTGAGATAGGGGCCTCCTGGTACTACCCCAGAATGTTCCAATAGATCAGGTACATTGCCAAAATATAGGACACGACCCCTTGGTGACGTAAAACTTGTACTTTTCCCCTGGCTTTTTCCTATAAAAGCTTGTGAAAAATTCTGGGCTGTCGTCGATTCTCCTCTACACCATGCTGGGTGTATGAGTTTCGACCCCAGAGCCTCTGGTATATGTGCTTTTTATGTGCTTTCTTGTTATCGCTTTATTAAATCTTACCCTCTACATCTTAAGTTCAGTCTCAGTGTCTTCTTGGGTGCGCGGCTGTCCCGAGGCTTGAGTGAGTGTCTCCCCTTTGGGAGTCTTAGAGTCTTTCATTTGGTGCATTGGCCGGGAATCAGCGCGACCACCCAGAAGTCCTGGACTCACTCAGAGGTAAGATTTTCTGCTCTCTCTTGGTCTGGTGTCTGTGTTCTGTTTCTGGAGAGCAGGTAGGTCTCAATCTGGAGGCCAGGTAGGCCGTTCTGTATCTGGTGCGATCGCAGTTTCGGTTTTGCGCGACGCTCAGTGCTTGGTACGAGTACCTGAGACCATACTCCGGGTAGGAGTGCGGGGTGGATAAGGGTAGACGTGCCCAGGTGTCCACCGTCCGCTCGCCCTGGGAGACGTCCCAGGAGGACAAGGGGAGTACTAAGGACGCTTAGTGGACCCCTCTGGAGACCAGGTAGGTCTCAATCTGTCGGCCTTTGGAAGGCCATCTGATTCTGTAAGTTGCCTGTTGGCGACGGAAAGTCGCCGCTGTTTTTGGTTTCTTTTTGTCTCAGTCTTGTGTCTGCTCTTGTTGTGTCTGCTGTTATTCTAGAAATAGGACAATCTGCCAGAACGGGAGTAAATGTAAAATCTCACCCCCGTCAGGACAGTGTTCTTTCTGCCAGGGCGGGAGTGGATGTAGAGTCCCACCCCCGTCAAGAAAGGGAGTCAATGTGGAACCCGACCCCGTCAGAAAGTGGCGTTTGGCTGGTTGTGTTTTGGTCACGTGACAGATTGTGTGTGTGTGTTAACCCTTTGTCGACTGTAGACTTAGACTGACGTCAGGACAGAATTTGTCAGCAATGGTTTTAAAAAAGGAGAAAAAAAAAAGAAAAAAACCACCAGGCCGGTCCTGCCCACCGCGCTCTCGGTGAGGCGGTACCGGCGGCTCGCAGCGGGCGGGCAGCGCCGGCCGGCCTTGCTGCGGGGCCATCGTGGGGCGAAAAAGGCGGCGCACGGTCCGCACTCGGCTGGGGAGCCCTGGGCTGCTCAAAAGAGCTCTGAAATGCAGAGCTGGGCTAAAAATTTCGGGCTTTGGCGGCGCAGTTGGGGCTTTGATGGCAGCAGTGGTGCTGAGGTTCTGGTTTCTGCAGGCACGGCAGCGGCGACCGACAGGGGCTGTCTGTGCCCCGCGAGCGAGTTGTGAGATGCTGGTGGCGAGTGCGGCGGCCTGCCGGTCCCGCCTGGCGCCCTGGAGTGGCCGTGAAGCCTGCCACAACTGGGGAGGGGCCCACTGCGGCCGCCGTCCCTCCTTTGGCTCCCCCCCCCAGAGTCTACCCGCACTCCCTTGTGCCTGCCTGGCTGCGTGCTCCCTCCCCAAGAAGGACAGTGCAGGGAGCACGGGGGTGTCTCAAGTGGTTAAATTGCCCCTCATTTGGCTCCTCCCAGAGTCTGCGCACAGGTGCATGCCCACATGCCGCCGCCTCCAAGCCATGTGGAAAGACAGTGCAGAGAGCACCGGGTGTCTATTAAATCGTTAAATTGCTGCCTTCCCCCCTCCCTGTCAGTGTTTGTTTGCCATTCCCAGGAGTTTACGCCACATTTCCCGTGCCGCCGCGGCGCGTGGCGGAGACTCGGCGCTGGGCTCTTTCCTGTTCATTCGCCATTACTGAGAGAATCCTGGATAGTTTCTTTTCCTCCGCTGACTAATATGCTTAAATTTAGCGGGTCGCCACATCTGATCTGAGGACGCCACAAGGTTCCCTAGTTGCTTCTCATTCCCCTGTCCCCTGTATCCTGTCTCTTGTTAACAGAAAAAAATGTGTTCATTTTGAAATATCAGTGGTCTGGTGCAGCCAGATGTGAGAGCTGCACTCCCTTCTCTGCCCCATGTGTTTTCTCTTCTCAGGCATCGCCCTGAGCTGCTGGCAGTAAGTCTGTTCTAAGCTCTGGTGAGGGAGACATCCAAGGTAAGGAGCACTGCGAGTCTAACTGCCAGGCTCTGATGAGGGTCTCGTCTCTGTGGGACTAGAAAGTGCCCCAACAATCTGACCTAGGTAATAAAAAGTTACAGAAGTTAAGAAAAGGATAGAGGTCTGCAAAAAAGAGCTGAGAGCAAAGCTTCAGCAGACTCAGAAAAGATAGGTTAACAGTGAAAAAGAGGTAAAAATAGAAAAAAAAATTAGGTCTGAAATGAGAGAGATACTCTAAATGAGAAATATTTAAAAGAGGAACCAGTAAAATGAGGCTGACAAAGACAGAGACCAGAGTCAGAATCAGAGATGTGCTGAGACAGAAAGATAAACCAGGGTAGTCGAACTATGAAAAAAGTTAAGTGACAGAATATAAATATAATAATTAGATAACATTCCAAGTAAGCAAAGACAAGGAAGAGGAACAAAAATATGTATATATATATAGAGAGAGAGACATTATATGAGATCTCCATTACAGTTAGGAAACAGGAGCAAAGAGAAATAAAATGCTGGCCACAAAAGTCAGGGAAACTAGAAAACTTAGTACCTGGCAAAAAAAAAAAAAAAAAAAAAAGCTTTTGGCTAAAGATCAAAGTGTTTACTGTTAAAAAAGAAGAACACTGGGTGAGAGACTGTCCTAATAAAAAAAAAAGAAGAGGAGCCCCCCTCATGACTAAACCCTTCACCTGTTGAAGCAGCTAAAAAGAGACTGTGTTTCATATTCCTCCACTGACCAATGCAAAGCAAGTTTAAAAGGTTCCTGGACACTGCGGGCCTTTGCAAACTGTGGATTCCAGGTTTTGCTGAATTAAAAAGCAGCCCTTCGTATAAAAAATAAAGAACAACCTTGAATGGCCTTAGATGCTATTGAGACTGCCCTAATGTTGTCCCCAACTTTGGGACTCCTAGATGTGACTGAGAACAAAGGTATTGCCAAAGAGGTTCTTACTCAGAGATTGGGACCCTAGGAAAGACCGGTGGCATACCTGTAAAATGGCTTGCTTGTCTGCACATAGTGGCTTCTGGTCAAGGACGCAGATAAATTGACTCTGAGACAAAACTTGGCACATGATCCAATTGTTCCCCTGACTGATGGATACATTATCAGAGCTTTTTGTTGACAGAACAAGTGACCTTCGCTTCCCCTGCTAACCTGCTGAGTCTTCACCTACTCATCACTGCTCTGACATTCTGGCAGAAGGAACTTCGGCTCAGAAGGCTGAACTCCTGGCACTAACCCAAGCCCTGCGGTTGGCTGAAGGCAAAGACATTAAAAACAAAGAAAAAATTCTGGCCCTCCTAGAAGCTCCTGAATGAACTGGGTGAGTTGGGGTACCGAGTATCAGCCAAGAAAGCTCAGTTATGTCGTAGACGGAAAAGCGGTGGCTCACCGAGGCCAGAAAAAAAGACTGTGATGCTGATCCCAACCCCCACCACCCCGCGCCAAGTACGTGAGTTTCTGGGGACGGCGGGCTTTTGCAGACTCTGGATACCAGGGTTCGCAACATTGGCGGCCCCTCTATATCCACTTACTAAAAAAAAAAAGTCCCATTTACCTGGACTGAGGAACACCAAAAAGCCTTTGTCAGCATAAAGGCAGCCCTGCTTGCAGCCCCCGCTCTGGCTTTGCCAGATCTGACTAAGCCTTTTACCCTATATGTTGATGAGCGGGCTAGAGTAGCCCGCGGGGTTTTGACTCAGACTCTGGGGCCCTGAAAGCGGCCAATGGCCTACCTATCTAAAAAGCCAGTAGCCCTGCTTGTTAAAGACGCTGACAAGCTTACTCTGGGTCAACATGTGACTATACCCACTACCAGAGTTTGCTGCTCCTTGGCGGATGACTCCACTCCTGTATATCAATGTGCTGATGTCCTGGCTGAAAAAAACTGGAACAAGGAGGGATCTGACTGATCAGCCTTGGCCAGGTGTGCCTGCCTGGTACACAGATGGCAGCAGCTTTGTCAAAGGAGCGGCAGTAGTAGATGGAAAGCAGCTCATATCCATGGGGCCATCTACCAACAGAGGGGGCTACTTACCTCGGCAGGTAAAGATCAAATCAGCCTTGGCCTGAAAGTTTGAACTGGTACATGGATGGCAGTAGCCTCATGGTTAAAGGTAAGCGGAAGGCGGGGACAGCAGTGCAGCGGTGGACAAAAAGCAAGTGATCTAGGCCAGCAGCCTCCCTAAAGAGACTTCAGCCCAGAAAGCTGAATTTGTGGTTTTGATGAGACTGCTCACATAGTCATCAAGAAAAATTAAACAAAATTTTTCCAAGGTTCAGAGTGCCAAAAGCAATAGTGTCAGATAATGGCCCTACTTTGTTGCCCAGGTAAGTCAGGGTGTGGCCAAGTATTTAGAGGTCAAATAAAAATTACATTGTGTGTATAGACCTCAGAGCTCAGGACAGATAAAAAATTAGTTTAAAATTCTAAGACAGACCTTGACAAAATTAATCGTGGAGACTGGCATAGACGTGGTGTTCCTTCCCTATGCCCTATTCAAACGTACTAAAAATACTCCCTCTTGATTCAGTTTTACTCTTTTTAAGATCCTCTATGACGTGCACCTGCATCATGCCCAGACCCTAACTAAGTTAGCTATTGAGACTGGCGGTAAAGACTGGGTGACCCTCCTTCCTTTTGCGCTTCTCAGAGTCCGAAACACACCTGGACGTTTCAGCCTTACCCCTTATGAAATTCTACATGGGGGACTGCCCCCCTTGACTGAGTCTGGCGGGATATTGGATCCCTGTGTTGACTCTTCCTCACCCTCTGCTTTGTTTACCCATTCAAAGGCCTTGGAAGTTGTCAGAACACAGATCTGGAACCAGATCAAAGAAGCTTATGCACCGGGGACTACGGCAGTGCCCCACGGGTTCCAGGTTGGAGATTCGGTCCTTGTCAGACGACATCGCACCGGCACTCTTGAGCCTCGGTGAAAAGGACCATATCTGGTACTGTTAACAACTCCCACGGCAGTAAAAGTAGACGGAATCGCCGCCTGGATCCACGCCTCCCACGTCAAGAAGGCTCCTAGCCAGGGTAGAGGCAACCATGAAGACAACTGGACAGTGGCAACTACTGACAATCCTCTTAAACTTCGCTTGTGTCGCGGGTGCCACCCTAAGCTTGGGGAACCACAACCCTCATGCCCCAATTCAACAGTCTTGGGAAGTGCTTAATGGGGAGGGAAACATTGTATGGGCAATCACTGCAGTCCTTCCCCCTTGGACTTGGTGGCCTGATCTCACCCCTGACATCTGTAAGTTAGCAGCAGGATCTCCCAATTGGGACCTCCCCGACCATACTGATCTTAGTAACCCACCCCCTGAACAGCGGTGTGTTCCAGGTGGAATAGGGAACACGTATGGATGTTCAGGGCAGTTCTACCGAGCTAATCTTAGAGCTGCACAGTTCTATGTTTGCCCTGGTCAGGGTCAAAGCAAAAAGCTTCAACAAGAATGTGGAGGGGCATCAGATTATTTTTGTGGTAAATGGACATGTGAAACAACAGGGGAAGCCTACTGGAAACCTTCCTCTGCCTGGGACCTAATCACGGTTAAGCGAGGTAGTGGTTATGATAAGCCATACCAAGGAGAAAGAGATCCCCATAAATATCCAAACGATGGCGACCTCCATTATGTCCTGGATTCAGATGAGGCCGCCGTAGGAGCTTATGGGTGTGCTACTGAAAACAGCCCCCCAGGACCATGCAAAGTTAAATACTGCAACCCCCTACTTATAAAGTTCACTGAAAAAGGGAAACAAAATCATTTAAGTTGGCTTAAAGGAAATAAGTGGGGTTGGCGTGTATCTAGTCCACCAAGAGACCCTGGGCTCATTTTCACGATCAGGCTAACAATGAGAGACCTAGCAATAACACCCATAGGGCCCAACAAAGTCCTTACGGAACAGGGTCCCCCAGTTGCACCGGCTCCCCCACAAGTCCCGGCCGTACCAGCTCCACCAACTCCACTGCCCAACACAGTGAGACCTTCCCTAGGGACTAATACTTCCCTCATGAGGCCGACCTTAGTTTCCCCACCGCCCCTAGACACAGAGAGCCGTCTGGTCAGTCAAGTCCAAGGAGCTTTTTTGGTATTAAATAGGACTAATCCTAATATGACTCAATCATGTTGGTTATGCTATGCCTCTAGGCCCCCTTATTATGAAGGAATTGCTCAGATCAGGACTTATAATACTACTTCAGATCATTCTCAATGCCTTTGGGGAGAAAACAGAAAGCTGACTCTGGCAGCAGTCTCAGGAAGTGGGCTCTGTTTAGGCCAGGCGCCTCAAGATAAACGGCACCTTTGTAATCAGACCCAGAACATCCAGTCTAACAAAAGTGGTCGGTATCTGGTGCCCCCCATAGATACAGTATGGGCTTGCAATACCGGTCTCACTCCTTGTGTATCTATATCTGTTTTTAATAGTTCCAAAGATTTCTGCATTTTAGTTCAACTTATTCCTAGACTCCTGTATCATGATGATAGCTCCTTTTTAGACAAGTTTGATCATCGGGTCCGCTGGAGAAGAGAGCCCATTACCTTAACTCTGGCAGTACTTTTAGGATTGGGAGTAGCAGCGGGAGTAGGTACAGGGACCGCTGCCTTAATTCAGACCCCCCAATACTATGAAGAATTACGTACAGCTATGGATATTGATCTTAAAACTATAGAACAGTCTATAACTAAATTAGAAGAATCTTTAACTTCCCTGTCTAAAGTAGTGCTGCAAAATAAGAGGGGATTAGACTTATTATTCCTTAAAGAAGGAGGACTTTGTGCTGCCCTAAAAGAAGAATGTTGTTTTTATGTTGATCATTCAGGAGTAATCAAAGACTCTATGGCCAAACTTAAAGAACGCCTAGATATGCGTAAAAGAGAAAGAGAAAGCCAACAAGGATTGTTCGAAAGCTGGTTTAATAAGTCCCCTTGGCTCACCACCCTCCTCTCCACCATACCAGGACCCTTAATTACACTTATGCTTTTGCTTATTTTTGGCCCCTGCATATTCAATAAGTTAGTAGCTTTTATTAGAGAAAGAATAAATGCAGTGCAGGTTATGGTACTAAGGCAACAATATCGGGTCCTCCAGGAGGCCAAAACCCCGCTCTAAGATTAGAGCTATTTACTAGAAGGAGTGGGGAATGAAAGAGGAAAATTACTGGACACCTGAACTCTTCAACTCATAGTCCTCCTACCCCTCCCATCTGGAGAGTTCCCAGAACACTCCTGAACTTCTCACCCCAGAGTACATTCCTGAACTCTTCACCCAGAGTCCGACCCCCTCCCAATTGAAAACTGTTCCAGGAACATTTTTTAGATAAGGGTCTCCTGGAACAAACCTAGTCCTACCCCTCCTAACTGAGGACTGTTCCAAGAACATTTTTGAGATAGGGGCCTCCTGGTACTACCCCAGAATGTTCCAATAGATCAGGTACATTGCCAAAATATAGGACACGACCCCTTGGTGACGTAAAACTTGTACTTTTCCCCTGGCTTTTTCCTATAAAAGCTTGTGAAAAATTCTGGGCTGTCGTCGATTCTCCTCTACACCATGCTGGGTGTATGAGTTTCGACCCCAGAGCCTCTGGTATATGTGCTTTTTATGTGCTTTCTTGTTGTCGCTTTATTAAATCTTACCCTCTATATCTTAAGTTCGGTCTCAGTGTCTTCTTGGGTGCGCGGCTGTCCCGAGGCTTGAGTGAGTGTCTCCCCTTTGGGAGTCTTAGAGTCTTTCAGTACCATGTCCAATTTTCTGAGAAACTGCCAGACTGATTTCCAGAGTGGCTGTACAAACTTGCAATCCCACCAACAGTGGAGGAGGATTTCTCTTTCTCCACATCCTTGCCAGCATCTGCTGTCACCTGAATTTTTGATCTTAGCCATTCTGACTGGTGTGAGATGGAATCTCAGGGTTGTTTTGATTTGCATTTCCCTGATGATTAAGGATGCTGAACATTTTTTCAGGTGTTTCTCAGCCATTCGGTATTCCTCAGTTGAGAATTCTTTGTTTAGCTCTGAGCCCCATTTTTTAATGGGGTTATTTGATTTTCTGGAGTCCACCTTTTTGAGTTCTTTTTATATACTGGATATTAGTCCTCTAACTGATTTAGGGTAGGTAAAGATCCTTTCCCAATCTGTTGTTGGCCTTTTTGTCTTATTGACGGTGTCTTTTGCCTTACAGACACTTTGCAGTTTCATGAGGTCCCATTTGTCAATTCTCGATCTTAAAGCACAAGCCATTGCTCTTCTATTCAGAAAATTTTCCCCTATGCCAATATCTTTGAGGCTTCTCCCCACTTTCTCCTCTATAAGTTTCAGTGTCTCTGGTTTTATGTGGAGCTCCGTGATCCACTTAGATTTGACCTTAGTGCAAGCAGATAGGAATGGATCAATTCGCATTCTCCTACATCATAACCACCAGTTGTGCCAGCACCATTTGTTGAAAATGCTGTCTTTTTTCCACTGGATAGTTTTAGACCCCTTGTCGAAGATCAAGTGACCATAGGTGTGTGGGTTCATTTCTGGGTCTTTAATTCTATTCCATTGGTCTACTTGTCTTTCGTTATAAAGAGTACGATGCTGTTTTTTTTTTTTTTTTTTCACAATTTCTCTGTAGTAAAGCCTTAGGTCAGGCATGATGATTCCACCAGAGGTTCTTTTATCCTTGAGAAGAGTTTTGGCTATCCTAAATTTTTTGTTACTTCAGATGAATTTGCAGATTGTTATATGTAATTCGTTGCAGAATTGGGATGGAATTTTGATGGGGATTGCATTGAATCTGTAGAATGCTTTTGGCAAGATATCCATTTTTACAATGTTGATCCTGCCAATCCATGAGCATGGGAGATCTTTCTATCTTCTGAAATCTTCTTTTATTTCTTTCTTCAGAGACTTGAAGTTCTTATCATACAGATCTTACACTTCATTAGTTAGCATCACGCCAAGGTATTTTATATTCTTTGTGACTATTGAGAAGGGTATGGTTTTCCTAATTTCTTTCTCAGCCTGGTTATCCTTTGTGCAGAGAAAGACCATTGACTTGTTTGAGTTAATTTTATATCCAGCTACTTCACCGAGACTGTTTATCAGGTTTAGGAGTTCTCTTGTGGAATTTTTAGGGTCACTTATATATACTATCAGATCATCTGCAAAAAGTGATATTTTGTCTTCTTCTTTTCCAATTTGTTTTCACTTGATCTCCTTTTGTGTTCGAATTGCTCTGGCTAGGACTTCAAGTACAATGTTGAATAGGTAGGGAGAAAGTGGGAAGCCTTGTCTAGTCCCTGATTTTAGTGGGATTGCTTCCAGCTTCTCACCATTTACTTTGATGTTGGCTACTGGTTTTCTGTAGATTGCTTTTATCATGTTTAGGTATGGGCCTTGAATTCCTGATCTTTCCAAGACTTTTATCATGGATGGGTGTTGGATTTTGTCAAATGCTTTCTCTGCATCTAGTGAGATGATCATGTGGTTTTTGTCTTTGAGTTTGATTATATAATGGATTACGTTGATGGATTTCGGTATATTAAATCATCCCTGCATCCCTGGAATAAAATCTACTTGGTCAGGATGGATGATTGTTTTGATGTGTTCTTGGACTCGGTTAGTGAGAATTTTATTGAGTATTTTTGCATCTATATTCATAAGGGAAATTGTACTGAAGTTCTCTATCTTTGTTGAATCTTTCTGTGGTTTAGGTATCAGAGTAATGAATATAGAATGAGTTGAGTAGAGTACCGTCTACTGCTATTTTGTGGAATAGTTTGTTAAGAACTGAAATTAGATATTCTTTGAAGGTTTGATAGAACTGGCACTAAACCTATCTGGTCCTGGGCTTTTTTTGGTTGGGAGTCCATTAATGACTGCTTCTATATTTTAGGGGATATGGGACTGTTTAGATCGTTAACTTGATCCTGGTTTAACTTTGGTACCTGGTATTTGTCTAGAAATTTGTCCATTTCCTAAAGGTTTTCCAGTTTTTTTTGAGTATAGCCTTTTGTACATGGATCTGATGGTGTTTTGGATTTCTTCAGGGTTTGTTGTTATTCTCCCTTTTCATTTCTGATTTTTTAAATTAGCATGCTGTCCCTGTGCCCTCTAGAGAGTCTGACTAAGGGTTTATCTATCTTGTTGATTTTCTCAAAGAACCATCTCCTCATTTGGTTGATTCTTTGAATAGTTCTTCTTCTTTCCACGTGGATGATTTCACCCCTGAGTTTGATTATTTCCTGCTGTCTACTCCACTTGGGAGAATTTGCTTCCTTTTTTCTAGAGCTTTTAGGTGTGTTGTCAAGCTGCTACTGTGTGCTCTCTCTAGTTTCTATTTGGAGGCACTCAGAGCTGAGTTTTCCTCTTAGAAATGCTTTCATAGTGTCCCCATATCTTTGTGTATGTTGTGGCTTCATTTTCATTAAACTCTAAAAAGTCTTTACTTTCTTTATCCCTTCCTTGACCAAGGTATCTTTGAGAAGTGTGTTGTTCATTTTCCACGTGATTGTTGGCTTTCCATTATTTATGTTGTTATTGAATATCAGCCTTAGTCCATGATGGTCTTCTAGGATGCATGGGACGATTTCATTATTTTTGAATCTGTTGAGGCCTGTTTTGTGAGCAATTATATGGTCAATTTTGGAGAAGGTCCCGTGAGGTGTTGAGAAGAAGGTATATCCTTTTGTTTTAAGATAAATTGTTCTGTAGATATCTGTTAAGTCCATTTGTTTCATTACTTCTGTTAGTTTCACTGTGTGTCTGTTTAGTTTCTGTTTCCACGATCTGTCCATTGATGAAAGTGGTATGTTGAAGTCTCCCACTATTATTGTGTCAGGTGCAATGTGTGCTTTCAGCTTTACTAAAGTGTCTTTAGTGAATGTGGCTACCCTTGCATTTGGAGCATAGATATTCAGAATTGAGAGTTCCTCCTTGAGGATTTTACCTTTGATGAGTATGAAGGGTCCCTCCTTGTCTTTTTTGATAACTTTGGGTTGGAAGACGATTTTATTCTACATTAGAATGGCTACGCCAGCTTGTTTCTTCAGACCATTATCTTTGAAAATTGATTTCCAGCCTTTCTCTCTGAGGTAGTGTCTGTCTTTTTCCCTGAGTTGGGTTGCCTGTAAGCAGCAGAATGTTGACTCCTGTGTGTGTAGCCAGTCTGTTAGTCTATGGCTTTTTATTGGGGAATTGAGTCCATTGAAAGTAAGAGATATTAAGGAAAAGTAATTGTTGCTTCCTTTTATTTTTGTTTTTAAAGTTGGCATTCTCTTTTTGTGGCTGTCTTCTTTTTGGTTTCTTTAGGGGTTAATTTGTTGCTTTTTCTATGGCGTGGTTTCCGTCCTTGTATTGTTTTTTTTGTTTGTTTGTTTGTTTTTTTTTTTTTCTGTTATTATCCTTTGAAGGGCTGGATTTGTGGAAAGATAATGTGTGAATTTGGTTTTGTGGTGGAAAAATTTGGTTTCTCCATCTATGGTAAATGAGAGTTTGGCTGGGTATAGTAGCCTGGGCTGGCATTTGTGTCCTCTTAGGGTCAGTAACACATCTGTCCAGGATCTTCTGGATTTCATAGTCTCTGGTGAAAAGTCTGGTGCAATTCTCATTGGCCTGCTTTATATGTTACTTGAGCTTTTTGCCTTACTGCGTTTAATATTCTATCTTTATTTAGTGTAGTTGTTGTTCTGATTATTATGTGTTGGGAGGAATTTCTTTTCTGTTCCAGTCTATTTGGAGTTCTGAAGGCTTCTTGTATATTCATGGGCATCTCTTTCTTTAGATTTGGGATGTTTTCTTCTATAATTTTGTTGAAGATATTTGCTGGCCCTTTAAGTTGAAAGTCTTCATTCTCATCTTCTCCTATTATCTGTAGGTTTGGTCGTCTCATTTTGTCCTGGATTTCCTGGATGTTTTGAGTTAGGATCTTTTTGCATTTTGTATTTTCTTTGATTGTTGTGCCAATGTTCTCCATGGAATCTTCTGCACCTGAGATTCTCTCTTCCATCTCTTGTATTCTTTTGCTGGTGCTTGCATCTATAATTCCAGATTTCTTTCCTAGGGTTTCTATCTCCAGCGTTTCCTCACTTTGGGTTTTCATTATAGTGTCCACTTCCCTTTTTAGGTCTTGGATGCTTTTATTCAATTCTATCACCTGTTTGGTCATGTTTTCCTGCAATACTTTAAGGGAATTTTGTGCTTCCTCTTTATGGTCTTCTGCCTGATTAGCCGTGTTTTCCTGTATTTCTTTAAGTGAGTTATTAAAGTCCTTCTTGATGTCCTCTACCATCATCATTAGATATGCTTTTATATCCGGGTCTAGTTTTTCAGGCTTGTTGAGGTGTCAGGACTGGGTCGGGTGGGAGTGTTGTGTTCTGATGATGGTGAGTGGTCTTGGTTTCTGTTAGTAAGATTCTGATGTTTGCCTTTCACCATCTGGTAATCTCTGGAGTTAGTTGTTGTAGTTGTCTCTGGTTAGATCTTGTTCCTCAGGTGTTTATGTTAGCCTCTATCAGCAGACCTGTGAGACTAGTTCTCTCCTTAGTTTCAGTGCTCAGAGTACTCTCTGCAGGTAGGCTCTCTGCTTGCAGGGAAGGTGCCAAGATATGTGGTGTTTGAACCTGCTTCCTGGGTGAAGTTGTTAACCACTCACAGAGGTCTTAAGATCCAGTGGAGGGTCCTGTTCATACCTAACAGTTGTCTGCAGACTCCATGCCCAAGGTGCCTTTGTGCTGGCATGGAAGGGCCAGAAGGGATTTGTTCCCGAATCAGGCCAAGTTTTCTGCTTCCCTAATTAATGCAGACTCAGGTCCCACGGAATTGGATTGTTGCAGACGCTGTGTTCCACTCACCAGAGGTCTTAAGATCCTGTGACTGGACTTGTGGGTAGCTGGCAGGTGTCAGCCGACTCTGCACCTAAGCTACCCAAGTGCTGACGGGACCGGAAGGGACTTGTGCCCCTGATCAAGCCAGGTTTTCTGCTTCCCTAACTAATGCAATCTCAGGTCCTGCACGACTGGATTGGAGCAGACGCGGTGTTCCACTCACCAGAGGTCTTAAGATCCCATGGCGGGTGTCAGCCCACTTTGCACCCTAGCTACCCCAGTGCTGGCAGGACTAGAAGGGCACCATAATATTTTCATATTCTTTTTTCATTGGTTCTTTTTTCCTTTGTTCTGAGAACCAGTGAAGTCAGAAAAATGTTTTTATTCATCTTTATTTAAAGAACATATTATTATTAATTATTATTATTATTACTGTTACCAATTTTTTTATTTACATCTCAAATATTGTCCTGCTCCCACACCCCCTTGCACAGTTTTTCACACTTTTCCCTCTCACTTTGCCTCTGAGATGGGTATCATCATGGGGGTCCTCCTTCCCTGGGCCAGCAAGTCTTTACAGGATTACGCAGAACCACTCCCACTAAGGCCAGTCAAGGCAGTCCACTGCTACATATATATTGGTGGCCTCAGTCTAGATTTACTTGCTCTTTATTTGGTGACTTTATCTCTGGGAGCTCCCAGCAGTACATATTAGTTGACACTGTTGGTCTTCCATGTTGCCAACCCCTTCAGTTCCTTCAATCCTCCCACTAACTCTTACATACATGTCTCTGACCTCACTCTAGTAGTTAGATATAAGCATCTACATCTGTCTCATTCAGTTGTTGGTATAGCATACAGAGGACAGCATTGCTAGGCTCCTCTCTGAAAGTACAACAGAGCATCAATAATACTGTCAGGCTTTGGTACTTGCCCATGGGATAGATCCCAAGTTGGGCGGGTCACTGGTCTGACATTCCTTTAGTTATTACTCCATTTCCCCCTGCATTTCTTTTAGATATTAACAATTTTAGGTTGAAAATGTATAGACTCAATACAATTCCCATCACTATTCCAATATAATTCCTCCCAGACATGGAAAGAACAATTTTCAACATCATATGGGAAAACAAAAACCCAGGACAGCCAAAACAATTCTGAACAATAAAAGAACATCGAGAAGAATCACTTAAGCAAAAGTAATAATAATAATAATAAAAATAATAATGAAGCACATGGAATTGGTACAGAGACAGACAGGTTTGTCAATGAAATAAAAATGAAAACCCAGGAATAAACACATACACCTATGGTCACTTGATCTTTGACAAAAAAAAAAAAAAAAGCTAAAACCATACAGTGGAAAAAAAATAAGGCATCAACAAATGGTGCTGGTCTAACTGGCAGTCTGCCTGTAGAAGAATGCAAACTGATTCATAATTATCACCATGCACAAAGTTTAAATCTAAGTGGATCAAGGACCTCATCATGAAACCAAATACACTGAATTTAATAGAAGAGAATGTGGAAAATATCATCAAACACATTGGCATAGTGAGAAATTTCCTGAATATAAGACACCAATAGCTGAGACTCTAATCCATAAATGGGACCTTATAGACCTGCAAAACTTCTGGAAGGCAAAGGACACTGTCAACAAGACAAAAAGCAAGGGTACAGAAAATTTTATTGTGTGGAGTCTTACTTCAACTAGATAAAACAAGTCTGTTTATTAGGAAATATGTTATCATATCTTGACCATTGTATCAAGGCCTGTAGTATTTTCAGAGGACTATTACTTAAACTCACTTGGTATTACCTTGAATCTGGTAGCTTATTTGTATCATTTATTACAGTTGTCCTCAACCTTCCTAATGCCAGCAATCCTTTAATACTGTTCCTTATGTTGTGATCACCCCAAACAAAAATATATTTTTTTGCTTCTTTTATAATTGTAATTATAAAAATTTGCTTCAATTGTTCATGGTAAAAATGTTGTTTTATGAAGATTGTGCAGAACAATATAGACTCCTTTATAGCCAATTATAATGTAACCTTAAAAGGAAAGACTATGATAATGTCTCAAATTTTATTCCTATTGAACGAAAGAAAACTAAATTTAAGACATTACAGCCCTACCCAGAAAGTTTATTCAAAGTCCATATCTCATGTGGCATGTTATTTAGGAGCGCTTTTTGGCTTAGAGCAAAGAACAAAGGCTGTAAAGTCATCCCAGAAACCAACTAGCCTTTGAGATAAGAAAGGCATGCAAGGAAAATCCCCCCAGGACAAGCTCAAGATGAGTAGTGGACCACCTGCTGATATGGTTTGGGCTTAGCCAAGTGTCCTGCAGACCAAGACAAAAACCCTCCCTTTAGAGTTACACTCTGATGTTTAAATTGCCCATTTGTGTGTAACTGCACCAATTCTTCCCCTACTCCCACTCCTTTCCTACATAAACCCCTTTACTATATATACTTTTGAGCCTTGAGGCCGACATTTGTTATCTCCTGTGTGAGATGCATGTCGGTCCTGGAGCTCCATCATTAAACTACCTCGTGTATTTACATCAAGACAGTCTGTTTGTTCATGATTCTTGGGTGCACACTGAATCGGGAGTCAAGTGGGGGTTTCCCCACTAGGTTCTTTCACTATCACTCTTGTTCTTATGATCTTGAAGAAAAATGTTGGTGGAAGTTATGTCAGAATGTACATTTATGACACATACAGAAGTAAGTGGTTGCTTAATGGCCAGCTTCTATAAATATTTTAAATTAGGTAAAGAAATCATTTACATATACCAATTGCAAAGCCGCAGATGAGAAAAATATCAGACAATGTAAGTTGAAGGCAATTTTCTAGAAGCATAT
This sequence comes from Mus caroli, assembly GCF_978045245.1. NCBI lineage: Eukaryota > Metazoa > Chordata > Mammalia > Rodentia > Muridae > Mus > Mus caroli. The sequence continues at coordinate 115,084,358 of NW_028227260.1, read as the reverse complement.
TTTATTTTTATGTTTGTCTCATGTACATAATTTCCATTATTTCTTTCAAATTCTGGGCTGTGTTGGGGTTATCTGTATGCTGCCTGGTTGGTGACTCTGTCTTTGGGAGCTCCCTGGGTTCTGGGTGAGTTTAGGCTGGTAGTCTTCCTATGGGTTTGCTCTCCTGAGCTTCTTCCAGCCTTTCCCTATTCCAACCACAGTGATCCCTGACTTCTATTGGTTGGGTTAAAGTATCTGCAACCTTCTCAGTCAGCTCCTTGTTGTGCCTCAAAGAGGACAGACGTGCTAGCGTCCTGTCTGTAAGTATACCATAGCATCGATAATAGTATCAGGCCTTGGGGCCACTCTTCGAAGAATGGCCCCAAATTGGGCTAGTCAAAGTGCCTCCTTTCCCTCAGTCTCTTCTCTATTATTTGTCCCTGCAATTCTTTTAGATAGGAATAATTCTGGGTCAGTGTTTTTAACTATGAAATGGCAATATTTAAATATAACTTATACAATGATGAGAAAAGATTACCTGTAAATTAAGTTTCTCTATACATAAACATAGTTTCCTCTTTTATTTAACTAAACATAGTAGTATTTTGATGCCTTTGAACTGCTGTATTCTCTCATAATTGTTTTTGAAATTTACGAATATATTTTCTGTACCGATTAATTTCTTTTCATGGTTTTAATGGACATGGTGAATATAATAATATATGTTATGTTGGTTTGGTTTTTATCAAAATAAGCTTTATTATTTATTCGTGGAACCTGCTACCTTAAGATATATATCTTTATTAAAAATTAAATTTAGATAATTATTATTTCAATTGAATTCCCATCAGTGCTTATTAGTGTAAGTGTAGTATTAAGTATCCTTTGGTTTTCAAAGTACCTTAATGACATTTCATTTTTCATTACTGTCAAATGATTTCAATGGTGTTCATTTTTCTTGTATTTTTATCAGTTTCTCTCCCAGTACTCTGTTCCTCCATCTTTCTCATGCACTCACTCATTCCTCCTATTTTCATCCTCACCTGACTCAAATCTACCACAAAATTTGTTTTCCTTCCTAGGAGATCCATAAATTCCCCCTCCTTGAGCTCTTCTTGTTTTGCTTAGGCTCGCTGTATCTGAGGATTGTAGTATTATTTTCCTTTAAAGAAAAACTAATGTTCAAATATAAATGAGTACATTCCATGTGAGTTTTCCTGTGTCTGGGTTACCTCATGCAGTATAATCATTTCTAGTTCCATCCATTTGTCTTCAAATTTAAGGATGGTATCTTTTTTTTTTCCTCAAAGAATAGTATTCCAATTTGTATATTCACCACTTTTTCTTTATTCAGTTGAGGGACATCTAGGTTGTTTACAATTTCTGACCACTATGAGTACAGCTGCAATGAAGATGAATAAGGAAGTGTCCTTGTGGTAATATAGAGAGTAGTCTAGGTAAATTCTCAAAAAGGTATATCTGGATCTTGAGACAGAACAATTTCCAATAGTCTGAGGAACCATTATGTTGATTTTCATAGTGGCTGTACTAGTTTGCTGTTCCATCAGCAATGGAGACACATTCCCCTTGTTCCGAATGATTGCCACCATCTGCTATTCCTTGTGGATTGAACTTAGGCATTCTGATAGGTGTAAGATGGAATCACAAAGTTGTTCTAAAGTGCACTTTCCTGATGGCTATAGACATTAAGAATTTTTAAGCATTTCTTTGCCACTTGATATCCTCTTGAGAATTCTCATTTTAGATGAGATTACCCATTTTCAATTGTATTTTTAGTTTTCTTACTATCTGGTTCCATGGGTTTCTTATACATTAGCTCTCAGTCAGATTTGGGCTTGATGAAAATATTTTCCCATTCTGTGGGTTACTGTTTTTGCCACTCGGTGTTGTTCTCTGCCTTATAGAATCTTTCCTGTTTCACAGGGAACCATGACAGTTTCAGTTATTCATATGATGGATTACATTTCTGATTGTTGTATGTTGATCCACCTCTGCATCTTGGGAGGAGATGTACCTTATCATGACGTGTGATATCGATGTCTTTTTCTTTGGTGAGTATATTATTATGAGTATTTTTGCATTAATGTTCATGAGGGAAATTGGTCTGTGATATACTTTCTTTGTTAAGTATTTGTGTGGTTTAGGTGTCAGGATAAATGTTGCCTCATAAAATGAACTTGGAAATATTCTGTTTGTTTATATTTTGTGAATGGATTCGAGTAGTTTTGGCATTATCAGTCCTTTAACAGTGTGATAAGAATTTGTATAATTTAAGTTTTAGTGCTGTTCATTTTGTTGACAAATGCCAGTACCCTTGCCTTTATGGCATAGATGCTAAAAATTAAAAGATTACCTTGATGAAACTTTTTTTAAAATATTTTTTATTACATCTTTCCCTCAATTACATTTCTAATGCTATTCCAAAAGTCCCCCATACCCTCCCCCCCACTTCCCTACTCACCCATTCCCAGTTTTTAGGCCCTGGCGTTCCCCTGTGATGGGGCATATAAAATTTGCATGTCCTATGGGCCTCTCTTTCCAGTGATGGCTGACTAGGCCATCTTTTGATACATATGCAGCTAGAGTCAAGAGCTCCAGGGTACTGGTTAGTTCATAATGTTGTTCCACCCATAGGGTTGCGGATCCCTTCAGCTACTTGGGTAATTTCTCTAGCTCCTCCATTGGGGGCCCTGTGTTCCATCCACTAGCTGAGAGTGAGCATCCACTTCTGTGTTTGCCAGGCCCCGTCATAGTCTCAAAAGAGACAGCTATATCTGGGTCCTTTCAGCAAAATCTTGCTAGTGTATGCAATGGTGTCACTATTTGGAAGCTGATTATGGGGTGGATCCCTGGATATGGCAGTCTCTAGATGGTCCATCCATGAAACTTTTTTTTTAAATGAATATGAAGTGTCTTTTGTGTGTTTGCATTAATTTATTTTGGTTTGCAATTTTTCTTTTTTGTTTTTTTTGATATTAGAGTGGATAAACCAAGTTGCTTCTTATGTCCATTTGTTTATACATGTTAGATCAGGGTAGTGAGAGCTCACATCATGAACTGAAAGCAGAAAGCAGAGAGAATTAATTGGTGGTAGTGAGATGATAATTTTCCTGATATACAGCCTGCAATAATATATGTCTTCCTAACCCCTATTCCAAACATGCAAGCAACACTAACCATTTGGGCCCAATTGTATAAATTCTAAAGATGATTGGAAACATTTTTTCCCTTTTTTTAATTTTTAATATTTTTATTACATATTTTCCTCAGTTACATTTCCAGTGCTATCCCAAAAGTCCCCCATAGCGCCCCCCACTTCCCTACCCACCCATTCCCATTCTTTTGGCCCTGGCATTCCCCTATATTGGGGCATATAAAGTTTGTGTGTCCAATGGGACTCTCTTTCCAATGATGGCCGACTAGGCCATCTTTCGATACATATGCAGCTAGAGACAAGAGCTCCGGGGTTCTGGTTAGTACATTATGTGGTTCCGACAATAGGGTTGCAGATCCCTGTAGCTCCTTGGGTACTTTCTCTCGCTTCTCCATTGGGAGCCCTTTGATACATCCAATAGCTGACTGTGAACATCCACTCCTGTGTTTGCTAGGCCCCGGCATCGTCTCACAAGAGACAGCTATATTTGGGTCCTTTCAGCAAAATCTTGCTAGTGTATGCAATGGTGTCAGCGTTTAGAAGCTGCTTATGGGAAGGATCCCTGGATACGGCAGTCTCTAAATGGTCCATCCTTTCATCACAGCTACGAACTTTGTCTCTGTAACTCCTTCCATGGGTGTTTTGTTCCCAATTCTAAGAAGGGGCACAGTGTCCACACTTTGGTCTTCATTATTCTTGAGTTTCATGTGTATAGTAAATTGTATCTTATATCTTGGGTATCCTAAGTTTTGGGCTAATATCCACTTATCAGTGAATACATATTGTGTGAGTTCTTTTGTGATTGTGTTACTTCACTCAAGATGATGCCCTCCAGTTCCATCCATTTGGCTAGGAATTTCATAAATTCATTCTTTTTAATAGCTGAGTAGTACTCCATTGTGTAAATGTACCACAATTTCTGTATCCATTCCTCTGTTGAGGGACATCTGGGTTCTTTCCAGCTTCTGGCTATTATAAATAGGGCTGCTATGAACATAGTGGAGCATGTGTCCTTCTTACCGGTTGGGACATCTTCTGGATATATGCCCAGGAGAGGTATTGCTGGATCCTCCGGTAGTACTATGTCCAATTTTCTGAGGAACCGCCAGTCTGATTTCCAGAGTGGTTATACAAGCTTGCAATCCCATCAACAATGGAGGAGTGTTCCTCTTTCTCCACATCCTCGCCAGCATCTGCTGTCACCTGAATTTTTGATCTTAGCCATTCTGACTGGTGTGAGGTGGAATCTCAGGGTTGTTTTGATTTGCATTTCCCTGATGATTAAGGATGTTGAACATTTTTTCAGGTGCTTCTCTGCCATTTGGTATTCTTCAGGTGAGAATTCTTTGTTCAGTTCTGATCCCCGTTTTTTAATGGGGTTATTTGACTTTCTGGAGTCCACCTTCTTGAGTTCTTTATATATATTGGATATTAGTCCCTTATCTGATTTAGGATAGGTGAAGATACTTTCCCAATCTGTTGGTGTTTTTTTTTTTTGTCTTATTGATGGTGTCTTTAGCCTTGCAGAAGCTTTGCAGTTTCATGAGGTCCCACTTGTCAATTCTCGATCTTACAGCACAAGCCATTACTGTTCTATTCAAGAATTTTTTCCCTGTGTCCATATCTTCAAGGCTTTTCCCCACTTTCTCCTCTATACATTTCAGTGTCTCTGGTTTTATGTGAAGTTCCTTGATCCACTTAGACTTGACCTTAGTACAAGGAGATAGGAATGGATCGATTCGCATTCTTCTACATGTTAACAACCAGTTGTGCCAGCACCATTTGTTGAAAATGCAGTCTTTCTTCCACTGGATGTTTTTAGCTCCCTTGTCGAAGATCAAGTGACCGTACGTGTGTGGGTTCATTTCTGGGTCTTCAGTTCTATTCCATTGGTCTATTTGACTGTCACTATACCAGTACCATGCAGTTTTTATCACAATTGCTCTGTAGTAAAGCTTTAGGTCCGGCATGGTGATTCCACCAGAGGTTCTTTTATCCTTGAGAAGAGTTTTTGCTATCCTAGGTTTTTTGTTATTCCAGATGAATTTGCAGATTGCACTTTCTAATTCGTTGAAGAATTGATTTGGAATTTTGATGGGGATTTCATTGAATCTGTAGATTGCTTTTGGCAAGATAGCCATTTTTACAATGTTGATCCTGCCAATCCATGAGCATGGGAGATCTTTCCAATTTCTGAGATCTTCTATAATTTCTTTCTTCAGAGACTTGAAGTTTTTATTATACAGATCTTTCACTTCCTTAGTTAGAGTCACGCCAAGATATTTTATATTATTTGTGACTATTGAGAAGGGTGTTGTTTCACTAATTTCTTTCTCAGCCTGTTTATTCTTTGTGTAGAGAAAGGCCATTGATTTGTTTGAGTTAATTTTATATCCAGCTACTTCACTGAAGCTGTTTATCAGGCTTAGGAGTTCTCTGGTGGAATTTTTAGGGTCACTTATATATACTATCATATCATCTGCAAAAAGTGATATTTTGACTTCATCTTTTCCAATTTATATCCCTTTGATCTCCTTTTGTTGTCGAATTGCTCTGGCTAGGACTTCAAGTACAATGTTGAATAGGTATGGAGAAAGTGGACAGTCTTGTCTAGTCCCTGATTTTAGAGGGATTGCTTCAAGCTTCTCACCATTTACTTTGATGTTGGCTACTGGTTTTCTGTAGATTGCTTTTATCATGTTTAGGTATGGGCCTTGAATTCCTGATCTTTCCAAGACTTTTATCATGAATGGGTGTTGGATCTTGTCAAATGCTTTTTCCGCATCTAAGGAGATAACCATGTGGTTTTTGTCTTTGAGTTTGTTTATATACTGGATTACGTTGATGGATTTCCGTATATTGAACCATCCCTGCATCCCTGGGATGAAACCTACTTGGTCAGGATGGATGATTGTTTTGATGTGTTCTTGGATTCGGTTAGCAAGAACTTTATTGAGGATTTTTGCATCAATATTCATAAGGGATATTGGTCTGAAGTTTTCTATCTTTGTTGGATCTTTTTGTGGTTTAGGTATCAGAGTAATTGTGGCTTCATAGAATGAGTTGGGTAGAGTACCTTCTGTTTCTATTTTGTGGAATAGTTTGTGAAGAAATGGGATTAGATCTTCTTTGAAGGTCTGATAGAACTCTGCACTAAACCCATCTGGTCCTGGGCTTTTTTTAGTTGGGAGACTATTAATGACTGCTTCTATTTCTTTGGGGGATATAGGGCTGTTTAGATCACTAACCTGATCTTGATTCAACTTTGGTACCTGGTATCTGTCTAGGAACTTCTCCATTTCATCCAGGTTCTCCAGTTTTGTTGAGTATAGCCTTTGGTAGAAGGATCTGATGGTGTTTTGGATGTCTTCAGGATCTGTTGTTATGTCTCCTTTTTCATTTCTGATTTTGTTAATTAGGATGCTTTCCCTGTGCCCTCTAGTGAGTCTGGCTAAGGGTTTATCTATCTTGTTGATTTTCTCAAAGAACCAGCTCCTTGATTGGTTGATTCTTTGAATAGTTCTTCTTGTTTCCACTTGGTTGATTTCGCCCCTGAGTTTGATTACTTCCTGCCGTCTACTCCTCTTGGGTTTATTTGCTTCCTTTTGTTCTAGTGCTTTTAGGTATGTTGTCAAGATGCTAATGTGTGCTCTCTCTAGTTTCCTTTTGGAGGCACTCAGAGCTATGAGTTTTCCTCTTAGAAATGCTTTCATTGCGTCCCATAAGTTTGGGTATGTTGTGGCTTCATTTTCATTGAACTCTAAAAAGTCCTTAATTTCTTTCTTTATTCCTTCCTTGACCAAGGTATCATTGAGAAGAGTGTTGTTCAGTTTCCACGTGAAGGTTGGATTTCTATTATTTATTTTGTTATTGAAGATCAGCCTTAGTCCATGGTGATCTGATAGGATGCATGGGACAATTTCAATATTTTTGTATCTGTTGAGGCCTGCTTTGTGACCAATTATGTGGTCAATTTTGGAGAAGGTACCATGAGGTGCTGAGAAGGAGGTATATCCTTTTGTTTTAGGATAGAATGTTCTGTAGATATCTGCCAGATCCATTTGATTCATAATTTCTGTTAGTTTCACTGTGTCCCTGTTTAGTTTCTGTTTCCATGATCTGTCCATTGGTGAAAGTGGTGTGTTGAAGTCTCCCACTATTATTGTATGAGGTGCAATGTGTGCTTTGAGATTTACTAAAGCTTCTTTAATGAATGTGGCTGCCTTTGTATTTGGAACATAGATATTCAGGATTGATAGTTCCTCTTGGAGGATTTTACCTTTGATGAGTATGAAGTGTCCCTCCCTGTCTTTTTTAATGACTTTGGGTTGGAAGTCAATCTTATCAGATATTAGAATGGCTACTCCAGCTTGTTTCTTCATACCATTTGCTTGGAAAATTGTTTTCCAGCCTTTCATTCTGAGGTAGTGTCTATCTTTTTCTCTGAGATGAGTTTCCTGTAAGCAGCAAAATGTTGGGTCTTGTTTGTGTAGCCAGTTTGTTAGTCTATGTCTTTTTATCGGGGAGTTGAGTCCATTGATATTAAGAGATATTAAGGAAAAGTAATTGTTGCTTGCTGTTATTTTTGTTGTTAAAGTTGGCATTCTGTTCTTGTGGCTGTCTTCTTTTAGGTTTGTTGAGGGATTACCTTCTTGTTGTTTCTAGGGCGTGGTTCCTGTCCTTGTATTGGTTTTTTTCTGTTATTATCCTTTGAAGGGCTGGATTCGTGGAGAGATAATGTGTGAATTTGGTTTTGTCGTGGAATACTTTGGTTTCTCCATCTATGTTAATTGAGAGTTTGGCTGGGTATAGTAGCCTGGGCTGGAGTTTGTGTTCTTTTAGTGTCTGTATAACATCCGTCCAGGATCTTCTGGCTTTCATAGTCTCTGGTGAGAAATCTGGTGTAATTCTGATAGGCTTGCCTTTATATGTTACTTGGCCTTTTTCTCTTACTGCTTTTAGTATTCTGTCTTTATTTAGAGCATTTGTTGTTCTGATTATTATGTGTCGGGAGGTATTTCTTTTCTGGTCCAGTCTATTTGGAGTTCTGTAGGCTTCTTGTATGTTCATGGGCATCTCTTTCTTTAGATTTGGGAAGTTTTCTTCTACAATTTTGTTGAAGATGTTTGCTGGTCCTTTGAGTTGAAAATCTTCATTCTCATCCACTCCTATTATCCGTAGGTTTGGTCTTCTCATTGTGTCCTGTATTTCTTGGATGTTTTGAGTTAGGATCTTTTTGCATTTTACATTTTCCTTGATTGTTGTGCCGATGTTCTCTATGGAATCTTCTGCACCTGAGATTCTCTCTTCCATCTCTTGTATTCTGTTGCTGAAGCTCGTATCTATGGTTCCAGATTTCTTTCCTAGGGTTTCTATCTCCAGTGTTGCCTCATTTTTGGTTTTCTTTATTGTGTCTACTTCCCTTTTTAGGTCTAGTATTGTTTTGTTCAATTCCATCATCTGTTTGGATGTGTTTTCCTGTTTTTCTGTAAGGAATTCTACCCGTTTGATTATGTTATCCTGTTTTTCTTTAAGGATTTGTAACTCTTTAGCAGTGTTCTCCTGCAATTCTTTAAGGGATTTTTGTGCTTCCTCTTACTGTCTTCTACCTGTTTACCAGGGTTCCTTTGTATTTCTTTAAGTGTGTTATTAAAGTCCTTCTTGAAGTCCTCTACCATCATCATGAGATATGCTTTTAGATCCGTGTCTAGCATTTCCAGTGTGTTGGGGTGCCCTGGACTGGGCGAAGTGGGAGTGCTGGGTTCTGATGATGGTGAGTGGTCTTGGTTTCTGTTAGTAAGATTATTACATTTATTTTTCGCCATCTGGTAATCTCTGGGGTTAGTTGTTGTCGTTGTCACTGTTTAAAGATTGGAGCAGAAGCTGTGTTCCACTCACCAGCAGTCTCAAAATCCTGTGGCGGGGGTCGTGGGTAGCTGGCAGGTGTCAGCCGACCCTGCGCTTTAGCTACCCCTGTGCTGGTCCTGCCGGAAGAGGCCTGTGGTCCTACTCAGGCCGGTTTTCTGCTTCCCTAACTAATGCAGTCTCAGGTCCTGTGCACAATTGGATTGGAGCAGAAGCTGTGTTCCACTCACCAGAAGTCTTAAGATCCTGTGGCGGGTGTTGTGGGTAGCTGGCCAGTGTCAGCCGACCCTGCGCCCTAGCTACCCCGGTGCTTTTCTGACTGGAGAGGCTTGTGGCCCTACTGAGGCCGGATTTCTGCCTCCCCAGCCAAAGCAGTCTCAGGTCCCCCGCGTGATTGGACTGGAGCAGAAGCTGTGTTCCACTCACCAGCAGTCTCAAAATCCTGTGGCGGGGGTCCTGGGTAGCTGGCAGGTGTCAGCCGACCCTGCAATCTAGCTACCCCTGTGCTGGTCCGGCCGGAAGAGGCCTGTGCGAAACATTTCTTAATTAAATCACAACACTACCTTCTTTTCTTAACATTCAGAGGTCACCATGGAGAAAATAGTTGAAATATAGCAAGAACCAAAAGTAGTGAATGACTACAAATAAAGTCTGTTTTCCAGAAACAATAAGGCATTTATACATGTAAAGTGATAGTGACTATAACTATATGTAGAAGAAAAATTCAACATCAAGCCAGACAAAGCTCAGCATGTAGGGGTGAGATCTTTAGAACATCCCATTGCTGGCTAATGATTATAAACCACTTTTTTTTTTTTTTGTGTTAACTTTTGGGAGATATAAGTTAGCTTTTTCTTTTTTTATGGATATGAAGCATGCACCTAATGACAGCAGAGCCTGAATATGGTGGGTTAAAGAAGAAATGTCTCCTATAGGCTTAAACATGTGAATACTCCATCCTCTTTTGGTGCTGGTATTTCCGAAGGTGCAGTTATTTATGGTGATGCCTGAAGACGTGTGTAACTGGAGGCTGGTGTTGAGAATACTTAACACTGCTGGATTTCCAATTTAGTCCCCTTCTTTTTGCTTGTGAAAGAAGAGGGCTCAGTGTATCCTCCTCATTCTATTCCTGACACTTGCTGACATACAATCCTACCATCATGAAGTCTTTTCTATCTGAAAGTTTATGGTCAAAATATATTCCTTCTGTAAGGTGCCTTCGTCATGTTATTTTATCATAGCAGCTGGAAAGGAACTAATATTGGGTTTAACAGAAAAAACACATAAAATATGAAGGAGACATTTACTCCTACAGGGATATGTAAGGAATAGAAAGGATAAAACGTGGAATGGAACCTAAACACCCTTGACGTAAGAATAAGAAAATTAAATAACTTTAGTCAATAGATATTAGGCTTCTTATTAGATTCAAGGCTCACAACACAGGAGAGGAAACATGCTCATTAATGCAAAATTGACCAAAAAGCAGTAGCTCAGGGTGTGATAGGACATAGGGGATAACCTACTGTTATTATTTTTAGCTAGATGTATACAGTATCAATAAATCCCCACATGAAAAACAACATGCATATTTGGGTAATATTTAGCAGTAATATGAACCTAATTTTATTATTTGAAGCAAAACATATATAAATAGAAAATGTTATATAATTTGAAATAAAAGATACATAAACAATTGCATACATTGGTTTAATAAGTAAATTGAAACTGTAAAGTTCTAATTAAACTGTACATGCTCATTTACTTATAGCTTATTTGAGGTATAGGTTTTTACAGAGTTACTTAGTAGTGAGATTTCTTATGACTTTTGCAGATATCCTTAGTTTATCTTACCTTCTTCTATATTCCTTCTACATTAATCTTTCTCATTAGAACCTGACTCTCCAAAGTATCCCCAGAAAATATGACAATCACAATTACCCATGCTGCCATCAGTAGCCATATTGAAACCCACATTTCATGTTGCTTCTGAAGATATTGTTAATGTCAAGGATCCCAGAAGCCATCAGAATATACAGTGAACTTCACAGTCAGTAAAGCTCCCTCAGATCATGTTGAGTTAAATGTTCTGAGATATGATTTGTTGAGGTCACATATATACTGGCAACAGAGAATGCATGGCCATGATACTTTAGGCCTCTAGAAACAATCATGTCAGTGATCCCTGCTGCATTATGGGACCACATTAATATGACAGTCTTGAACTGCATTAGAATAATTACTGATGTGAATTATCTATAATTCTGCCACATTCATAAGTGTTCTGCCATTTATAAACATTTTTATGTCCTATTTCATTCTGTCACTAGACAAGAGGCTCCAGTCATGGTCATCCCAGCTATCTGAAATTTTCTTGATATCCCTGTTATTCCTGGCAACATACACCATGGTATATTTGAGATCCATGCTGCTACAGGCAACCAACACATGAATGAACCCTCTTGCCTACTTGAATCTGCTGATGACATAAAAAATACCAACAGTCAAGAAAAATATATTAATATTACTCATACATGATGCCACTAGTAACCATATTGAGATCTATAGTCAGTTTGTATAAGAAGAGCTCCCTGATATCTGAGAACCCAAGGCCAAAAGAGTCTCTAGTGAACATCATTGTCAGTATTACTGCCTGTGGTCATAATTAGGTAAGTGTTGTGTGATGCTACTGAAGAAACCATTGATGCCAGTGATCCTACCTGAAACCTGAAGCTATGTTGAGGTCAGTGCTGCATGCTGTCACCAGTAACACGATGGAGTCGATTTTTAATATTGCTGATGGAGATCATGGTGATGACTATGATCTGTACTGCTTCTGGAGAAACTGCTGAATTCCATGGTCCATACTGATAACCAAGATCATTATGAGGTAAGTATTCTGAGCTGGCACTGAATAACAGATCAGTGGCTGAGATTCTACATATTATAAGGAATTCTGTTGATGTTCCTGATTCATCAATTTTGCCCTCAATTTTGAGCAAACAATGTATTTTGAGGTTTGTGGTCCTACCTGTAAGAAGAAGCTATACTGATGTCAGTGATGCATTTTGTGAACAGAAACTGGGCAGGAGTCCATTATATCTATTGCTGATGGAGATGCTGATGATGGCTATGATCTGTGTTGCTGCTTGAGAATCTGATAAATTCCAAAGTCCTTACTGATGCTTGAATTCATATTGAAGTAAGTTTTCCTAGTTGGCACTGAAGATCAGACTGATGTCTGAGATCATACCTGATACAGGAAATTCTCTTTATGTTTACTGATGAATGGATATAGCCGCAGATGTTAAAAATGAAATTATTACAGATGTATGTTATCCATTTTTCTGCTCAAATAGTGCGAAGATTCTCGCCATCTATAATAATTTTGATGTCACTATGCATCCTGCCTCTTGAACTACCTTGATGTCCTAGATTCTTCTTGGCAACAGACTCCACTTTGTATGCCAGATGCCTGGTGTCATAGGCAACCAGGTTAGGAGTGAATCTTACTCCCACTTTAGACAAATTATTGACACCAGAGACCCCAAAGCAAAGTGAATCTTGCTCCTACTTTAGACTAATTAATGACACCAGAGACCCCAAAGCAAAATGAAGCTTGCTCCTACTTTGGACTAATTAATGATATCAGAGATCCCAAAGGCCATATAGTCATTCATCCATGATGTCACTGGTAACCATGTTGAGATTTATACTCAGAGATTGTAGTAGGAATGGTGTAGCAACAAGTATTATCTTTGAAGAGCTCCATGACATCTGAGATGCCCCAATCATAAATGTCTATTGTGAACATCATTGTCAGTACTGCTCCCTAAGTTTATAATGACAAAAGAGCTGTATACTGTTATTGAAGTTCCCTTTGATGTCAGTGATCACATCTGCATGCTGAAGCTATGCTGATATCATTGCTGTTTGCTGTGATAAGCAAACATAATGGAATCTATTACATGAAGTTCCTATTACTAATGGAGACCCTGGTAATGGTTATGAGCAATGTTGCTTCTAGAGAAACTGCTGAATTCCAAGGTAAATGCTGATACACAATACCATATTGAAGTAAGTGTTGTTATCTGACACTGGATATAAAATTGATGTCTGAGATCCTACCCACCACAGGAAGTTCTGTTGATGTCCCTGATGCATTCATGTAGCTCCTGATGTGAAACATGCATGGTATTTTCATTATTATGATTCTACTTGTAACAAAAATCTATGTTGATACACCAGTGATGTATGCTGTGATCAGCAATTTTGATGGAGTCCATTAATCCTATTGCTAATGGAAACCCTCATGGTGGCTATGATCTGTGTTACTGCTTAAGAATATAATGAACCTCAAGGTCCACATTAATGTCCATGTTCGTTTTGAGGGAAGTATTCTTATTTGGTACTGGAAGTCAGATTGATATCTGGAAACCTACCTGCAACAGGAACATCAGTTGGTATTCCTCAAGTATGTGTGTAGCCCACAATATCGAACATGTGATAAATATTGATACTTGTGATTCTGCTGGAAACCTGAAGCTATTTTGAAATCAGTGCTGCAGCTATGACCAGCAATCATCATGGGGTCTTTTATTCCTGTTGCTAATTGAGACCCTGGTGATGGCTATGATCTGTGTTTTTTCTTGAGAACCTGATGAATTCAAAGGCCCATAGTGAAATGCTAGATTATATTGAGGTTAGTGTTCTCAATAATGGAGATCAAATTGATATCTGAGATCCCAATGGCCACTAAAATTCTGTTGATGTCGCTGATACATGAATACATTGCATAATGTTGACTAAGTAATGTGCAAGATCCTTACTGCCTCCCGAAATAATGTTGATATCAGGGATTTATCCTGCAACTAAATGAGGTAGTTATGACAATGACTTATTCTGCCCTGTGAATTGATGTTGATGTCATTGATATATAAATGTCTGAACACCCCATCGGATTGCAACCCCATCCATTTGCAACCTGGTTGCCTGTGATCCCTGCTGCCCCTGGTTACCATGTTAATATCACTATTACCAAGTTCCTGTAGAAACTATGATGATATCAATCATCCATTCTGCCTCAAGTAGCCATGTTGAAACCCACAGTCCATGATGCATCTTGGATTATTGTTAATGTCAAGAATCCCTGAGGCTAGCAGGGACTTAGGTGAAGTTTTAGATAATTTCTGCTGCATCATATCATGTTGAATTATATGTTCTGAGATATATTATATTGAGGTCACATATAGTGTGGCAATGGACACTGTTGCTTGTTACATATACTTCAGGCATCCAGCAGCCATGTCAATGATATCTTCTGCCTTATGGGACCAAATTAATATCACTGTCTCCTACTGCCAATGGATTCATTATTGATGTCAATTATCAATGCTTCTGTCAAATTTATGTCAAGTATCCTGTTACCTGAAAACATTTTGATATCATGATTCAAAGTACCACTAGGGGAGTTCTTTACATGGTCATATCTACCTTTTGAAACTGTATTGATATCCTTGGCAACAGATACCATGGTATATTTCAGATTCCTACTCACACAGGCAACCAGGCAGTGAGTGATCACTACTAACACTTTGGAACAAATTGGTATCAGTGATCCCAACTGCTAGGGAAATTGGCCAAGGGAATTGGGAAATTGATGTCACTCATCCATGCTGCCACTGGTAACCATGTTGAGATCCTCAGTCAGTGTCTTTGAAGACGGCATGATGTCTGTGATAACTCAACCAGAATAATGTGTTGTGAAGTTCATTGTCAGTACTGGTGCCTAAGGCCATAATGATATAAGTGCTGTGTGCTGCTACTGGACACATGTTTGATGCCACTGAACATATTTGCAACCTGAAGCTATGTTGAGGTCAGTGTTGTATTCTGCAACCAGAAATCATGATGAACTCAATTCTTATTGCTTATGGAAACCTTGGTGATGTCTATGATCTGTGCTTCTTCTAGAGAATATACTGAATACCAAGATCCAAACTGACACTTGATGTCATGTTGAGGTAAGTGTTCTTATGTAGCACTGGAGATCAGATTGACATCTGAGATCCAACCTGCCACAGGTAATTTTGTTGACGTCCCTGATGCTTTCATGTAGCACCTGCTATCATCTATGAAATGTACAATATTCTTACTACCACCAAAAGAGGTAGTGATGTCAGTGAACTATCCTGTTCCTGGAAAAGCATTTTATGACCCTAATTTCTTCTGCCCTCTGAATCAATGCTGATGTCACTAATATATACCTGGCAACAGACCCCATGGTATTGTCTGAGATTATTGTTCGCAATGGCAAAATTATTGTCAGTTATCCTAGCTGACACTGGAACTATATTGACTTCACTAATGCACAATTGCCACAGGAAAGTGGATGATGTGAATCATAAATCCCGCCTCTAGTAGCCATGTTGAAATCCATAGTCTGTGTTGCTCCTGAAGGGACTGTAAATGGTAAGAATCCCTGAGACCATCAGAATCTTCAATGAAGTTCATTCAATAATGCTATCTTAGGTCATGTTGAGTTACATGTTCTGAAGTATGTTATGTTGAGCCAATATATATATATATATTGGCATCAGATACCACTGTATGCCCATGATACTACAGGTCTGTAGCAGACAGTAAGTCAGTGATCCCTGATGACTCTTCTGCCCAAATTAATATAACTTTCATTAACTGCCAATGGAATTACTACTGATGCCGCTTATCTATTCTTCTGTATAAAATCCCAGAAGTGTCTTGCCATTCATAAGCAATTTGATGTAACTATGCATCAGGCAACTGGAAAAGAGATTTGTTTACATGAAACCCTCTGAAAGTATTTTTATGTCCCATGTACTTACTGGCAATGGACACCATGTTATATCAGGGTTCCATGCTGCTATAGACAAACAGATTAGGCGTGATCTCTACTCCCACTTTGTCAAGATTGATGACATCTGTGATCCTGACTACCAAGGAAAATATATTGACATTACTAATCCATGCTGTCACTGGTAACTATTTTGACACCCATAGTCTGTGTGGTCATTGAAAAGCTACATGAGGTCTGTGATAAATCAACCATAAGAATCTGTTGTAAAGTCCATGGTAAGTATTGCTGCCTAAGTTCATAATGAGGTAAGTGTTGATTGCTCCTACTGGAGACTAGTTTGATGCCTGTGATCCTAACTGAAACCTGAAGATACCTTGATTTGAAAGCTGCATGCTGTGGCCAGCAATAATGATAGAATTCATTTTTTCTATTGCTGATGAAAAACCTTGTGATGGCCATGATCTCTCTTATTGTTGGGAACCTGCTGACTTACAAGGTTCATGTTGATGGTAGAGGTCATGTTGAGATAAGTGTTCTGAGGTGACACAGTAGATCAGATTGTTGTCTGAGATTCTATTTTCCACAAGAAATTCTGTTGATGTTCCTGCCTGCTATCAACCATGTAATGTACATGGTTGTTACTGCCCCTGGAATTGTGCTGTCAACATAAATAGTGCTACCTGATAAGAGGTTTATGATCATAACTTTTCTGCCCTTTTAATCTATGCTAATGTCACTGATATATAAACGGCAATAGATTCCACCATATGGCCTTAGTTACATGCTGTCATTAGCCACCTTGTCATTAGTGATCCCTGCTACCACTAAGGTCTATATTAATGTCATTCATTTAATGTGCCTACAGAAAATATGATGATATCCAGTATGCTGCCTTCAGTGGCCTGTTTACACCCATAGTCCATGATACTTCGGATGAGATTGTTAATGTCCAGGATCTATGAGACTATCTGAACATAAGGTGAAAATTTAGGTCATACTGTTCCCCCATGTCATGTTGAATTCCATATTCTGTTATACTGAGGACACATAGTGTCAAAAGATATCATTTTTATATTCATGACAATTCAGGCCTCAAGCAGCTGTGATCACAGTAATCTCTGCTAACTTATGGGGCAACATAAATATGAGCATCTCCAAATGCCAATAGAATCTTTACTGATATCAGCTATCCAAATTTTTCTGCTGTTATTTATGAGAAGTGTGCTTTCAGCTGCAACAATTTTTATGTCAAAGATCCATCCTGCCAACAGAGAAGAAGATTCTGTACAGTCATTCATGGCCTCTTAAATATTTTGATGGCCTTGATACTTCCTGACAACAAACGAGGTGGTATATACCAGTTCCAAGCTGCCACTGTCAACCAGGTCCTGAGGGATTCTTACTGCCTCTTTGGAACAGGTAATGACATCAGAGATCCCAACTTCCCAATTTTCAAGATAAAAGTATTGACATTATTTATCCATAAAGCATCTGGTAAACATGTTGAGATTCATAGATAGTCTTGTCTTTGAAGAATTCTGTCCTGCCTATGATCCTTTAGTCAAAGAGTCTATTGTAAAGTTCATGATCAATATTGCTGCCAAATGCCATAATGAGGTAAGTGCTGTGTGCTGCTACTGGAGATACTTTGGACACCTGGGATGGTACCTGAAACTTGATACTATGTTGATACAGGTAATGACTGGTTTGACCAGCAGTCATGATGGATTTCATTGTTTCTATTACTGAAGGTGATGGAGACCCTGATCATAAGGATGATCTCTGCTGCTGTTTAAGGGAATCCCATATTTTATGGTCCATACTGACACTGGACATCATATTGAGGTACAGGTTCTGAGGTACACTGGAGATCACATTGATATCTGAGATCCTACGGGCCACCGGAAATTATGTGGATATCCCTGATGTATGCATGTAGCCCCTGTTGTGGACCATGAGTTCACTATTATATACATCATCGGAAGACAAATCATTCTATGTCTATACTCTTTGATAGCAAAAGCAACAATGTTGTCATTGATCCTTTCTCACATTTAGGGCCACATTAATATGAGTGACCCAACTGTCATTGGAATCGATACTGATGTCAGTGAAGCATGCTTCTCTCACCTGTGGGAATGTCCTTTATGAGATATATACACTTAGCTGTGATAATTTTGAAGTCAATGATCCATTCTGACACTATAGATGTGATTTCTGTTCATGGTTCTCCCTGTTCTCTGAAACAATCACGATGTTCTGATTCTTCCTGGCAATAGATGCCATGGTATATCCAAGAACTTTGATGCCAGAGGCAACCAGGATGTTAATGATACCTACTGACACTTTGGACCAGATTGTGATAGAAATTGTCCTATTTGCTAAGATAAATATGTTGATTTTACTCTCCCATTGTACCATTTGTAACCACATTTAAATTCATATTCAGTGTTGACTCTGAAGAGTTTGGTAATGTCTATGATCACTGTGGACAAAAGCATCAATTATGAAATGCATGGTCAGAACTTCTGCCCAAGATCCCAATGAGGTTAGTAGTATCTTTTCCTATTGGAAACTTGTTTCAAGCCTCTGATGTGACTTACAACCTGAACCTATGTTGCTGTCACTGCTATATGCTGAACCCAGGAAACATGAGGGTATCCATCGTTTCTATTCCTTGGAAGACCCTATTGATGTCAATGATCTGTTTTGCTGCATGAGAACAGACTGAATTCCAAGGTTCATATTGATGTACAAAGTTATACATTGAGGTGAATGTTCTGAGCTGGCATTGGGGATAAGCTTGATGTCTGAGAGCTTACCTGCTGCTGAAAACTGTGCTGATGTATCTGATACATGAATGCATTTTTTTTTGTAGACCTTGTTGTGGGTAATATCCTTGCTGCTCCAAGAAGAGATTTGATGTAATTGATCCCTCTTGCCCCCAGAGAAAAGATTTATGTCCATAATTCAACCTTTTCAATATCAGTGATACACTTGTCTGCAGACACCATACTATATCTACAATTCTTGCTCACAATAGCAAACAATATTAGAGATTTGTGCTGCCACTTTGGACCATGATGATCCTAACTGCCTACTGTAATATTATGATGGTAGCCATCCATATTGCCTCATGTAACTCTGTTCTTATCCATAGACAGTGCTGCCTCTGAAGATCTTGTTAAAATCTATTATCCCTACTGCTAGAAGTCTCTGTCTTGAAGTTCACGGTAAATACTGTTGCCTAAGTCATGTTTACTTAAGTGTACTGTATTATAATCAGTTATGATTTTCATGCCTATGACCTGACATGTGACATGTAGCAGTGTTGATGTCAGTGCTGCCTTCTGACATCAGTAATCACGACAGTGATTATTGTTACTCTCAAGGTATTATGGTGCACAGGAATCTATGAAATGTCCATGATTTATGGAAATAGCCCCTCCTGTTTCTTTAATAATTTATATGCTCCTTACTACAACCAGAAGAACTGAACACGATATCATTGATCCATCCTGGCAATGGAGAAAATGCTTATGTTAATACAATTCCCAGGTTCTGAATCTATGCTGATGTCAAAGATACACCTGGAAACAGTAACCAAGTTTTTTCCAAGATCTGTGCTACCACGGGCAACCTTGATTTCAGTGACCCCTGTTGCAAATGAGTATCATATTAGTATCATTAATTCAAAGTATTGTCAGAAAGTATTTTGATGTCCATAACCAATGATGGCACTAGCATCTATATTGAAATGCATAGTCTGTGTTGCTTCTGATGGAATTGTTCATATCAAGGAGTCCTGTGGCCACCAGAGTCTATTCTGAAGTTTAAGGTCAATACTGCTGCTTAAGGTCATGTTGTGAAGTGTTCTAAGATATGTTATATTGATTTCATTGATATAATGTGGGAAAAGATACCGTTGTTTTCTGTCCACAATGATTGATACCAGGATCATCCATGGATGTCCATGTTCTCTGCTGCCACTTGGAACATTAATACAAGCTACTCCAATTGCCACCAAAATATATACTGATATCATCAATCCACACTTCTGCCATCTGACACCATGTTAGGTATATGATGTGTACTGCCAGCTCTAACCAATTTGATGTCAAAGGCCTATCCTGCCACTGGACTGGACATTACTGTCTATGGTTTTATATGTCCTCTGAAAATGTGTACAAGCCAATGATACCTCCTGGCAACAAACAACATGGATTATCCCAGATGATGGCTGCCATTAGCCACAAGAAGATTAGGGATTCTTGCTGTCACTTTGGACCCTATTGATTATACCATTGATCTCAATTGCATAGGAAAATATCTTGATGTCACATAATCTTGCTGCCTGTGGTAAACATGTTGATATCCCAAGTCAGTGTTTGCTCTCAAGAGCTTGGTGATGTCTGTGTGCCCTACTGTCATAAGAATCTATCTTGAAGTTCATGAACAATGCTGCTACCTACTTCATGTGGAGTGTTCTGAGTTCCACCTCAGATATGTGTGTGATCCTACTTGCAACTGGAAGCTATACTGATATCAATAATATCTGCTTTCACCAGCAAAAAAGATGGTGTACATAGGTATTATTGAGATCCTACCTGCCACAGGTGACTATAGTGAATTCCTTGATGCATGCATGCAGCCCTCAATGCAGACCATATTCATTAAATACCCATTTTGACACCAGATTTGCTATTGATGTCAATGATCCATCCCGCCACTGGAGAAGAAATTTATTTGCATGATCTCTTCTACCCTCTGAGTCTACGATGATATCACAGATTTATCTTGCAAAAAACACCATGGAATCTATACTGATGTTGGACCTGCACTCTGCAACAAATGTGTGCAAGCCCCAGGTTCAGCCTGTGTATGGTACTTGGTTGCTATTTCAGTATCTGAGAATCTCACTGATCCAAGTTGTTTGAATGTGTTGGTATTCCTTTAGAGTTCTTATCCCCCTTGGGGCCCTCAATTTTTCCCCCAACTCTACCATAAGAGACCCAAGCTCCATTCAATATTTGGCTGTGGGTGTCTGTATCTGTCTGAGCCAACTGCTGAGTAGATTCTCCTAGAGGACAACATGCTTCTGTCTGCAATCCTATCACTGTATCATTAATGCTGTCAGGGATTGGTTGTTGCCCATAGGATGGGTCTCTAGTTTGGGAAGTTATTGCTGTGCCATTGCATTAGTGTTTTCTCTATCCCTTGTCCATGTATTTCTCATAGACAGAATAAATTTTAGGTCCAAAGTTTGAAGATGTGTTGGTGTGACAATAGCTTCACTGGAGTTCCTACATAGTTACAAGAGGTGGACCATTCAGATTCCATAGCACAATATTGTGAGTCACAGTTAAGATCACTCACATTGATATTTGAGTACCTTCCCTTTCCCAGGTCTCAGTCTCATCCTCAACATGTCACACCCCTACACTCTATACCCCTGCAAGTTTCAGTTTTCCCTCCATTCTCATGGTCATCTAGACATCTACCCTGCCCCTTCCCACACTGGATTCTGAACACTGCCATGCCATTACCCATTCTTTCTCTCACCCAGTTAATTTTGCCCATCTGCTTCCCATGATTTTTTTTAAGTGAGATTCAAGCATCCTCACTTTGTCCTTTCTTCTTGTTTAGCTTCCTTGGGTCTTTGGAGTACATCAAGTTTGTCCTGTATTTTAAGACTAATTTCAACTAATATGTGACTACATGCCATACATGTCCTTTGGGGTCTGGGTTAACTAGCTCAGGATGATATTCTCCATTCCATCTATTTTCCTACAAAATCCATGATGTCTCTGATTTTAATACCTGTATAGTACTCCACTGTGTAGATGTGTCACATTTTCTTTATCCATCTTTCACTTAAGGGACATCTAGGCTGTTTCCAGTTTCTGGCTATTATGAATAAAGCTATGAACATGGTTGAACAAGTGTTCTTTTGGGGACAGTGGAATATCTTTTGGGTATATGCACAGGAGTGTTAAGCTGGCTCTTGAATAGAACTATTTACAGTTTGCTAAGAAACACCAAATTGATTTCCAAAGTTGATGCAGAAGTTTGCAGTTCCGCCAGCATTTGAGGTATGTTCCCCTTGATCCACATCCTCACTAACATGTATTACCACTTGAATTTGTGATGTTAGCCCATACGATTATAGTATGATAGAATCTCAGAAATGTTTTGATTTGCATTTCCCTAATGACAAAGCACATTGAACATTTATTTAAGTGCTTCTTGGCCATTCAAGATTCTTCTGCAGTGAACTATCTGTACCTAATTTTTCACCTACGTTATTTGGGTTTCTGGAGGTTAACTTCTTGAGTTTTTGGTAAATTTTGGATATTAGTCCTCTATGGGATGTCAGGTAAGTGAAAATTTTTCATAATGTGTAGGTTGCTGACTTGTACTATGGGCTATGTCCTTTGCTTTACAGAAGCTTTCCAGTTTCATGAGGTCCCATTTTTCAGTTCTTGATCTTAGAGACTGAAGTATTGGTGTTCTGTTCAGGAATTTGTTTCCTATACCAATGTGTTGAACCTATTTCCTACTATCTCTTCTATGAGATTTAGTGTATCTGATTTATGTTGAGGTCTTTGGTCCATTTGGACTTCAGTTTTGTGCACGACAGATGTGGATCTATTTGTATTCTTCTATATACAGACATCCAGTTAGACCAGCAAAACTTGTTGAAGATGCCTCCTTTTTCCATGTATACTTTTACCTTCTTTGTCAAAATTCAAATGTCCGTAGGTTTGTGGGGCCATTTCAGGATCATCCATTCAATTTAATTGATCCACCAGTTTATTTCTATAGTAATAGAATGCAGTTTTAATATTATTTCTCTGTATTATAAATCGAAGACTGGTATGGTGATACCTCTGGAAATTCTTTTAGTGGTTAAGATTGTTTTAGCTCTCCTGGGTTTTGTTTATCTGTATGAATCTTAGAATGGTTCTTTCAATGTCTGGAAAGAATTGTGTTAGAATTTTGATAGGGATTGCATTAAATCTATAAATTGCTTTTGTTCAGATGGTCATTTTCAATATGTTACTCCTAGTGCCCCATGAGCATTGAAGATTTTTCCAATTCTGATATGTTCCTCAGTTTCTTTCTTCAGAGAATTGAAGTTCTTCAATTTTAAGTCCTTACATATGCTTGATTAGAGTTGCACAAAGATATTTTATATTGTTCATGTCTATTGTACAGAGTTGTATTTTCCTAATTTATTTGTTGGCCCATTTATCATTTATCAAAGGAGGGCAGGCTATGTATTACTTTGAAATAACTTTATATTCAGCTGTTTTGCTGGAGGTGTTTATCAACTTGCTTATGTTTACTATAATATCATCTGCAAATAGTGATACATTGACTTCTTCCTTTCTACTTTGCATCTCTGTGAACTTTATCAGTTGTCTTATTGCTCTGGGTAGAACTTTTAATGCTATATTATTTAAATAGTGCAAGAGTGGGGTGCATTCACCTGTCTCCAATCTAGTGGAAATGTTTGAAATTTCTCTACATTTAATTTTATGTTGTCCATTGACTTTCCATATACTGCTTGGATTATGTTTAGGTATGTGCCTTATATCCCTGATCTCAGATTTTGACATGAAGGAGTGGTGAATTTTGTTGAAGGCCTTTTCATCATATTATGAGATGATCATGTGAATATTTTCTTTCAATTTATTGATATGGTTGATTATGTGGATTGGTTTTCATATATTGAGTCATCCCCACATCCCTGGGATGAAGCCTACTTGATCATCATGGGTGATATTCTTGATGTATTTCTGAATGGGGTCAAAGTCACACTTAAAGAAATGTTCAAAGTTCTTAGTTATATGGGACTACAAATCAAAACAACACTGAGATTCCACTCTAACCCAATCAGAATGCCTAAGAACAAGAGCTCAAGTGACAGTACATGCTGGTGAGTATGTAGAACCCGAGGAACACTCCTTTATTGCTGGTAGGATTGCAAGTTGGTAGAAACACTATGGGAAACAATCTGGCTATTTTTCAGAAAAATGGAAATAGTTCTACCTGAAGAACCAGCTCGACTAATTTGGGCATATATCCAAAATATGCCCCACCATGTGCTCCACTATGTTCATATTAGGCTTACATGTAATAGACAGAAGCTGGAAAGAACCCAGATGTCCCTCAATAGAAGAGTAGAGACAGAAAATGTGGTTTCTTTACATAATGGAATATTATTCAGCTATTAAGAATGAGGAAATCATGAGTTTTTCAGGCAAATGGTTAGAACTGGAAATTATCATCATGAGTTAAGTATCTCAGACCCAAAAGGGCATTCATAGTATGTACACACTAGTCAGTGGATATTAGCCAAAAAATACAGAATACCTAGGATACAACCTACTGAACTTAAGAAGTTTAACAACAGAAAGGCACAAATGAGGATACTTCAATAACATTTGAGGGTGAAGAAAATAATCATAGGAGTCAGGGGGAGGGAGGAACCTGGGTGTGAGTGGGGAGATGGAACAGAAATGGGACAGGATCAGTTAGGTGGGACAGGAACGAAGCCCAAAGCAGTAGCAGAATGAGTGGCAATATGCAGGTTTGTGGGTGGGTTCCATGTGGGGGAACACTCTAGAAAGTACCATGGACCTTGGAGTTAAGACTCTCAGGACTTAGTGATATGCTCAACAATGGGGAGAGGGAACTTAAAAAGCATCCACCTCCATTCCATAGATAGGGCTTCAGGCAGATGGATGGGGTTACCAAAACACAGTTAAAATTTCTGACCCAGAATTGTTCCTGTGTAAAAGTACTTGATGGACAAAAATGGAGAAGAGATGAAGGGAAAGGTGGTCCAGTGACAGACCCAAATTGGAATTCCTCTCAAGGGCCGGCTCTAAGAACTGACATTATTACTTTTTTTTTTTTATATTTTGAAGTTTTATTAAGTTGCTTATTAAGTGACAAAGTAATAACTAAAATCAGAAGAAATATTTTAACTATATTTATGATGTGACATTGTATAAGGCAACTTTCTTTTTTTTAATTTTTAATATTTTTATTACATATTTTCCTCAATTACATTTCCAATGCTATCCCAAAATTCCCCCATAGCGCCCCCCACTTCCCTACCCACCCATTCCCATTCTTTTGGCCCTGGCATTCCCCTATATTGGGGCATATAAAGTTTGCAAGTCCAATGGGCCTCTCTTTCCAGTGATGGCCGAATAGGCCATCTTTCGATACATATGCAGCTAGAGACAAGAGCTCCGGGGTACTGGTTAGTTCATAATGTTGTTCCAACTATAGGGTTGCAGATCCCTTTAGCTCCTTGGGTACTTTCTCTAGCTTCTCGATTGGGAGCCCTGTGATACATCCAATAGCTGACTGTGAGCATCCACTCCTGTGTTTGCTAGGCCCCTGCATAGTCTCACAAGAGACAGCTATCTTTGGGTCATTTCAGCAAAATCTTGCTAGTGTATGCAATGATGTCCGCATTTAGAAGCTGATTATGGGATGGATCCCTGGATACGGCAGTCTCTAGATGGTCCATCCTTTCATCACAGCTCCAAGCTTTGTCTCTGTAACTCCTTCCATGGGTGTTTTGTTCCCAATTCTAAGAAGGGGCACAGTGTCCACATTTTGGTCTTCATTCTTCTTGAGTTTCATGCGTTTAGCAAATTGTATCTTATATCTTGGATATCCTAAGTTTTGGGCTAATATCCACTTATCAGTGAATACATATTGTGTGAGTTCATTTGTGATTGTGTTACTTCACTCAAGATGATGCCCTCCAATGGCTTGTGCTGTAAGATCGAGAATTGACAAGTGGGACCTCATGAAACTGCAAAGCTTCTGCAAGGCAAAAGACACCATCAATAAGACAAAAAAACCACCAACAGATTGGGAAAGGATCTTTACCTATCCTAAATCAGATAGGGGACTAATATCCAATATATATAAGGAACTCAAGAAGGTGGACTCCAGAAAGTCAAATAACCCCATTAAAAATGGGGCTCAGAACTGAACAAAGAATTCTCACCTGAAGAATACCAAATGGCAGAGAAGAACCTGAAAAAAATATTCAACATCATTAATCATCAGGGAAATGCAAATCAAAACAACCCTGAGATTCCACCTCACACCAGTCAGAATGGCTAAGATCAAAAATTCAGGTGACAGCAGATGCTGGCGAGGATGTAGAGTAAAAGGAACACTTCTCCATTGTTGGTGGGATTGCAAGCTTGTACAACCACTCTGGAAATCAGTCTGGCGGTTCCTTAGAAAATTGGACATAGTACTACCGGAGGATCCAGCAATACCTCTTCTGGGCATATATCCAGAAGATGTCCCAACCGGTAAGAAGGACACATGCTCCACTATGTTCATAGCAGCCCTATTTATAATAGCCAGAAGCTGGAAAGAACCCAGATGTCCCTCAACAGAAGAACGGATACAGAAATTATGGTACATCTACACAATGGAGTACTACTCAGCTATTAAAAAGAATGAATTTATGAAATTCCTAGCCAAATGGATGGACCTGGAGGGCATCATCCTGACATTATTACTGATGCAATGGTTTGCTGACAGACAGGAGCCTAGCATTGTTTGGCCTCCTAGAGACCCAAATAGCAGCTGAATAATTCAGTTGCAGATACTTATACCTAGAAATTGGACTGAAGTCGGGACCCCTATGGTGCAATTAGAGGAAGGATGGAAGAAGCTGAAGGGAAGAGTGACCCCATAGGAATACCAGCAGTATCAACTCATCTGGATGCCTAGAAGCTCCCAGAAACTGAGCCACCAACAAGGCAGCATGCCAGAGCTGGCTGGAGTATCCTGACACACATATAGCATAGGATTGCCTAGTCTGGCCTTACTGGGAAAATATGGGCCTAATCTTCAAATGACTTGAGACCCCATGGAGGGTGAAGTTCCAGTGTATGTGTGGGAGCATCCTCTTGGAAGAGGGGCAAGGGGGAGGAGGAATATGATGAGGAACTGTGAGGGGGTACCAGGGGCAGAAACAAAGCCAGGATATATATATATATATATATATATATATATATATATATATATATATATATATGCGCATACATACAATACTCAAGGTCATCTTCAGCTCCATAGTTAGTTTGAAGCCCACCCTGAGATACATTAGACCCTGTCTCATAAAAATATTATTAACTATACTCCTGTTAATAGAAATATAATTCCAGTTGGAATTGCCCCACTTAAATCTAGGATAACTAAGAGCTTTGTTGGCTTCTATTTGCCCTGAACTTGTGATAACTATTGTTTTTCAACCTGTCAAGAAAAAAATGAGACCTCTAATGTCCTATAATCAAAGGGTGTTCCTATGACATTGACCCAGAGGGAAGGAAACCTATGATAAGCAGACTGGAGTTAAAATGCTTAATCCGGCTCCCAGTGTGGAGACAGTGTCTTTTTGTGTCATTCTGATTTTCTTAAAAATTGGATATTTTATTCACTTACATTTCAAATGTTATCCCTTTCCAGGTTTCCCCTCTGCAAACACCCTCTTCCAACCCCCTTTACCCTACTTCCATGAGGGTGCTCCCCCTCTGACCTAGCTACTACTGCCTCACTGCTCTAGCATTCCTCTTCAATGGGACATCAAACCTTCACAAAACCAAGGGCCTCCTCTCACATTGATGCCAGATAAGGCCCCTTCAGCTTCTTGAGTACTTCTCCTTACTCCTCCACTGGCTTCCCTTTGCTCTGTCCAATGGTTGGCTGTGAGAATCCACATTTGTATTGGTCAGGATGTAGAAGACCCTCCCAGGAGACAGTTGTATCAGGCTCCTGTCAGCAAGCACTTCTTTCTTTATCAGCAATAGTGTCTGGGTTTGGTGTCTGCATGTGGGATGGATCCCCAGATAGGGTAGTCTCTGGATAACGTTTCCTTCAGTCTTGATCCACTCTTTTTTTTTCTTGTATTTCCTATAGAAAGGAGGAATTATGGATTAAAATTTTGGAACTGAGTGTGGGGTCCCATCCCTCAACCATGCCAACCTCTGGATATGGTCTTTAAAGGTTCTCTCTCCCCTTTTGTGGTGTATTTTGGCTAATGTAATCCTGTTGGAGTCCTGTGAGTCCTTTGCTTTTTGGCATTGGGGACTTTCGGGTTGCTACATCCAGTTCCCCATCCCCATTTGCTATACACTGCTATTCAGGTTCCCGACCCACATTACATTTCCTCCATCTCCTCTGATATATGATTCTTCCCTCTTTTTCACCTACCCCTCTTCTCTTACATCCCAGTCCCTTTCACCCTCTATTTCCCATGAGTATTTTGTTCCCCTTTCTAAGTAGGGCTGAAGCATTCACACTGATCTTCCTTCTGCTTGAGCTTCATTGGCTCCATGAGTTGTATCTTGGGTATTCCATGTTCTTTGACTAATATTCACTTATCAGTGAGTACATACCATGCATGGTCTTTTGTGACTGAGTTACCCCACTCAAGACAATAGTTTTTAATTTTTTTAAATTTTTATTAGATATTTTCTTCATTTACATTTCAAATGCTATCCTGCAAGTACCCTATACCATGTTCCATGCACTGCTCCCCAACCCACCCACTCCCACTTCTTGGCCCTGGATTCCCCTGTACTGGGGCATATAAAGTTTGCAAGACCAAGGGGCCTCTCTTCCCAATACTGGCTGACTAGGCCATCTTTTGCTACTTATGTAGCTAGAGACACAAGATCTGAGGGCACTAGTTAGTTATTTTTTTGTTCCACCTATAGGGTTGCAGACCCCTTCAGCTCCTTGGGTATATTCTCTAGCTCCACCATTGGGGCCCTGAGTTCCATCCAATAGATGACTATGACCATCCACTTCTGTATTTGCCAGGCACTGGAATAGCCTCACAAGAGAGAGCTATATCAGGGTCTTTTCAGCCAAATCTTGCAGGCATGTACAATAGTGTCTGCATTTGGTGGCTGATTATAGGATGGATCCCTGGATGGGGTAGTCTCTAGGTGGTCCATCCTTTCATCTTAGCTCCAAACTTTGTCTGTGTAACTCCTTCCATGGGTATTTTGTTCCCAATTCTAAGGAGAAATGAAGTATCCACATATTGGTCTTCCTACTTCTTGATTTTCTTGTGTTTTGCAAATTGAATCTTGGATATTCTAAGTTTCTTGGCTAATATCCACTTATCAGTGAGTGCATATCAAGTGGTTCGTTTTGAGATTGGGTTACCTCACTTAGGATAATATCCTCCAGATACATCCATTTGTTGAAGAATTTAATAAATAAATTGTTTCTAATAGCTGAGTAGTATTCTCTTGTGTAAATGTACCACATTTTCTATATCCATTCCTCTGTTGAGGAACATATGGGTTCTTTCCAGCTTTTGACTTTTATAAATAAGGCTGCTATGAACATAGTGGAGCATGTGTCCTTATTACCAGTTGGAACATCTTCTGGGAATATGCCCAGGAGAGGTATTGCTGCATCTTCCAGTCCGACAATGTCAACTTTTCTGAGGAACTGCCAGACTGATTTCCTGAGTGTTTGTACAAGCTTGCAATGCCACCAGCAATGAAGGAGTGTTCCTTCACATCCATGCCAGCATCTGCTGTCACCTGAATTTTCACACTTAGCCATTCTGACTGGTGTGAGGTGGAATCTCAGGGTTGTTTTGATTTGCATTTCCCTGATGATTAAGGATGTTGGACATTTTTTCAGGTGTTTCTCATCCCTTCAGTATTCCTCACTTGGGAATTATTTGTTTAGCTCTGTACCCCATTTTTAATGGGGTTACTTGAATTTCTGTGGTCCAGTGTCTTGAGCTCCTTGTAGATATTGGATATTAGTTCCCTATCAGATTTAGGATTAGAAAAAAATCCTTTCCCAATCTGTTGGTGGTCTTTTTGTTTATTGACAGTATCTTTTGCCTTACAGAAGTTTTGCAATTTTATGAGGTCCCTTTTGCTGATTCCTGATCTTACTGCACAAGCCATTGCTCTTCTGTTCAGGGATTATTCCACTTTGCCTATAACTTCCAGGCTTTTACCTACTTTATCCTCTATAAAATTTAGTCTGGTTTTATGTGGAGTTCTTTGATCTACTTAGACTTGAGCTTTGTACAAGAAGATAAGAATGGATCAATTTGCATTCTTCTAAGTGATAACCTCCCTTTGTGCCATCATCATTTGTTGAAAATGCTGTCTTTTTTTCCAATTCATGGTTTTAGATCGATCCCTTGTCAAAGGTCAAGTGACCATAGGTGTGTGAGTTCATTGCTGGGTCTTCAATTCTGTCCCATTGATCTCCCTGTCTGTCTCTGTACCAGTACCATGCAGTTTTTATCAAAATTGTTCTGTAGTGCAGCTTGAGGTCTGGCATGGTGATTCCACCAGAGTTTCTTTTATTGTTGAGAATAGTTTTTGCCATCCTAGGTTTTTTGTCATTCCAGATGAATATGCAAATTGACCTTTCTATCTCAGTGAAGAATTGATTTGGAATTTTGATGGGAATTGCATTGAATATGTAGATTGCTTTTGGCAGGATAGCCATTTTTACTATATTAATCCTGCCAATCCATGAGCATGGGAGACATTTCCATCTTCTGAGATCTTGAATTTCTTTCGTCAGAGACTTGAAGTTCTTGCCATACAGATCTTTCACTTCCTTAGTTAGAGTCACACCAAGGTATTTTATATTTTTTGTAACTATTGTGAAGGGTGCTGTTTCACTAATTTCTTTCTCAGCCTATTTATCCTTTGTGTAGAGAAAGGCCACTGATTTGTTTGAGTTAATTTTATATCCAGCTACTGCACTGAAGCCGTATATCAGGTTCAGGAATTCTCTGGTGGAATTTTTAGAGTCACTTATATATACAATCATATCATCTGCAAATAGTCATATTTTGACTTCTTTCCAATTTTTATCCCCTTGATCTCCTTTTGTTGTGGTATTTCTTTGGCTAGGACTTCAAGTACTATATTGAATAGGTAGGGAGAAAGTTGGCAGCCTTGTCTATTCCCTGATTTTAGTGGGATTGCTTCCAGTTTCACTCCATTTAGTTTGATATAGGCTAATGGTTTGCTGTATATTTTTTATTATGTTTAGGTATGGGCCTTGAATTCCTGAGTATATTATAGATGTCACTGAAGTCCAACTTGGTGGACCAATGAATTTTACTGGGATTCCTTACAGGAATATGTGCAAGGGGTTACTTACAGGAGCAGAAATGACTCAAAGGCAGCTGCATCACCAAAGCCCACCACAGCATGGGCGAGAGCTCACAAAGCCGGGGACCTGGAGCACACTGCACGGCCTGCAGGCAGCACAACAGTTTGGAGAGAGTCTTCCACGTGCCTCAGTGGGTCTATACCTCTTCCAGGCAAGGTAGCTCCAGCTCTGCTGGTTTCTACTTCTTTCGGGAAACTAGTCTCATCTTCCAAGATACTCCTCAATTGTAGCTCAGCTTTCTGCATCTGAGAAGGACTCTCAGCTTTTAGTCCTTCCTCTGGCATGGAGGAGCCTAATGACTGTTTTAAGTTTGGGGGACTCCTTGAAGCTGTTTGGAGGTGTTTGCTTTCCTGCTTAAAGAGCTTCCTGAAGCTCTTTTGAGTTGTTTATCTCCCTGCTTAAGGAGATTCCTGCAGGGTGGAAGGTTTCGATCCTCTGAGGACACTATTATACAACAATATATTAAGGGCTTTGGGAGTTATATTAGTAATAAATTCAACTGTACTTGGATTGTACAGTTAATAATAATTTTATATGTCACATTATAATATAGTAGAAGTAATAATAATAATAATAATAATAATAATAATAATAATAATAATTTCAACTGTGCCTTACCCTGATAACATGGTTTCACATATACATGGGAGTATGGTAGCCTCCGGACCCATCCTCTGTCCTGGTAGCTGGACCATGATAATGGATTTTATACTCAGATGGCCATTAATTTTATTTATAGTTGCCAATTTGTAGGGCACACCATTTACTTTGAGATTTCCTGTACTTATAATTTCTAAATGGTCCCCTCTGGTAAGTTGGAACAGGAAGAAAACTGTACAGCTAGACCATAACACACACAATCCTGATGGGTTGAGCAGAAGTATAATCTAGGCTGTGTCCCTCACATATCTGATATAGTCCACAGAGGGCATGGTACCTGATATCTGCATTGACACTGTTTCAGGCCAGTCAGAGATGAGAGAAACTAGACAAGGGATAGAGGTTTTGTTCAAAGTGGTTTGGGAACCAAAGCATTGGATTTCCTAATCCACTGCATTATAAAATCTTTGGCCCAGGTATGTGGTGCTTCCAGCAGAAGTTTAAATCACACTTCCACTAGGTAAGTCAGTTTTCCACAACAACTGAAGTATTATTTGGTTTTGGTTTTGGTTTTGGTTTTGGTTTTGGTTTTGGTTTTGGTTTTGGTTTTGGGTTTGGTTTTGGTTTTGGTTTTGGTTTTGGTTTTGGTTTTGGTTTTGGTTTTGGTTTTGGTTTTGGTTTTGGTTTTGGACAGGGTCTCATTACGTAGATCAGTGTAACCAGGAACACACTGTGTAGTAGTCCAGGCTACCATCAAACTAACAGAGGCCTCTGACTCTGGAGTGCTAGGTTTAAAGGCATGTGCTACTACCACACCTAGCCCCAATAATTGAAGTTTTAGGGAGTTAAACTGTACTGGCTACTTTTGTGTGAACTTGACACAGATAGAGTTATCACAGAGAAATGAGCTTCAGTTGAGGAAATACCTCCATGAGATCCAACTGTAAGGCATTTTCTCAATTAGTGATCAAGGGGGAAAGGCCCCTTGTGGGTAGGACCATCTCTGGGCTGTTAGTCTTGGGTTCTATAAGATAGCAGGCTGAGCAAGCCAGGGGAAGCAAGCCAATAAGGAACATCCCTCCATGGCCTCTGCATCAGCTCCTGCTCCCTGACCTGCTTGAGTCCCAGTCCTGACTTCTTTCAGTGATGAACAGCAATGTGGCATTGTGAGCTGAATAAACCCTTCTCCCCCAACTACTTCTTGGTCATGATGTTTGTGCAGGAATAGAAACCCTGACTAAGACAAATTGGTACTGGGAGTGGGGTATTCCTGAGAAAACCTGACCATGTTTTGGGGAGGACTGTGGAAGGACTTTGGAACTTTGGACTTGAAGATCCATTTGTTGTTAAGAGCTCTGTCAGACGTTGTATAGGAGCTTGGAAGATAATGTTGAGAAAAGTACAGAAGATGGAGGTCTGGTTTGTGAAATTTCAGAAGGAAAATTAAAGACACTTTCAGGGCCATTGCTATTTTGATTGTGAAGATTTTGTAGCTCTGTTTAGCTGGGGCTGAAGAATCAGCTGTGATTAAGAAGATACCAGAACTACTAAAGCAAAAACTTTGCATTACTGGGACTATTGATGCTGGTTAGCTGGAGCTAAGAATTTAGTGGTGATTAAGAAGAGACCAGCATCATTGAGGTGACATCTTCTGGGAAGTGTTTTCTGAAAGCACCAAGAGGGTGTGCTCCAGAGATAGCCAAGATTGTACTCCTGCTGAAGCGGGACTTGGTAATATGTAAGGGTCCCCCAGGTGGTACTGGTTTTGAAGGCATGAAGGGATCACGCAGAGCAGCTGAGGCTCGGCACTGTGAGAGGCTATGAAAGGCCATTGGTGAAGGTGTAGCCTCAGTTGCAATTGAAGGCCCAGGACTGAAGGGGTCATGCAGTGTTTTGGACATGCCAGTTACATGAGATGACAACCAAGAGCAGCAGCAGCAGTGGAGTACATTTATCTAGAGCTCAGAGGATGACGCGTGTGCTACAAAGGGCATGGCTAGAGAAGTGACCCAAGCCCTTGGTGGAGCCCAGAAGATCGTGAGTTGGATCCCAGACATTGGATGGTTGGAGATTGATTTTTGCTTTGATTGTAACTGTGCCTTTATATTTTCCCTCTTGAAGGAAGTAACTGTTTTAGTGGAGCCCACAGTTAAGAGACTTTTAATTGTAAAAATACTTTGGATTTTAAAAGAGATGGATATTTTAAAGAGATTGAAATTTTAAGAATATGTAAAGACTGTGGGAATTTTAAAGTTATTTATATCTTGGGGATGAATAAGAATGCAAGGGTTGAGGCTTACTAGTGATGTGTTTGTGTGTCAAGTTGACAAGGGGTCAATTGTACTGGCTTGATTTGTGTCAACTTGACACAGCTAGAGTTATCACAGAGAAAGAAGCTTCAGTTGAGGAAATGCCTCCATGAGATCCAACTGGAAGGCATTTTCTCAATTAGTGAACCAGGGGGAAAAGCCCCTTGTGGGTAGGACCATCTCTGGGCTGTTAGTCTTGGGTTCTATAAGAGAGTAGGCTGAGCAAGCCAGGGGAAGCAAGCCAGTAAGGAACATCCCTCCATGGCCTCTGCATCAGCTCCTGCTCCCTGACCTGCATGAGTTCCAGTCCTGACTTCTTTCAGTGATGAACAGCAATGTGTGAGAATTTTGCTTTCTTTAAAAACCCAGTAATGTTATATGAGTACTTTTTTGTTTTGTTTTGTTTTAATCTCACGTGTGTCCCCAGATGCACATAGTTTATGTTTGAAATTCTAGAGACTCTTTAGAGGGTATAAATGCAAGAGCTCCTGAGAGGACCTGGGGCAGTTGCTGCTACTCCTGTTGCATCTGCTTGTTATCGCTGGTTTAAATGAACAGTGCTCTAGCCACTGGAGCAAGGTTGTGGATTTATGTGTGTCAAAGGGCAATGATGGATATACATTGTTTCAAGAAGAAAAACAATTCCAAAATTCAGCTCACAAAGTAGGGTATTACCTTGATATAAAAACTGTTTAATGTTAATTAAAAAATAGTTGGATAGGGGCTAGGAAGTTGGCTAACTGGGTAAAGTGCTTGCACTCACAGTAAATGCTAAGTGTGCCAGCACTTGTGTGTAACCCAGCCCTGGAGGAGTGGAGAGAGATAGATGCCGGGGCTTGCTGAAGTACCAGTGTAGCGAAAAGGGCCAGCTCCAAGTTCAATGAGAACAACTATCTCAAAATAAGATGGACAGAAATGGAGAAAGTCACTCAGCAGCTTATCTGGAATGATTAATTCATTTAAGTAAATTTAGAAAAACAGTATGATTGATTTAAAAGAAATGTTGAAATACTGAATATTTGGTAAAACAAATATTTCAATTCTTTCTATCTATAAATGAATATTTGAAATAATGAGGAATAAAGATTAACAGCTTAAGAATGAATCTAAACACAATGAACAGGCCACTGACACAGTATGTGCATATTTGTGAGTTTTAATTATGATATATTTTCAATACACATAATAGTATGTTGGAATATATATATATATATATATATATATATATATATATATATATATGTTGAATCTACCTGAATAAATAAAATACTAAATCTAAAAAAAAAAGAATCTAAAAATCAAACTTCTATATGTTTGCTGAACATCGAAATAGAAGATATTCTTGATCATTTATGTTTGAAGACACATGTGAAGCATTCTTTTTTTAGTTTTTTATTTCTTTTTTTAATTAGGTATTTTCTTCCTTTATATTTCAAATGTTTTCCCAAAAATCCCCCAAATCCGCACCCCCACTCCCGTACCCACCTACTCCCACTTCTTTGCCCTGGTGTTCCCCAAATACTGAGGCATATAAAGTTTGCAAGATGTTAAATATGCCTGAATAAACAAAATACTAATACTAAAAAAAAGAATGAATCTAAAAATCAAACTTCTATATGTTTGCTGACCATCAAAATAGAAGGCATTCTTGATAATTTATGTTTGAGACACATGTGAAGCATTCTTAATCATTAGGTAAGTTTAGGTGTCATTTATCTGAAGGCCAAGCACAATGAAATGATGTTTTGATGCCTTTATGAGAATACAAAAATCCACGTCTCAAACAAATATTTATACATTTTTTCAGTTACATTTAATGTGTTAGTGTTATGAAATATAACATGTCAAGGGAGTACATTTGGTGGGCTAATGCCAGGTGTTCCCCTGAGAAATTATACCATGCAACAGACCTGGTATAAAATGGATTTATTGGGGGAGGGGAGAGGAGTGAGGAACTGGGGAAGAGATAGAGGCAGACAGACAGAAGCAAAGCCATTAGGTCAGAAAATGTAGGGCAGAGAACAGATAGAGGGGAAGCTGGGAACAAAGACAGACAGAGATCTCAGAAAGAAGAACAATGGGAAGGAACAGAGAGAAGGGGCTGGGCCTGAAACAGTGAGAGGGGACTAATCAGTCCTTTTATCCTGCCTCACAGTTAGCAGTTTAGTTTGTTTCAAGAAACAAATACACTTTCTTTCAATGAATTTTGTAAGTGAACAGGAAATATTCTCATCTCTCAGAGCTGACAGTGTTAATTTTATAATGTTTATAGGAGATTTTTGTGGGACTATTTTCTTAAAAACAGTGTAAGCCAGATATGTTGTCACATACCTGTAATAGCACCTACATGGAATGCTGGGATCACCTTGAACCTAAACATTCTAGATCTTCCTGGACAATAAACAACAGACTAAGTGGCTATCACAAAAATGAAATGAAATGAAATAAAATCAAACCAATGAACCTTCTATATTTGTATCTCATACCTTTGGGAACTAATAAGATAATGATTAAAAAATAAATTTCAATTATCTTTATCAATAAAAAGAATTAGAAATGTTATGAAGGTTAAAAAAATCACAACAGGGAGGGGGTAGGGACCTGGGTGGGAAAGGGGATAAGGAGGGGAAGAGAGGAAAATGATCAGGTATTGTGGGGGTGGGAAAAGAACTGAAGCGCTTAGGACCAGCAAAAAGAATGGAAACAGGCATGTTTGATAGGTAGGAGGTTATAAAACCCTCTAGTGTAGGAAGCCGTGATAATACGTGCCCTCACTAGATGGCGCTAAGCTCCATTGTGCGCATGTGCCAGATCAAAAGCCTGCCAAGTCACTAGTCCATCCCCTGGGACATTTGAGACTGTGGGTGGAACCACCAGTAGTATTAACACGTCACACCTGTGGGTATATATAGCAACACGTTTCTATCCTTCTTTGTTCTATCTCACGACTATGAATAAAGTGTAACCACGAAAGGTCTTGACTTGTGTTCTGTGTGCGTTCCTGCCGGACAGGAATAGCACAGAACACTCTAGAATGTACAAGAGACCTGAGAGGTGAGAGAATCTCAGGACTCAAAGGGAGGGACCTTAGATGAAATGCCCTGCAGTGGGGTGAGGGAACTTGTAGAGCCCTCCAGTGGAGAAACAGGACATCAAGTGGAAAGATGGGGTTGCCATCCCACAGTCAAAAGCTTTAACCCAGAATTGTTCCTGTCTTAAAGAAGGACAGGGACAAAAATGGAGAAAAGCCTAAGGAAAAGGAGATCCAGTGACAGGCCCAAATTGGGATGCAGCTCAAGGAGAGGCATGAAGGCCTGACACTATTACTGATGCTATGGTTTGCTCACAAAAATGGGCCTAACATGACTGCCCTCTGAAAGACCCAACCAGCAGGTGAAAGAGTCAGATGCAGAAATTTACATGCAACCAATGGACAGAAGCTGGGAACCCCTGTGGTTGAATTAGGGAAAAGCTAGAAGCAGCTGAGGAAGAGGGCGACCCTGTAGGTGGACCAACAGTCTCAAATAACCTGGACCTCCCAGGATCTCTCAGACACTGAGCCACCAACCAGGCTGCATACAGCAGCTGATTTGAAGCCCCCAACACATATACAGCAGAGGACTCCAGGGATGGACACAGTTAGAGAAGGTGCATCTAAACCTCAAGAGACTTGAGGCCACAGGGAGTAGGGAGGTCTGGTGGGGTGGGGGTAGGATGGTGGGGACATCCTTTTGGAGATGGGGAGTGGGGGCGTGGGGGGCATGGCAGAAGGAGTTATGGCATGTGGAACAGTCAGAGGGCAGACAAGGAGGGGGATAAAGTCTGGACTTTAAAAAAAGATTAAAGAATAAATTTTAAACAATTCACTACATTAGTGTGTGAAAGTTTGGTACAAAGGAATATTTGCCACTCACTTATTCATTTAGATTTTGTTTGGAAGTTAATATAAAGAGGCTCTTACACTTAAACAAGAAAATGATGAAAGATGTTTAAAAATAAAGGAGTTCTATTTTGACTCTAGAGGTATACCTCCTAGTTGACTTTATAATCACATCAGTGGGGTTTAACTTCCTTCTTAGAATCATCAGAATAACAAGGATTAAAGAGTCTTTCAAACTCAGTTTCATAGGGGAAAAAAAGTTAGCAAATTTTTTTATTTGGTTACAAATGTACCAGCAAGTAAAAAATATGTATGCTTCATTAGTCTGAAGATGGGAAAGTAGATGAGTACTTCAGAGTATGCTTCATAATGTCTCTTTTAAACACAGACATTTATTTTCTCAGTTCACCATCTACATCAAAAAGCATATCGTCGTTGTTGTACTCCAAGTTCATCAAACCCTAAAACAGAAAAGCACTTCTTACTAAACAAACTCCCAAGCATACAAATAGGAAAGATTCTGTGCAAATGATGTATAGACGTGCTATATATAGTTAAGCCAGATAATTATACTGTTAATAAACTATGAGGTACATCTGAGGTCAAATTCCCAGTTTATCATTTCATGTCTTCAATAATTCCTACAAAGTCATTAGGATTTTACAGATAATATCAGTCACTTCAGTCAGAAATAATTCAAAATAGCAAGTAGTTAAACTTTTTGATTCCTAAAACATATTTAGTTTCCTAAGGACATTTTATGGACTATGCGCATACCTCCATGCACACCTCCATGGACTTCTCATGCATGTCTTTAATTGCTTCCAGGGTCTGGCTCTGACTACATTTGGACAGTTTTAATGCTTGTTGTTCTTTTTGATAATTGCTCTACAAATGTAAAAGGAAAACATTACTATAACAATTCTGTTCATTTTGTTGTTACTGCCATGCAGCATGAATGCTAGGCTAAGATTCAACCACTAAATATATCTCCAATACTAAAATGTTTACGTGAGCAAAAATAATTCAATATGAAACTTAAAAGGAATAGTTTTCTACGTGATTTAACATTTTAACACCTATGACTAAATATACTTATATTTTTAAGTAACATGAAATACAACTATACTACCAATTGTGGGTTAATAAAACTTTTTTTTTTATGAGAAAGTGTTTGCCATGCTGCAGACGCTGGCCTTAGCCTCTCAAGTACTTAGGTTTATAGGCATGAACCATGTAAACATGAACTTGGTAAAATCCTAGCCCTGGAAGCTTAACTCTAGCTAGTGTTAATGCTTTTATCATACAATGGCCTCCTTTTACTAAATAGCAGAAGCAATCCCAAGAGTTGGTTCACTACCTCATCTCTGTATGTACCCCCAACCTAAGGTGTATGTGCCACTTATTCTACTTTCTCTTCCTTTCTTAAGGATGCCTTACACTATTCTTTACTAAGTACAACATCTTCACTTGTCTCAACTATTGTCAAGAGTTTCAGCAATTGTAACTGTTATTTTAAATTTATGACTTAGCTGGCTGTCAATGAAATGCCTATAAAACTAACTTTTATAAAGTTTGAGTTACAATGATCACAAGATCATGAATAGTCTTGATCACTTAAAGACATCCTACCTCAAAATAAAGTGTAAAGAGATGTCTGGGGATAAAGTTTAGTGGTAGATTGGTTTTCTCTAGGTTTCAATCTCAAGTAACACATGGAAATAGTAATATACATTTCTCTTTGTATTCTTTATGTTGGCACACAACCATGGTAATTTGCATTTTATAAAAAATTAAGACAAGCTCTTTATACCTTTTCTCCTTGGGACACTACATTCCTATTTTGTCCTTTATATATTGTGATCAGTTTAACCTCACACGTCCACTCAAATCATCCTGATTAAGTACAATGACCTCCATTTTGCGTATTTTCCATTTAAAAATCATACACATGCATATATATGGAGACAAAGGATTAATATTGGGTGTCTTCTTTGGTTGCACCCTACTGTTTGGGAGACAGGATCTGACTGAACCTAGAGCTCATCCATTAGGCTACACCTGGTGGCTAGGAAGCTCTGGGAATCTTCTTATCTCTGAACTAAATCTGAGTTTGGTGGTTCTAAAATGCTCACCACCACACTAACTTTTATTGTTGTGGTGGTTTGTTTTTAGTTTTGCTAGTTTGTTGGTGGTGGTTGTGTAGGTGGTGGTAGTGGTGGTGGTCTGTGCATGCATGCCTACTCAGGGAATATAAGCTCGGGTCTCCATGCCTACACTGAGAAAGATTACCAAATAAACCATTTTCCAGCCCTGCAAATCTATCTTATTTGGCCCATTAGCAACATATGACACAGTTAGTGAACTTTTCTTCCTTAAAAGTTTTCCTTCACTTATGGTAGTATTCTTTCTACCAATTGTTCTCTTCCCTTGCTGGTTCCCTCTCAACCCCCCCCCCCCTTGCCACATGCAGAATTACAAATATTTAAGTTCTCTGGGGGTCTGTCTTTAGATTCCTCATTTACACTGATGATCACTCCCCCTTGAAATTTCATCCAGAGATCAAGGTATAAAAATTGCCTTCAATTGGAGTATTTTTTTTTTTTTATCTTCAGTCCCTATCTCTTTCTTGAACTGACATATAATGGCAGCTTCCTCAATGCCTTCCCAGGCAGGAATGGATCTCCTGTTCCTTTCATATTTAATACTTCTGAAACTATTAAACCATCAAATAAAAATGTAGTTAATATGGTCATCATCTCAGGTCTTACTTGGAAACCATGTGATGACTACAGTCATTGGTACAGTAATGGAGAGATGATCTAAGATAGTTTGGTGATATTCTTCCACAGGAATATTCTGCTAGGGTCGTTGAGACAGCCTGATGGAAACAGGTTGTTTCCATCCACTGTTGTTACTAAATCTGTACTAAGTTATGATGGTAAGAACTGATTTACCAGTTTGAATTGGCTTTCTAATATTAACAACAGAGTCCAGATGACACCAGTAACTAAGCTTTCACTCTCCTATCAACTGTACCTGAGGCTGACATACTGTGCTCACTTTTGTAAAAAGTGGTAATCCTCTTTTCATCTTTCAGCAAATGTCTGCCTCTTGAAAATTTATGATCTTGACTACCATAAAATACCTAGTGGTTTTCATTGATATAGTAGTATGTGATCATACTTCTCTGGTTTACAATTCAGTAGGACTAGAACAGAACCAAAAATAGATAGATAATGAAACTTAATTTAGGTTCATGTGCCCAACACAAGGCTAGTTTCTCCATTCCTACCTGAAACTTAGTTATACTAGGTTAATTATAAAGTTAGTTATGATACTAACCATTGATTTTTCTTGTTCTTCATTGAATTTCTGTATATCCATATCAAACTTCTGAAATGTAGTTATATCCTGCTCACACAATTTGTTGTTGATCACCTCGCTGTAAAGCAAAGTAATGAAAGCAGTCACATTTCATACCAATATGAAAAAAGAACACTCAAAACAAATTAAATAGCCCATTTCATACTATAAAAAGAAAAACAGCAGTACAAAATTATCTAATGGGAAATCATTACAGATTTTTCCCTAACAGATTATCAGAGAAGTCTTCTTTTATGTTTTAGCTTTTCAAAATTAAAGAGGTTTTAATACATATACATCTTAATTTAGGAAATTAATTGTATTTCAAAGTATTTTTTCATTAATTTCTACCAAATATAAGGTCTAAGTTATTTTCCTATATTTATTCAGTTAAGACTTAGTGCAAAACATAAGTCAATTAAAATATATAAATTGTCTGCATATGTAATTGATCCTTATCCATATTGTTATAATAAACCATAAATTACATTTCTAAGATTTTGTGCAAGACTTCTCTGTTTCCACAATGAAATTAAATCAAATTTTAAAATCTAATTAACAGGTACTTAAAGTAGAAAGTAAAAATTTTCACAGATTTCTGAGAATTAGATTTAGTTTCCTTGAAGGCATGAAGTTATAGGGTTAAATGCTTAGACAAAATCAAAGACACACATTTTTTACTAAAATCTCAGACATGGCTTTTTTTTTTTAAACTCAGCCATATATAATTTTTTAAATGATACAAATGTGACCCTACCAAACTAAAACCTCTACCTCTCCCATTTGTTCATTTGCCAAAGTCATTCTAATTTCTGGTTGCTTTCTTTGAAAGAATCTTTGATATAAGTTTCCATGTGTTATCTCTTTATGTGGCTCCAGGTCCAAGGTATCTCAAATAATCATCTAATATCTATGGGCAACAGGCACATATGTGGTGCACATATATACCTATAAGCAAAACACTAATATACAAATATGTCTGAAAAATAAGTATTAAGAGCATTGTTTCCTAAGCCATGTAAGATGTTTTGGGCCTATGATCCTACTCTAGGAAGCTTAAGCAGGAGATTTCCAGTGTATAGGACAACATAGATTACATAGCAAAATTCAGGCCAGCCTGAACTACATAGTGAGACCATATCTCAAAGAAAAATTATTGTCTTCTAAGAAAGCTAATGTAACATTCAATTACATATAATTTAAAACAGATTATTTTGGATCTGAGTATCATTCTCTCACTGGTTAGTAAAGCTATCTTTTACTTTCAGTTACATAATTCATTTTATGAAAAAACAAAACAAAACAAAACAAAAACCAGTGAGGGGATTGGAGAGATGATTCAGCAGTCAAGAGCACTGGTTCCCTTCCAGAGATCTGAGATTGGATTCCCAGCACCTCCAAGATGGCTCACAACCTATAACTCCAGTTCCAGGGGAATCAATGCCTTCATCTGGCCTCCTCAGGTACCAGACATACAAGCTGTGTGCAAGCAAAACAAACATACCCATAAAATAAAATTTTAAAAAAAGTAATAAGGGTTACATTAAAGAATTCAGTTTTTCACTGTGTCAAATAAAGAAAGAAGCACAGAGGATTCCTAGAAAAGAAAATGACTTAATATAAAATTAATACTAGGTCAATGAAAAACTGTTGAATGTACAGAATTTTGTATACATATCACTTAGGTTTGAATACATAGAACTATAAAAAAGTTTACATCTTTTTTTTCCTCTAAAATCCCTTCAAAGCAGGTATGAAGATACCTCAATAGTTAAGAGGGTTTACTGTGAAAGGAGGAGGTTCGCAAATTTGAATCTAGTACCCATCTAGAAAACCAACAATGGATGGTTGTTTCTACAATGGCAACACTGTGGTAGGCAAAGTGAGAATTGCTAGTACTTGCTGGCTGCTTGTCTAACTATGTTCAGTGACAGAGCCTGACTTAAGGGAATAAGGTGGAAAGTAATAGAGCAAAACCTAACATCCTCCTCTGCCCTCCACATTTGTATATATGCACCACATACAAAAACATACAAAAAAATAAAAGTTAATTTTAATTAATGTCACACCTCTGCAAAAAGCACCATTTTCATTCTGTACCACAGGAAAAAGTAAGTCCATGATGCTAAATCAAAAATATTTGCAAGAGTCTGTGTCATGAGTAGACCTTGGGTGCTGACTCTGCAACTAGTCCCAAAATACCCAGAGGAAGCTCAACTCCCAGGTGCTCTAACACACCCAGGATCACAGCAATGGCATCAACATCAGGAGTAACTTGAGTCCCTAAGGATCCAGGGACACAGGAACTCCTGCCTTGCCAGTGGCATGGATTCCTTCTGGTCTGAAACTGCACCTGGATCAGACCTGGGTTACTGGCTCTGCACCCACTCTTAAAACACCCAGAGGAAGCATGACTCCCAGGTATTCTGAAATGCC
Source organism: Mus caroli (assembly GCF_978045245.1). Lineage (NCBI taxonomy): Eukaryota > Metazoa > Chordata > Mammalia > Rodentia > Muridae > Mus > Mus caroli. The sequence goes on along the minus strand of NW_028227260.1, from coordinate 115,040,688 downwards.
CAAGATCACAGGATTACAGAGGAAGCTGGACTCCCAGGAGATCAGAGACACCCAGGAACACTGGAGTTCTGACAGAAGATCACAGCTGAGGGCACGACATCTTTCCCAACACCCTGTGTATGTGGGAGCCCCACAAGAACCAGGGAAACAAAATCATCCTCCCAGCCAGAGGCACGGGTTCCTTGCAGCTTGCAACTGTGTCTAGAGAAAACATAGGGCTCTGGCACCCCACCAAATCTTGCAACACCAAGAAAAAGCTTAACTCCCAGGAGCTCTGACACAGCAGGATCTCACTAGATTGTTCACATCAGGATTTCAGGATCCAAGAGGCAGCATGACTTCCAGGAGTTCAGACACACCCAGAATATCAGGATCGCAGGATCCCAGGATCCCAGATAGCTGGACTCCAATGAGTTCTGACACAACCAGGATTACAGGAGGGACAGGCTCTAGTCAGAGACAGCAAGGGAAGGTAGCACCAAAGAAAATGAGATAGCAAGAGTTAAGTGCAAGAATATAAATAATAGAAACCAAAACTAGTCGGCATCATCAGAACAGGTGAAGGAATTGAACAAAAACCATCTAGGATCTAAAACTGGAAATAGAGAATAAAAACTCACAAAGACAGATGAACCTGGAGAAAGAAAACCTAGGAGACATAGATGCAAGCATCTCCAACAGAATACAAGAGATAGAATAGAGAATCGCAGGTACAGAAGATACCATAGATACACTGACAGAACAGTCAAAAAATGCAAAATGAAAAAAATCTCCTAACCCAAAACATCCAGGAAATCCAGGACACAATGAGATGACAAAACCTAAGAAAAATAGGTATAGAGGAGAGAAAAGATTACAAGTCAAAGGGCCAGCAAATATCTTCATCAAAGTGATAGATGAAAACTTTCCCAATCTAAGGAAAGAGATGCACATGAACAAACAAGAAGCCTACAGAAATCCAAATAAACTGGACCAGAAAAGAAATTCCCGCTGACACATAATAATCAGAACAACAAATGCACTAAATAAAGATAGTATATTAAAAGCAGTAAGGAAAAAAGGTCAAATAACATAAAAATGCAGACCTATTAGAAATACACCAGACTTCTTACCAGAGACTATAAAACCAGAAGATTCTGACAGATGTTACACAGACCCTGAGAGAACACAATTGCCAGCCCAGGTTACTATACCCAGCAAAACTCAAAATTACCATAGATGGAGAAACCAAAATATTCCACGATAAAACCAAATTCACACAATATCTTTCCACGAATCCAAACCTTCAAAGGTAGATGGAAAACTACAACACAAGGAGGGAAACACTACACCATACAAAAATCAAGAAAGAAATCTTCTTTCAACAAACCTCAAAGAAGGTAGCAACATAAACATAATTCCACCTCAAACAACAAAAGTAACAGGAAACAACCAACAGTCACTGGTCTTTAATATTTCTTAATAGCAATGGATTCAATTCCCCAATAAAAAGACATAGATTAATAGACTGGATACATAAACAGAACCCAGGATTTTGCTGCATACAGGAAACCCACCTTAGTGACAAAGACAGACATTACCTCAGAGGAAAAGCCTGGAAAATCTTTTCCAAGCAAATATTCCCAGGAAACAAGCTGGAATAGCCATTTTACTATGGAATAAAATCAACTTATAACCAAAATAATTTTTTGTAGTTCTTTTTTGTTTTTGTTTTTTAAAGATAAGGACTGTCACAATACTTGTCAAAGGATGAATCAACAAAGATGAACTCACAATTCTGAACATCTATGCTCCAAATGCAAGGAAACCCAAATTCATAAAAGAAACTCTACTAAAGCTCAAAGCACATATTGTACCCTATAATAATATTGGGAAAATTCAACACCCCACTCTCAACAACGGACAGATCCTGGAAACAGAAACAAAACAGAGACACTGTGAAACTAACAGAAGTTTTGAAACAAATGGATTTAACAGAGGTCTATATCTATAGATATCATAGAACATTTTATCATAAAACAAAAGAATGTCCCTTCTTCTCAACACCTCATGATGCCTTCTCCATTACTGACCATATAATGTGTCACAAAACAGGCTTCAAAAGATATAAAATTATTTAAATAATCCCATGAATCCTATCAAGTCATCACTGACTAAGGCTGATCTTCAATAATAATATAAATAATCCAGGCATGGTGGCATATGCCTTTAATCCCAGCACTTGGGATGCAGAGGCAGGCATATTTCTGGTTTGAGGGCCAGCCTGGTCTACAAAATGAGTTCCATGACAGCCATGGATAAACAGAAAAACCCTGTCTTAACCCCCATAATAATAATAATAATAATAATAATAATAATAATAATAATAATAATAATAATAAAAGAAAACCCATATACACGTGGAAGTTGAAAAACAGTCTACTCAATGATAAATTGGTCATGGAAGAAATAAAGAAAGAAATTAAAGACTATTTTGAGTTTAATGAAAATGAAACTACAACATATCCAAACTTATGGGACACAATGAAAGTATTCCTAAGAGAAAAACTAATAGCTCTGAGTGCCTCCAAAAAAGAAACTGGTTAGAGCATACACTAGCATCCTGACAGCACCATTAAAAGCTCTGGAACAAAAGGAAGCAAATTCACCCAAGAGGAGTAGAAGGCAGGATAAAATCAAACTCCAGACTGAAATCAAACAAGTGGAAACAAAAAGAACTATACAAAGAATCAACCAAACCAGGAGCTGGTTCTTTGAGAAAATCAACAAGATAGATAAACCCTTATCCAGACTAAAGAGAGGGCACAGAGTCAGTATCCAAATTAACAAAACCAGAAATGAAAAGGGAGACATAACAACAGAAACTTAGGAGATCAAAAAAAAAAAAAAAAAAAAAAAAAAAAAAGATCCTACTATAAAAGCCTATACTCAACAAAACTGGAAAATTTGGATGAAATGGACAATTATCTAGACAGATATCAGGTACCAATTTAAATCAGGATCAGATAGACCCTGCAAACACTCCCTGAACCCCTAAAGAAATAGAAGCAATCATTAATAGTCTCCCAACCCCCTCACCAAAAATAAAAACCCAGGATCTGATGGGTTTAGTACAGAATTCTATCAGACCTTCAAAGAAGACCTAATACCAACACTCTTCAAACTATTACGCAAAATTAAAAAGAGAGGGAACACTATTCAATTTGTTCTATGAAGCCACAATTACACTTATACCCAAAACATACAAAGACCCAAATGAAGAAAGGAAACTTGAGACCAGTTTCACTTGTGAATATTGATGCAAATATACTCAATAAAATTTTGGTAAACCCAATCCAAGAACATGTTACAATGATCATCCTTCATGATCAAGTGGTCTTCATCCCATGGATACAGAGATGGTTCAATATATGGAAATCCACAATGTAAACAATGGCAAGGAAAAAATCCACAGTATTATCTCATTAGATGCTGAGAAATCATTTGCAAAAATTCAACAACCCTTCATGATAAAATTCTTGGAAAGATCAAGAATTCATGGCCCATACCTAAACATAGTAAAAGCAATATACAGCAAACCAGTATCCAACATCAAAATAAATGGAGAGAAACTTGATGCAATCCCACTAATATCAGACAAGACAAGACTAGATAAGGCTTCCCATTCTCTCCCTACATATTCACAGTAGTATATAATATAGTAGTATTCTATAGCACTAGATGTTCTATCCATAGCAACTAGACAACAAAAAGAGGTCAAATGGATAAAAATAGGAAAGGCAGAATTCAAAATATCACTATTTGCAGATGACATGATTGTATATGTAAGTGACCCCATAAATTATATCAGAGAACTCCTAAACCTGATAAACAAATTCAGCAAAGTGGCTGGATATTAAATTAACTCAAACAAATCAGTAGCTTTCCTCTCCTCAAAGGATAAACAGGCTGAAAAAGAAATTATGGAAACAACACCCTTCACAATAGTCACAAATTATCATACCTTGGTTTGACTCAAACCAAGCAAGTGAAAGATCTGTATGACAAGAACTTCAAGTCTGAAGAAAGAAATTGAAAATCTCAAAAGATGGAAAGATCTCCCATGCTCATAGATTGGCACACTTAATTTAGTAAAAATGGCCATCTTGCCAAAAGCAATCTACAGATTCAATGCAATCTCTATCAAAATTCAAACTCAATTCTTCATAGAGATAGAAAGGGCAATTTGAAAAATCATTTGGAATAACAGAAATCCAGGATATCAAAAAACTATTCTCAACAATAAAAGAACATCAGGGGGAATCATCCCCGACCTCAAGCTGTATTATAGAGAAATAATGATAAAAATGTATGGTAATGGTACAGATACAATGACTTCATGAAATTCACAGGCAAAAGGATGGATCTAAAATATATCATCCTGTGTGAGGTAACCCAGTCCCAAAAGAACAAACATGGTATGTACTCACTGATAAGTGGATATTAGCCTAAAAGCTCAGAATACCCAAAATGTAATTCACAGACCACATGAAGCTCCAGAAGAAGGAAGAGGAAAGTGTGGGTGTTTCAGTCCTTCTTAGAATGTGGAACAAAATACTCCTTGGAGGAAATATGGAGACAAAGTACAGAGCAGAGACTGAAGGAATGACAATCTAGAGTCTGCCCATCCTGTGGATCCATTCCATATACAGACACCAAACCCAGTCACTATTGTGGATGCCAACAAGTGCTTGCTGACAGGAGCCTAATATGGCTTTCTCCTGAGAGGCTCTGTCAGAGCTTGGCAAGAACAGAGGCTGATTGTCACAGCCAACCATCAGAGTGATCAATGGGTCCCCAGTGGAGGAGTTAGAGGAAGGACTGAAGGATCTGAAGGGATTTGCAACCTTACAGGAAGAACAACAATATGAACGAACCAGACCCCCCCAGAGCACTCAGAGACTAATCCACCAACAAAAGAGGGGTTCCCATGGCTCCAGTTACATATATAGCAGAGTATGACCTTGTCAGACATCAGTGGGAAGAGAAGTCCTTGGTCCTGTGAAGGTTCAATGCCCCAGTGTAGGCAAATGCCAGGGTGGGGAGGTGGGAGTGGGTGGGGGGTGAACACCCTCATAGAAGCAAAGGGATGGGTTATGGAATAGGGAGTTTCTGGTGTGAAACCAGGAAAGGGCTATTATTAGAAATGTAAAGGAAGATAATAGAGAATAATAAATAAATTAAAATAAAAATATTCACAAAATACTACATATAAATAGGAATAATTCATTAAGATGTCATATAGTATATAACTAATATTTCCTAATATGTAAATTATGTTAATACTATATAGTTTTAAACACATTATATATCCAAAAAACGTACCTTCAAATTTTCCCAGAATATTTTGTACTGGAGATCTATGAAGTAATTAAAGCTTTAAAAAGTAAGGATACCTTTTGATGGCTCAGCTTTTGTCCTACAGCAGGACGATGAGAGTTTGACCCACAGCACTACACCCTCCAAGAAAACCATTCAAATTAAGGATTAATCTTACGGAAATATTGTTTATAATATATATCATATTCTAATTATTAATATAGATTACTTGCTATACAATCAATAAAACTTTTCTGGAAGTACTTACACTAAGAAGGAAATAATAATTTTGAACATATTACCGTGTATCTCCAACTATTACTTTAGGATTTGCATTCCCATCATCATGAGTTACTGGATTCTGTACTGGGTTGGTAATAAAACAAGATATTAAAACAATTATGTTATTTTGAAAATTTTAATGAAATGCTTTGTGATCATTCAGGCATAGTGCCAACATTAGGTTTTAAAGCAGATCTATGATTTGTCTAGAAGTTAAACAAAATCAAGTAATGTCTAATTGTCATCTAGAAATATATTTTAAGCTATTTATTTACATGTTGTGATTAAAGACAAGAGATGCAATATGAGATTTTTGATCTCCATTACAGTCCTAAGAAGAATAACTGAGAAAAAAGGAAGTGTAACATCAATGCCGAACATAAGATATCTGGTATCTTCCATAAGGTCCAATTCTGAAGCATTCCCATCTTGCTGTTCACCACTTAACAAATTACAGTTTTCCATTGGTGTCTCTACAGAACGTGCAAAACGCTGCCATTCCACTGAGAAACTTACGTTTTCAGATTTAAAATAAAAAAATAAATTTTCTCAAGCCATTTGAATCAAAAAAATCACTTAAACTAATAAAATTGAAATATAAAATAACATTAAGGAATGAATTTTACAAAAGCAGCACTTCATAATTGCATGAAGGGTTTAAAGATAAAACCATATTTCTATTACCCTCTGATTTAATACTAAAGACTTTAGTATTTAAACATGGAACAGAATAGTTGGCTTCAAAGATAGCCATATAAACCTTAACTTTAATATGTACACATTTTTTAAAAAAAGAATTAAGTTGAATAAAGTATCTTGGGCTTCCTTACTATAAAGGACTAAGAGTTTGTTATTTTTCAGTTTAAAACTCTCTCTCTCTCTCCCTCTCTCTCTCTTTCTGTCTCTTTCTCTCTTACACACACACACACACACAGGCACACAGACACTCAGACACACACACACACACACACATACACTATGATGGCTTTAACTGTGACTTCAAGTGGGTTTATATCTAATCATAGAAGGATCTGCATTTTGGTCCCATTCCTGCTAGGTTTTTGATAAGTTAGAGCAAATGTGTCTGCATCTCAATCTCCACATAAAATCATAGTTGCTATGATCACAACCAAGCTCTCAATCTTTTTCATCGCAATACAAATGTAAATTATAAAGTTCTGCCTGTCTGGACATATATTTTACTGCTACAGCAAGAAGCTCTGTGTTCAATCTTCAGTTAAGAAAAAAAATTAAAAATAAAAAATGAAACAGGCATGTATCCTCAGGCCCCAGTACATTTGTAAGGCTGAGGACTTCAGTTTCAAGGCCAGTTCAAGCTGCACACGAGGTTTCAGACACTCCTGAGATAGAGAGTTAGAGCTTACTTCCCTAAACCAAAACAACACACAAATAAACACAGCCTGTCCTGAATTATGTCTGAAGTCCCAGTACTTCTGAGGCTGAGAGGAGCCTCAGGATTTTGAGGCTGTTTGGATCCTATATAGACAAATTTGGGCAATCTGGCCTTTCAACACCAGGTAGAGGAAAATGAAGACTGGTCTTCAGTTTGTTTTTATGAATTTCTGGCGGGAATGGAATGGGAAACAAAATACCCATGGAAGGAGTTACAGAGGCAAAGATTGGAGCTGAGACTGAATGCATCCAGAGACTGCCTCACTCAGGGAAAAATCCCATAATAACCACCAAACCCAGACATTGTTGAAGATGCCAACAAGAGCTTGGGGACAGGAGACTGATATAGCTGTCTCCTGAGAGGATCTGCCAGTGCCTGACAAATACAGAAATGGATGCTCATAGACATCCATCGTACTGAGCACAGGGTCCCCAATGATGGAGCTAGAGAAAGTACCCAAGGAGAATAAGGGGTTTGCAGCCCCATAGGAGGAGGAACAATATGAACTAAGCAGTACCCCCAGAGTTCCCTGGGACTAAAACACCAATCAAATAAATCAGATGTTAGGACTTATGGCTCCAGCTGCATATGTAGGAGAGGATGGGCTAGTAGGTCATCAATGGGAGGAGAGACCCTTGGTACAGTAAAGGTCCTATGCCCAGTATTAAGGAATGCCTGGGCCAGGATTTGGGAGTGGGCGTGTTGGAGGCAGGGGGAGAAGGGAGAGGAGAGGGGATTTTCAGAGGGGAAATAGAAAAGGGGATAATATTTGAAATGTAAATAAAGAAAATATATAATAGAAAAAAAGGAATGAAACAATTCATTTGCAGGTTATATGAAATAAATTCATGTTTTGCTAACATACAGGAACAATGTTCAGGTCTTTTCCTGGGGTAAAATCATAGCAAGTTATTGTTTCTCAACATATTGTGACTACAGTGCCAAGAGTAGGTATATGCACGGCTAAAACTCAGGTATAGGAATATATAGATATAGGTAAAATTAGAAATGAAGTATATGAAATCTCTTAGAAAAGACTTGTTCCATTGCAGGTGAGTTGGTAAAAGTCTAAGAAACTGCAGGACACAATCAATACCGAAGACTGGATATACTATACCTTCAGAATGAGCCTCATCCAAAACATTTATGTCATCTTCATCTTCATCATAGTCAAGAAGTAATAAGTAACCGTTCTTTGGTACCACCCACATTTTCTTTGCCATTTTTCTCTTAAGCACTCAGTTGTCTTCTCAGTTACAAAAATAAAAAGGAAAAAAGAATAAAAGCATAGCAATCTGAATCCAAAGGTATCATTTAAATAGTTAAAAATGTCAAAAAGTCAAATAATTATCTTAGCTCATTGAAAGATTGTTTCTTTTGTTTTTTAACACTTATATTTTTAATAATTTGTCTTTATCATAGAGTTTTGAATACATATTCAATATAATGACATATATATATACATATGTATACACACACATATATATGTGTGTATATATATATGTGTGTGTATATATATATGTGTGTGTATATCTATCTATATATATATATCTATATATATATATCTATATATATATATACATATGCTTTCCCTTACAATTTCCTCCATGTATCCCATTTCTCATGTCCCTCTCCCTCCCAACTTTGTTTTAAAATCTTCTTTAATTTACGTATTTAAAAACCTTCTTTAAAACCCAAGTTAACAATCTACCATTTCTCAGTTTAAAAAAAGGCAAAAACAGGCCAGCCTTTAATGTGTGAGTCCTCCCCTTCCCACCAAAAATGATGAGCAAAATGTGTTTGCATTTAAACTTTGAGGCATCTGAATTTTGATCCTATATCCCAAAGATTCTTTTTAAACAAAACATCAGCAATTACGTTTTTCAGTGTATCTCAGTTTTAAAGTAAATTCACAGTACTATTCAGAAAGATAACGAGCATGGTAACTATATATTCATGTCAAGAAGACCCAATGCTCAGTCTACAACAAACACTCGCCGCCACCACCCACACAGAAAATCCTTATATTGGAGAAACGTGGGATTGGGGGAAGCCGAGGATTTCAAACATCTGCAGATTTTTAGTTCAAGGCTTGCCCAAGCCAGGCCAGCCTGAGCTACAAAGGAAGATCCCTTTCTACAGAAATAAAACTGAGAGAAAACGCTGAACTTGGTGGTGCAAGTCTTTAATCCCAATACATGGGCGACTGAGACAGGAGGATCGGTGCTCAGAATCCTTCCCAGATTACTTATTAATCTCTTGCAATGTCTCCTCTTCTTCTTTTCATTCATTCTTCCTACACCACTCCCTTCTCTGCAATGTCCATAGAGTGTATACCAAAGGAACACACCATAGAGAAGACAATGAAGAGAGAGGAATCCTCAGTGTATTTCTAATGGATCCCGGACAGCACACAGGACAAGCACCAAGTTGGACCCTAAGGCTCCTTACAGCACACAGGACAAGCTCCAAGGCTCCTCACTCAAAGACCCATGCTCCCTCGACCCCCAATCCTGCAGCCAGCTCGCTGATCCTATCCCCAGGACCCAAGATTGTGTCCTCCAAGGGTTCACAATCCTCTAAGGCCCTGACCTATTCTATCCTCTGCCATGAATATGGTCCTCCACCTTCATTTAACAATCAGAAGCCATAGGAAATGGGGACCAGGAGGCTTTTCCTCACATAGTGACCACCTGGGCCTGATATGCCACACCGTGACACACCTCGATTAACTGTCCAACAACCCTGATCAGAGCAAATTATCACTTACAGGTTATCTCAGAGGTGAACTCCTTCACAACAGCACCCTTCCGTGCTCAGCTCCTCAACGGTAAAAAACCGTTGTCAGCAGAGATGCCTGGACAGAGGCTTCTGAGGACCCTTTGTGACGCAAGCTGGAGTAAACAGGTCTCACCCAGGGACTGTCCTGATTGGCTGAATATATCCTGCGCATGTGTACATGGAGTACCAGGCACCATTGCTTCAAAGGGAGTTTTCAGGAGGTGGGAATGAACTACTACTGGCTTTAAGACACTTTCTAGGTTCATAAGTCCATACAGACTTGAAAAACTTGAACAAACGTGAAACATACAAAACAATGCAAATGACACTACTTTATTTCAAATGTAGAGGCTCTTGTATGCAATTTTGGTTTCTATTTATTTATGTGCATAACATTTAATGTGTGTGGACTTTTTCTGAATGTACTTACGCACACCACAAGAGTTTATTCTGTCCTAAGAGATCAGAAGGGAGCATCCAGATCCCCTCTATCCCCTGGTACCCTCCTGTCTCCACCTTCCTAGTACTGACCTTGATTACAAGAATGTGCCTGACCCTTCTGGACCTCTCTCTCACTTATGCCTCTGTTGCCTATAGAGTCTGGAAGTGTGCACTGATTCTCTGAAACTTTAGCTGTGCATAAATTGTGATCCAAGATATGGGTGTTTTGTGCCCGGTCATCTGCATAGAACAGGTGATTTTAACAGCTGAGTCATTTTTCCAAGCACTGTTTTGTGCACTTATTTGCACTCCTCTGGCCTCTTCTGGTACCAGGCATGCATCCGGTGTGTTTAAATTTATGGTGAACCAACACCCACCCACACACACCCACACACATTCACACACACACACACACACACACACACACACACACTGTACATACACATATGCCCAATGATAATTTTTAATTTTCATATTTCTCTATAACTCCTTTTGTACTATTTCATGCCTTGTCCAACTTTATTGTGAGGTGTATTCCTTTTCTTTCTTTGTTTTTTGATTGTTTTCAATTTTTTACTAGATATTTTCTTCATGAACATTTCAAATGCTATCCCGAAAGTCCCCTATACGCTCCCCCTCCCCGTCCTTCTCCCCTACCCATCCACTCATACTTCTTGGCTCTGGCACTCCCCTGTACTGCAGCATATAAAGTTTGCAAGACCAAGGGGCCTCTCTACCCAGTGATGGCCGACTAGTCCGTCTTCTGCTACATATGAAGCTAGAGACACAAGCTCTTGGGATAATGGTTAGTTCATATTGTTTTTCCACCTATAGGGTTGCAGACTCCTTCTGCTCCTTGGATACTTTCTCTAGCTCCTCCATTAGGGCCCTGTGTTCCATCCAATAAATGACAGTGAGCATCCACTTCTGTATTTGCAAGGCACTGGCATATCCTCCTACGAGACAGCTATATCAGGGTGTGTTCAGCAACATCTTGCTGGCATGTGCAATAGTGTCTGCTTTTGGTGGATAATTATGGGATGGAAGCCTAGGTGGGTTAGTCTAAGGATGGTCCATCCTTTTGCCTTACCTCCAAATTTTGACTCTGTAACTCTTTCCATGGGTATTTTGTTCCCTATTCTAAGGATGTATGACGTATCCACGCGATGATTTTCATTCTTGATTTTCTTGTGTTTTGCAAATTGTATATTGGGTATTGTAAGTTTCTGGGTTAGTATCCACTTATCAGTGAGTGCATTTCAAGTCACTTCTTTTGTGATTTGGTTATCTCACTCAGGATGATATCTTCCAGATACATCTATCTGCCTAAGAATTTTATGAATCCATTGTTTTAATAGCTTAGCAGTACTCCAAAGTATAAATGTACCACATTTTCTATATCCATTCCCCTATTGAGGGACATCTGGGTTCTTTCCAGCTTCTGGCCATTATAAATAAGGCTGCCATGAACATACTACTGCATGTGTCCTTACTACCAGTGTGACCATCTTCTGGGTATGTGCCCAGGAAAGGAATTGCTGGATCTTCAGGTAGTACTATATCCAATTTTTTGAGAAACTACCAGACTGATTTCCAGAGTGGTTGTACAAGCTTGCAATCCCACGACCAATGGAGGAGTGTTCTTCTTTCTCCATATCCTTGCCAGCATCTGCTGTCACCCGAATTTTTGATCTTAGCCATTCTGACTGATGTGAGGTAGAATCTCAGTTTTGTTTTTATTTCTATTTCCCTGATGGTTAAAGATGTTGAACATTTTTTTTTCAAGTGCTTCTCAACCCTTCGGTATTCCTCAGTTGAGAATTCTTATTTAGCTCTGTACCCCATTTTTAATGGGTTATTTTAATTTCTGGAGTCCAGCTTCTTGAGATCTTTGTATATATTGGATATTACTCCCCTATCAGATTTAGGTTTGGTAAAAATTCATTCCCAATCTGTTGGTGGCCTTTTTATCCTATTGACAGTGTCTTTTGTTTTACAGAAGCTTTGCAATTTTTTTCTGGTCCCATTTGTTGATACTTAGTCTTAAAGCACAAGTTATTGCTGTTCTGTTCAGGAAATATTCTCCTGTGCCCATATCTTCGAGGCTTTTCCCCACTTTCTCCTCTATAAATTTCAGTGTCTCTGATTTTATGTGGAGGTCTTTGATCCACTTAGACTTGAGATTTGTACAAGGAGATAAGAATGGATCAGTTCTCATTCTTCTACATAATAACCACCTGTTGTGCCAGCACCATTTGTTGAAAATGCTGTCTTTTTTCCACTGGATGGTTTTAGCTCCCCTGTCAAAGATCAAGGGACCATAGGTGTGTGGGTTCATGTTTTAATTTTATTTGGTATTTATTTCATTTAAATTTCCAATGCTATACCAAAAGTCCCCCACAAGCTCCCCTCACTACCCCCTTACTCCCACTTCTTGGCCCTGGCATTCCCCTGTACTGAGACATATAAGTTTGCATGACCAATGGGCCTCTTTTTCCACTGATGGCCAAATAGGCTAACTTCTGATATATATGCAGCTAGAGACATGAGTTCTGGGGGGTACTGTTTAGTTCATATTGATCTTCCACTTATAGGGTTGCAGATCCGTTTAGCTCTTTGGGTACGTTCTCTAGCTCCTCCATTAAGGGCCCTGTGATCCATCCAAAAGCTGACTGTGAGCATCCATTTCTGTGTTTGCTAGGTCCGGGCATAGTCTTTCAGCAAAATCTTGATGGTATATGCAATAGTGTCAGTGTTTGGAGGCTGATTATGGGATGGATCCCCGGATATGGCAGTCTCTAGATGGTCCATCCTTTCGTCTCAGCTCCAAACTTTGCCTCTGTAACTCCCTTGCACGAGTGTTTTGTTCCCAATTCTAAAAAGGGGAAAAGTGTCCACACGTTGGTCTTTGTTCTTCATGACTTTCATGTGTTTCTCAAATTGTATCTTATGTTTTGGGTATTCTAACTTTCTGGGCTAATATCCACTTATCAGTGAGTACATATTCTGTGAGTTTTTTTGTCATTAGTTTACCTCACTCAGGATAATGCCCTCCAGGTCCATCCATTTGCCTAGGAATTTCATAAATTCATTCGTTTTAATAGATGAGTAGTACTCCATTGTGCAAATGTACCACATTTTCTGTATCCATTCCTCTGTTGAGGGGCATCTGGGTTCTTTCCAGCTTCTGGCTATTATAAATAAGGCTCCTATGTACATAGTGGAGCATGTGTCCTACTTTCTGGTCAGAACATCTTCTGGATATATGCCCAGAAGTGGTATTGCGGGATCCTCTGGTAGTACTATGTCCAATTTTCTGAGAAACCACCAGACTGATTTCCAGAGTGGTCGCACAAGCTTGCAATCCCACCAGCAATGGAGGAGTGTTCCTCTTTCTCCACATCCTTGCCAGCATCTGCTGTCACCTGAATTATTTAGCCATTCTGACTTATGTGAGGTGGAATATCAGGGTGGGTTCATTTCTGTGTCTTCAATTCTAATCCATTGATCTACCTGTCTTTTGCAGTACCAGTTACATGCAGTTTTTATCAGGTAGTACAGCTTGAGTTCAGCCATGGTGATTCCTAAAGAGGTTATTTTCTTATTGAGAATAGTTTTTGCTATCCTAGTTTTTTTGTTGTATTTTTGTTTTTTGTTTTTTGGTTTTTTTTTTTTTTGTTTTGTTGTTTTTGTTTTTGTTATTCCAGATGAATTTGCAAATTGCCCATTCTAACTCAGTGAAAAATTGAGTTAGAATTTTGATGGGTATTGCATTGAATCTGTAGACTGTTTTCGGCAAATAGACATTTTTTACTGTATAAATCCTACCAATCCATGAATATGGAAGATCCTTTAATAATCTGAGTTCTTCAATTTCTTTCTTCAGAGACATGAAGTTCTTGTCATACGAGACTTTTCACTCCCTTATTTACAGTCACACCAAGGAATGTTATATTTTTTGACTATTGTGGAGGGTGTCGAATCCCTATTTTCTTTCTCATCCTCTTTATCCTTTGTGTAGGGAAAGGCCACTGACATGTTTGAGTTAATTTTATATTCAGCTACTGCACTGAAGTTGTGTATCAGGTTTAGGATTTCTCTGGTGTAATTTTTGGGGTTACTGATACATGCTATCATATCTTCTGGAAATAGTGATATTTTGCCATCTTCCTTTCCAATTTGTATTCATTTTTTATCCTTTTGTTGTTGAAATGGTCTGGCTAGGACATCAACTAGTATGTTGAATAAGTAGGGAGAAAGTGGGCAGCCTTGTCTAGTCCCTGATTTTAGTAGGATTGCTTCAAGTTTCTCACCATTTACTTTGATGTTGGCTACCGGTTTGCTGTCTCTTGCTTTTTCTATGTTTATGTATGGGCCTTGAATTCCTGAATTCCTCAACTTTTATTATAAATGGTGTAGCATTTTATCAAATGCTTTTTCAGCATCTAATGAGATGATCATGTGGTTTTTGTCTTTGAGTTTGTTTCTATAGTAGATTAAGTTGATAGATTTCTGTATACTTAACCATTCCTGCATCGCAGGGATGAAGCCTACTTGATCATGATATATTCTTGGATTCAGTTTGCAAGAATTTTATTGAGTATTTTTGCATTGATATTCATAAGGGAAATTGGTCTGAGTTTCCTTTCATTGGGTCTTTGTATGGTTTGAGTACAATTGTAATTCTGGTTTCATAGAACAAATTGAATAGTGTACCTTCTCTTTTGATTTTGCATAATAGTTTGAATAGTATTGGTATTAGGTCTTCTTTGAACATCTCATAGAATTTTACGCTAAACCCATCAGATCCTGGGCTTTTTTTTGTTGTTGTTGTTGTTGTTGGGAGACTATTGATTACTGCTTCTATCTCTTTAGGGGTTATGGGAGTATTTCCAGGGTTTATCTGCTCCTAGTTTCAATTTGGTACCTGATATCTGTCTAGATATTTGTCCAATACATCCAGATTTTCCAGTTTTGTTGAGTATAGGCTTTTGTAGTAGGATCTGATGATTTTTTTGGATTTCCTAAATTTCTGTTGTTTTGTCTCCCATTTCATTTCTGGTTTTGATAATTTGGATACTGTCCCTGTGCCCTGTAGTTAGCCTGGCTAAGGGTTTATCTATCTTGTTGATTTTCTCAAATAACCAGCTCCTTGTTTGGTTGATTCTTTGTATAGTTCTTTTTGTTTCTACTTGGTTGATTTCAGCCCTGAATTTGATGGTTTCCTGCCTTCTACTCCTCTTGGGTGAATTTGCTTCCTTTTGTTCTAGAGCTTTTAGTTGTTGTGTCAAGCTGCTCCTGCATCCTCTCTCCAGTTTCTTTTTGGAGGCATTCATAACTAATTTTTCCTCTTAGGACTGCTTTCATTGTGTCCCATAAGTTTGGGTATATTGTAGCTTCATTTTCATTAAACTCTAAAAAGTCTTTAATTACTTTCTTTATTTCCTCCTTGACCGAGTTATCATAGAGTAGATTGTTTTTCACCTTTCACGTGTATGTGTGTTTTCTGTTATCTATATTTTTTATTGAATATCAGCCTTTTTCTGAGGTAATCTGATAGGATGCATGGGATTATTTTAATATTTTTATATCTGTTGATGCATGTTTTGTGACTGATTAAATGGTCAGTTTTGTAGAAGGCATCATGAGGTGTGCAGTACAATATGTGTTTTGTGCTTTACTAAATTTCTTTTATGAATGTGGATGCTTTTGCATTTGGAGCATGGATGTTCAGAATTGAGTTTTCATCTTGGTATATTTTACCTTTGATGACTATGATTTCCCCCCTTTGTCTTTTTTAGCAAATTGTATCTTATATCTTGGGTATCCTAAGTTTTGAGCTAATATCCACTTATCAGTGAATACATATTGTGTGAGTTCTTTTGTGATTGTGTTACTTCGCTCAAGCTGATGCCCTCCAGGTCCATCCATTTGGCTAGGAATTTCATAAATTCATTCTTTTTAATAGCTGAGTAGTACTCCATTGTGTAAATGTACCATAATTTCTGTATCCATTCCTCTGTTGAGGGACATCTGGGTTCTTTCCAGCTTCTGGCTATTATAAATAGGGCTGCTATGAACATACTGGAGCATGTGTCCTTTTTACTGGTTGGGACATCTTCTGGATATATGCCCAGGAGAGGTGTTGCTGGATCCTCCGGTAGTACTATGTCCAATTTTCTTATATATTTTGTTGAAGATATTTGCTGGACGTTTAAGTTGAAATTCTTCCTTCTCATCTACACCTATGTGGTCTGTGAATTTTTTCATGGGCATACTGAGCTTCTGGGCTAATATCTACTCATCAGTGAGTGCATATCATATATTTTGTGATTGGGTTACCTCCCTCAAGATGTTATCGTCCAGATCCATCCATTTGCATAAGAATTTAATAAATTCATTTTTAAATAGCTGTGTAGTACTCTATTGTGTAAATATACCACATTTTCTTTATCCATTCCTCTGTTGAAGGACATCTGTGTTCTTTCCAGTTTCTGGCTATTACAAATAAGATAGCTATGAACATAGTGGAGTATGTGAAATTACTACAAATGGGAACATCTTCTGGGTTAATGCCCAAGAGTCGTATAGCTGGGTCCTTAGGTAGCATTACGTACAATTTTCTGAGGAACTACCAAAATGATTCCCAGAGTGGTTGTACCTGCTTGCAACCCCACCAGCAATGGAGGAGTATTCCTCTTTCTCCTCATTCTTGCCAGCACCTGCTGTCACCTGCGTTTTGATCTTAGCCATTATGAATGGTGTGAAGTGGAATATCAGGCTTGTTTTGATTTCCAATTCCTTGATTACTAAGGATATTGAACATTTCTTTAGGCGCTTCTCAGCCACTAGATATTTAATAGGTGAGAATTTTTTGTTTAGCTCTGTACCCCATTTTTAATAGGGTCATTTTTTTCTCTATCATTTAACTTCTTTAGTTCTTTGTATATATTGGATATTAGCCTTCTATTGGATGTAGGATTGTTAAAATTCTTTTCCCAGTTTGTTGGTTTCCATTTTGTACTACTGACAATGTACTTTGCCTTACAGAAGCTTTACAATTTTATGAGGTCATATTTGTTAACTCTTGTTGTTCAGGATATTGTCCACTGTGCCCAAGTGCCCAAGGCTCTTCCCAATGTACTTGTCTATTAGTTTCAATGTATCTGGTTTTATGAGTAGGTCCTTGATCCATTTGGAATTGAGCTTTGTTCAAGGAGATAAGAATGGATCAATTTGCATTTTTCTACAAGCTAACTTCTAATTCAAAGAGCACCATATGTTGAAATGCTCTCTTTTTTCTACTGGGTTTTTTTTAGCACCTTTGTCAATAAACACATGACCACATGTGTTTTGATTCATTTCTGGTTCTTCAATCCCATTCCACTGATCTACATGCCTGTCTCTGTACCAATACCATGCAGGTTTTTTAAAATTATTATTATTATAATTGCTCTGTAATACAACTTGAGGTCAGAGCATGTGTTTCCACCAGACGTTCTTTTATTGTTGAGAATAGTTTTCACTATCCTAGGTTTCTTGTTATTATCAATGAATTTTCAAATTGTTCTTTCTTTTGAGATAACCCCCAATCTAGTTCTTCAGGACCCACATGAAGACAAAGCTGTACATCTACTACCTTTAAGCTGAGAGGCCTAGATCCAGCCTGTGTACTTTGTTAGTTACTTAGAAGCAGAATAGTTAATATAGTTTGTTGTTCAAGAGCTTTGGTTTTATTCTTGCATTATTTGTTCTTCTCTCTCATGGAACTATACACTTAGCATGTGTGCACTACACATTCAACTCCCAAAGTAAATTTCCTCAAATCTCCAAACTCAGAGGTTATCAATGAGTAGTCCACTAAATCCTACTTATTTCTGTTGTGTTTTTTAACAATTGGAGAAGATTGACATTCCATGTGTAAACTCTATCAATCATGGTCTAATCTCTCAGTAAGCAAAAGGCATGAGTGGTATGTGGATACGCCATCTTTATCCCCTACTATCTTTTTATCTTCTATTTTTATTTTATACCAAGCCGAATTCCCCTTATAGCTTTTGTACCAGTCACAATGTATTATGATACAATCCTCCTAAGGCCAATGATACTCAGGCTTTTATGTCTCCAGGAACATGCTATTCTATCTATTTGGGCTTTTGTTACCTTATCTGCCTAAAAACTAATAATCATTAATCATATCAATTTGTTCTATTTATAAACACACTGTGCATGTATGTTATATGATTATGATTATTATTACAAAAGGCATATTTTTAAAATTATTTTATTAGGTATTTTTCTCAGATACATTTCCAACGCTATCCCAATATCCCCCATACACTCCCCCCCCCACTCCCCTACCCAACCAGTCCCACTTTTTGGCCCTGGTGTTCTGTATATGCCCTGTACTTGGGCATATAAAGTTTGCAAATCCAATGGGCCTCTGTTTCCAGTGATGGCCGAATAGGCCATCTTTTGATACATATGTAGCTAGAGTCAAGAGCTCTGGAATAAGGGTTAGTTCATAATATAGTTCGACGTATAGGGTTGAAGATTCCTTTAGCTCCTTGGGTACTTTCTCTAGCTTCTCAATTGGGGGCCCTGTGATCAATCCAATAGGTGACTGTTAGCATCCACTTCTGTTTTTGCTAGGTCTCAGCATAGTCTCACAAGAGACAGCTATATCTGGGTCCTTTCAGCAAAACCTTGCTAGTGTATGCAAATGTGTCAGAGTTTGGAAGCTGATTATGTGATGGATCCCCGGATAAGGCCATCTCGAGAGGGCCCATCAAAAGGGATCATTTTTTATATTTTCAAAGGACTCTGATGAACAAATGTGAAGATTAGATTACCCCACAGATGATCAAATTTGACACAGTAGAAATATACTGAGACTTCAATGTCTCCAGCTTGCCAACCAAGTTCTCTTTCACACATAGTCTGTCTTTTTATGTTTCTATAATATATTTTTATTACGTATTTTTCTCAATTAAATTTCCAATGCTACCCAAAAGTCTAGCATACCACCCCCATTCCCTGACCACCCAGTCCCATTTTTTGGCCCAAGTTTTCCCCTGTGATGGGGCATATAAAATTTGCAAGTCCAATGGGTCTCTCTTTCCAGTGATGTCCGACTAGGCCATCTTTTGATATATATGCAGCTAGAGTCAAGAGCTCCAGGGTACTGGTTAGTTCATAATGTTGTTGCACCTATAGGGTTGCAGATCCCTATAGCTCTCTAGGTATTTTCTCTAGCTCCTCCATTGGGGGCCCTGTGATTCATCCAATAGCTGACTGTGAGCTTCCACTTATGTGTTTGCTAGGCCCCGGCGTAGTCTCACTAGAGACTGCAATATCAGGTTACTATCAGCACAATCTTGCAAGTGTATGCAATGGTTTCAGCGTTTGGAGTCTGATTATGGGATGGATCCCTGGATATGGCAGTCTCTAGATGGTTCATTCTTTTGTCTCAGCTCCAAACAGGTCTCTGTAACTTCTTCCATGGGTGTTTTGTTCCCAATTCTATTAGGGGCAAAGTTTCCACATTTTGGGCTTAGTTATTCTTGATTTTTAAGTGTTTTGCAAATGGTAACTTATATCTTGGGTATCCTAAGTTTCTGGGCTAATATCCACTTATCAGTGAGTACATATCATTTGAGTTCTTTTGTGATTGGGTTACCTCACTCAGGATAATGCCCTCCAGGTCGAACCATTTGCCTAGGAATTTCATAAATTCTTTAGTTTTAATAGGTGATAGTACTATATTCTGTAAATGTACTATATTTTTGTATCCATTCCTCTGTTGAGGGGCATCTGGGTTCTTTCCAACTTCTGGCTATTATAAATAAGGCTGCTATGAACATAGTGGAGCATGTGTCCTCCTTACCGGTTGGCACATCTTCTGGATATATGCCCAGGAGATGTATTGCGGGATCCTCCAGTAGTACCATGTCCAATTTTCTGAGAAACTGCCAGACTGATTTCCAGAGTGGTTGTACAAACTTGCAATCCCACCAACAGTGGAGGAGTGTTTCTCTTTCTCCACATCCTTACCAGCATCTGCTGTCACCTGAATTTTTGATCTTAGCCATTCTGTCTGGTGTGAGATGGAATCTCAGGGTTGTTTTGATTTGCATTTCCCTGATGATTAAGGATGCTGAACATTTTTTCAGGTGTTTCTCAGCCATTCGGTATTCCTCAGTTGAGAATTCTTTGTTTAGCTCTGAGCCCCATTTTTTAATGGGGTTATTTAATTTTCTGGAGTCCACCTTTTTGAGTTCTTTATATATACTGGATATTAGTCCTCTAACTGATTTAGGGTAGGTAAAGATCCTTTCCCAATCTGTTGTTGACCTTTTTGTCTTATTGACCGTGTCTTTTGCCTTACAGACACTTTGCAGTTTCATGAGGTCCCATTTGTCAATTCTCGATCTTAAAGCACAAGCCATTGCTCTTCTATTCAGAAATTTTCCCCTATGCCAATATCTTTGAGGCTTCTCCCCACTTTCTCCTCTATAAGTTTCAGTGTCTCTGGTTTTATGCGGAGCTCAGTGATCCACTTAGATTTGACCTTAGTGCAAGCAGATAGGAATGGATCAATTCCATTCTCCTACATCATAACCACCAGTTGTGCCAGCACCATTTGTTGAAAATGCTGTCTTTTTTCCACTGGATAGTTTTAGACCCCTTGTCGAAGATCAAGTGACCATAGGTGTGTGGGTTCATTTCTGGGTCTTCAATTCTATTCCATTGGTCTACTTGTCTTTCGTTATAAACAGTACGATGCTGTTTTTTTTTTTTTTTTCCACAATTTCTCTGTAGTAAAGCCTTAGGTCAGGCATGATGATTCCACCAGAGGTTCTTTTATCCTTGAGAAGAGTTTTGGCTATCCTAAGTTTTTTGTTATTTCAGATGAATTTGCAGATTGTTATATGTAATTCGTTGCAGAATTGAGATGGAATTTTGATGGGGATTGCATTGAATCTGTAGAATGCTTTTGGCAAGATATCCATTTTTACAATGTTGATCCTGTCAATCCATGAGCATGGGAGATCTTTCTATCTTCTGAGATCTTCTTTTATTTCTTTCTTCAGAGTCTTGAAATTCTTATCATACAGATCTTTCACTTCATTAGTTAGCATCACGCCAAGGTATTTTATATTCTTTGTGACTATTGAGAAGGGTATGGTTTTCCTAATTTCTTTCTCAGCCTGTTTATCCTTTGTGCAGAGAAAGACCATTGACTTGTTTGAGTTAATTTTATATCCAGCTACTTCACCGAGACTGTTTATCAGGTTTAGGAGTTCTCTGGTGGAATTTTTAGGGTCACTTATATATACTATCAGATCATCTGCAAAAAGTGATATTTTGTCTTCTTCTTTTCCAATTTGTTTTCCCTTGATCTCCTTTTTTGTTCGAATTGCTCTGGCTAGGACTTCAAGTACAATGTTGAATAGGTAGGGAGAAAGTGGGCAGCCTTGTCTAGTCCCTGATTTTAGTGGGATTGCTTCCAGCTTCTCACCATTTACTTTGATGTTGGCTACTGGTTTTCTGTAGATTGCTTTTATCATGTTTAGGTATGGGCCTTGAATTCCTGATCTTTCCAAGACTTTTATCATGGATGGGTGTTGGATTTTGTCAATTGCTTTCTCCGCATCTAGTGAGATGATCATGTGGTTTTTGTCTTTGAGTTTGTTTATATAATGGATTACGTTGATGGATTTCGGTATATTAAACCATCCCTGCATTCCTTGAATAAAACCTACTTGGTCAGGATGGATGATTGTTTTGATGTGTTCTTGGATTCGGTTAGTGAGAATTTTATTGAGTATTTTTGCATCTATATTCATAAGGGCAATTGTACTGAAGTTCTCTATCTTTGTTGGATCTTTCTGTGGTTTAGGTATCAGAGTAATGAATATAGAATGAGTTGAGTAGAGTACCGTCCACTTCTATTTTGTGGAATAGTTTGTGCAGAACTGGAATTAGATCTTCTTTGAAGGTTTGATAGAACTGGAACTAAACCCATCTGGTCCTAGGCTTTTTTTGGTTGGGAGTCCATTAATGACTGCTTCTATATTTTAGGGGATATGGGACTATTTAGATCGTTAACTTGATCCTGGTTTAACTTTGGTACCTGGTATTTGTCTAGAAATTTGTCCATTTCCTAAAGGTTTTCCAGTTTTTTTGAGTATAGCCTTTTGTACATGGATCTGATGGTGTTTTGGATTTCTTCAGGGTTTGTTGTTATTCTCCCTTTTCATTTCTGATTTTTTTTCACTGTTTTTTTTTTTATTACATATTTTCCTCAATTACATTTCCAATGCTATCCCAAAAGTCCCCCATACCGCCCCCCACTTCCCTACCCTCCCATTCCCATTCTTTTGGCCCTGGCATTCCCCTATATTGGGGCATATAAAGTTTGCAAGTCCAATGGGCCTCTCTTTCCAGTGATGACCGACTAGGCCATCTTTCGATACATATGCAGCTAGAGACAAGAGCTCCGGGGTACTGGTTAGTTCATCATGTTGTTCCAACTATAGGGTTGCAGATCCCTTTAGCTCCTTGGGTACTTTCTCTAGCTTCTCCATTGGGAGCCCTGTGATCCTAAATCAAATAAGGGACTAATATCCAATATATATAAAGAACTCAAGAAGGTGGACTCCAGAAAGTCAAATAAACCCATTAAAAAATGGTGCTCAGAACTGAACAAAGAAATCTCACCTGAGGAATACCGAATGGCAGAGAAGCACCTGAAAAAATGTTCAACATCCTTAATCATCAGGGAAATGCAAATCAAAACAACCCTGAGATTCCACCTCACACCAGTCAGAATGGCTAAGATCAAAAATTCAGGTGACAGCAGATGCTGGCGAGGATGTGGAGAAAGAGGAACACTTCTCCATTGTTGGTGGGATTGCAAGCTTGTACAACCACTCTGGAAATCAGTCTGGCGGTTCCTTAGAAAATTGGACATAGTACTACCGGAGGATCCAGCAATACCTCTTCTGGGCATATATCCAGAAGATGTCCCAACCGGTAAGAAGGACACATGCTCCACTATGTTCATAGCAGCCCTATTTATAATAGCCAGAAGCTGGAAAGAACCCAGATGTCCCTCAACAGAGGAATGGATACAGAAATTTTGGTACATTTACACAATGGAGTACTACTCAGCTATTAAAAAGAATGAATTTATGAAATTCCTAGCCAAATGAATGGACCTGGAGGGCATCATCTTGAGTGAGGTAACACAATCACAAAGGAACTCACACAATATGTATTCACTGATAAGTGGATATTAGCCCAAAACTTAGGATACCCAAGATATAAGATACAATTTGCTAAACGCATGAAACTCAAGAAGAATGAAGACCAAAATGTGGACACTGTTCCCCTTCTTAGAATTGGGAACAAAACACCCAGGGAAGGAGTTACAGAGACAAAGTTCGGAGCTGTGATGAAAGGATGGACCATCTAGAGACTGCCGTATCCAGGGATCCATCCCATAATCAGCTTCTAAACGCTGACACCATTGCATACACTAGCAAGATTTTGCTGAAAGGACCCAAAGATAGCTGTCTCTTGTGAGACTATGCAGGGGCCTAGCAAACACAGGAGTGGATGCTCACAGTCAGCTATTGGATGGATCACAGGGCTCCCAATGGATTTCTGATTTTTTTAATTAGCATGCTGTCCCTGTGCCCTCTAGAGAGTCTGACTAAGGGTTTATCTATCTTGTTGATTTTCTCAAAGAACCATCTCCTCATTTGGTTGATTCTTTGAATAGTTCTTCTTCTTTCCACATGGTTGATTTCCCCCCTGAGTTTCATTATTTCCTACTGTCTACTCCACTTGGGAGAATTTGCTTCCTTTTTTCTAGAGCTTTTAGTTGTGTTGCCAAGCTGCTACTGTGTGCTCTCTCTAGTTTCTTTTTGGAGGCACTCAGAGCTATGAGTTTCCGTCTTAGAAATGCTTTCATAGTGTCCCCATATCTTTATGTATGTTGTGGCTTCATTTTCATTAAACTCTAAAAAGTCTTTACTTTCGTTCTTTATTCCTTCCTTGACCAAGGTATCTTTGAGAAGTGTGTTGTTCATTGTCCACGTGATTGTTGGCTTTCCATTATTTATTTTGTTATTGAATATCAGCCTTAGTCCATGATGGTCTTCTAGGATGCATGGGACGATTTCAATATTTTTGTATCTGTTGAAGCCTGTTATGTGACCAATTATATGGTCAATTTTGGAGATGGTCCCGTGAGGTGTTGAGAAGAAGGTATATCCTTTTGTTTTAAGATAAAATGTTCTGTAGATATCTGTTAAGTCCATTTGTTTCATCACTTCTTTTAGTTTCACTGTGTGCCTGTTAAGTTTCTATTTCCACGATCTGTCCATTGATGAAAGTGGTATGTTGAAGTCTCCCACTATTATTGTGTCAGGTGCAATGTGTGCTTTCTGCTTTACTAAAGTGTCTTTAATGAATGTGGCTACCCTTGCATTTGGAGCATAGATATTCAGAATTGAGAGTTCCTCCTTGAGGATTTTAACTTTGAAGAGTATGAAGGGTCCCTCCTTGTCTTTTTTGATAACTTTGGGTTGGAAGTTGATTTTATTCTATATTAGAATGGCTACTCCATCTTGTTTCTTCAGACCATTATCTTGGAAAATTGTTTTCCAGCCTTTCTCTCTGAGGTAGTGTCTGTCTTTTTCCCTGAGATGGGTTGCCTGTAAGCAGCAGAATGTTGAGTCCTGTGTGTGTAGCCAGTCTGTTAGTCTATGGCTTTTTATTGGGGAATTGAGTCCATTGATAGTAAGAGATATTAAGGAAAAGTAATTGTTGCTTCCTTTTATTTTTGTTTTTAAAGTTGGCATTCTGTTTTTGTGGCTGTTTTCTTTTTGGTTTCTTTAGGGATTAATTTGTTGCTTTTTCTAGGGCGTGGTTTCCGTCCTTGTATTTTTTGTTGTTGTTGTTGTTTTGTTTTTTTTTTTTTCTGTTATTATCCTTTGAAGGGCTGATTTGTGGAAAGATAATGTGTGAATTTGGTTTTGTCGTGGAAAAATTTGGTTTCTCCATCTATGGTAAATGAGAGTTTGGCTGGGTATAGTAGCCTGGGCTGGCATTTGTGTCCTCTTAGGGTCAGTAACACATCTGTCCAGGATCTTCTGGATTTCATAGTCTCTGGTGAAAAGTCTGGTGTAATCTGATTGGCCTGCTTTATATGTTACTTGACCTTTTTGCCTTACTGCGTTTAATATTCTATCTTTATTTAGTGCAGTTGTTGTTCTGATTATTATGTGTTGGGAGGAATTTCTTTTCTGTTCCAGTCTTTTTGGAGTTCTGAAGGCTTCTTGTATGTTCATGGGCATCTCTTTCTTTAGATTTGGGATGTTTTCTTCTGTAATTTTGTTGAAGATATTTGCTGGCCCTTTAAGTTGAAAATCTTCATTCTCATCTTCTCCTATTATCTGTAGGTTTGGTCGTCTCATTTTGTCCTGGATTTCCTGGATGTTTTGAGTTAGGATCTTTTTGCATTTTGTATTTTCTTTGATTGTTGTGCCAATGTTCTCCATGGAATCTTCTGCACCTGAGATTCTCTCTTCCATCTCTTGTATTCTTTTGCTGGTGCTTGCATCTATAATTCCAGATTTCTTTCCTAGGGTATCTATCTCCAGCGTTTCCTCACTTTGGGTTTTCATTATAGTGTCCACTTCCCTTTTTAGGTCTTGGATGATTTTATTCAATTCTATCACCTGTTTGGTCATGTTTTCTTGCAATACTTTAAGGGAATTTTGTGCTTCCTCTTTATGGTCTACTACCTGATTAGCCGTGTTCTCCTGTATTTCTTTAAGTGAGTTATTAAAGTCCTTCTAGATGTCCTCATGAGATCATCATGACCATCATCATGAGATATGCTTTTATACCCGGGTCTAGTTTTTCAGGGTTGTTGAGGTGTCAGGACTGGGTGGGGTGGGAGTGTTGTGTTCTGATGATGGTGATTGGTCTTGGTTTCTGTTAATAAGATTCTGATGTTTGCCTTTCACCATCTGGTAATCTCTGGAGTTAGTTGTTGTAGTTGTCTCTGGTTAGGTCTTGTTCCTCAAGTGTTTATGTTAGCCTCTATCAGCAGACCTGTGAGACTAGTTCTCTCCTTAGTTTCAGTGCTCAGAGTACTCTCTGCAGGTAGGCTCTCCTCTTGCAGAGAAGGTGCCAAGATATGTGGTGTTTGAACCTGCTTCCTGGGTGAAGTTGTTAACCACTCACAGAGGTCTTAAGATCCAGTGGAGGGTCCTGTTTATACCTAACAGTTGTCTGCAGACTCCATGCCCAAGGTGCCTTTGTGCTGGCATGGATGGTCCAGAAGGGATTTGTTCCCAGATCAGGCCAAGTTTTCTGCTTCCCTAATTAATGCAGACTCAGGTCCCACGGAATTGGATTGTTGCAGACGTTGTGTTCCACTCACCAGAGGTCTTAAGATCCCGTGACAGGTCTTGTGGGTAGCTGGCAGGTGTTAGCCGACTCTGCACCTAAGCTACCCCAGTGCTGACGAGACCGGAAGGGACTTGTGCCCCTGATCAGTTCAGGTTTTCTGCTTCCCTATCTAATGCAATCTCAGGTCCTGCACGACTGGATTGGAGCAGACACGGTGTTCCACTCACCAGAGGTCTTAAGATCCCATGGCGGGTGATGTGGGTAGCTGGCGGGTGTCAGCCCACTCTGAACCCTAGCTACCCCAGTGCTGGCAGGACTAGAAGGGCACCATAATATTTTCATACTCTTTTTTCATTGGTTCTTTTTTCCTTTGTTCTGAGAACCAGTGAAGTCAGAAAAATGTTTTTATTCATCTTTATTTAAAGAACATATTATTATTAATTATTATTATTATTACTGTTACCAATTTTTTAATTTACATCTCAAGTATTGTCCTGCTCCCACACTCCCTTGCACAGTTTTTCACACTTTTCCCTCTCACTTTGCCTCTGAGATGGGTATCATCATGGTGGTCCCCCTTCCCTGGGCCAGCAAGTCTTTACAGAATTATGCAGAACCTCTCCCACTAAGGCCAGTCAAGGCAGTCCACTGCTACATATATATTGTTGGCCTCAGTCTAGATTTACTTGCTCTTTATTTGGTGACTTTATCTCTGGGAGCTCCCAGCAGTACATATTAGTTGACACTGTTGGTCTTCCATGTTGCCAATCCCTTCAGTTCCTTCAATCCTCCCACTAACTCTTACATACATGTCTCTGACCTCACTCTAGTAGTTGGATATAAGCATCTACATCTGTCTCATTCAGTTGTTGGTATAGCATACAGAGGACAGCATTGCTAGGATTCCTCTCTGAAAGTACAACAGAGCATCAGTAATACTGTCAGGCTTTGGTACTTGCCCATGGGATAGATCCCAAGTTGGGCTGGTCACTGGTCTGCCATTCCTTTAGTTATTACTCCATTTCCCCCAGCATTTCTTTTAGATAGAAACAATTTTAGGTTGAAAATGAATAGACTCAATACAATTCCCATCACTATTCCAGTATAATTCCTCCCAGACATGGAAAGAAAAATTTTCAACATCATATGGGATAAAAAAAACCCAGGATAGCCAAAACAATTCTGAACAATAAAAGAACATCCAGAAGAATCACTTAAGCAAAAGTAATAATAATAATAGTAATAATAATAATAGTAATAATAATAATAATAATAATAATAATAATAATAATAATAATGAAGCACATGGAATTGGTACAGAGACAGACAGGTTTGTCAATGAAATAAAAATGAAAACCCAGGAATAAACACATACACCTATGGTCACTTGATCTTTGACAAAAAAAAAAAAAAAAAAGCTAAAACCATACAGTGGAAAAAAATAAGGCATAAACAAATGGTGCTGGTCTAACTGGCAGTCTGCCTATAGAAGAATGCAAACTGATTCATAATTATCACCATGCACAAAGTTTAAATCTAAGTGGATCAAGGACCTCATCATGAAACCAAATACACTGAATTTAATAGAAGAGAATGTGGAAAATAACATCAAACACATTGGCATAGTGAGAAATTTCCTGAATATAACACACCAATAGCTGAGACTCTAATCCATAAATGGGACCTTATAGACCTTCAAAACTTCTGGAAGGCAAAGGACACTGTCAACAAGACAAAAAGCAAGGGTACAGAAAATTTTATTGTGTGGAGTCTTACTTCAACTAGATAAAACAAGTCTGTTTATTAGGAAATATGTTATCATATCTTGACCATTGTATCAAGGCCTGTAGTATTTTCAGAGGACTATTACTTAAACTCACTTGGTATTACCTTGAATCTGGTAGCTTATTTGTATCATTTATTACAGTTGTCCTCAACCTTCCTAATGCCAGCAATCCTTTAATACTGTTCCTTATGTTGTGATCACCCCAAACAAAAATATATATTTTTTTGCTTCTTTTATAAATGTAATTATAAAAATTTGCTTCAATTGTTCATGGTAAAATGTTGTTTTATGAAGATTGTGCAGAACAATATAGACTCCTTTATAGCCAATTATAATGTAACCTTAAAAGGAAAGACTATGATAATATCTCAAATTTTATTCCTATTGAACGAAAGAAAACTAAATTTAAGACATTACAGCCCTACCCAGAAAGTTTATAAAGTCCATATCTCATGTGGCATGCTATTTAGGAGCGCTTTTTGGCTTAGAGCAAAGAACAAAGGCTGTAAAGTCATCCCAGAAACCAACTAGCCTTTGAGATAAGAAAGGCATGCAAGGACAATCCCCCCAGGACAAACTCAAGATGAGTAGTGGACCACCTGCTGATATGGTTTGGGCTTAGCCAAATGTCCTGCAGACCAAGATAAAAACCCTCTCTTTAGAGTTACTCTCTGATGTTTAAATTGCCCATTTGTGTGTAACTGCACCAATTCTTCACCTACCCCCACTCCCTTCCTACATAAACCCCTTTACTATATATACTTTTGAGCCTTGAGGCCGACATCTGTTATCTCCTGTGTGAGATGCATGTCTGTCCTGGAGCTCCATCATTAAACTACCTCGTGTATTTACATCAAGACAGTCTCTTTGTTCATGATTCTTGGGTGCACACCGAATCGGGAGTCAAGTGGGGGTTTCCCCACTAGGTTCTTTCACTATCACTCTTGTTCTGATGATCTTGAAGAAAAATGTTGGTGGAAGTTATGTCAGAATGTACATTTATGACACATACAGAAGTAAGTGGTTGCTTAAGAGCCAGCTTCTATAAATATTTTAAATTAGGTAAAGAAATCATTTACATATACCAATTGCAAAGCCACAGATGAGAAAAATATCAGCCAATGTAAGTTGAAGGCAATTTTCTAGAAGCATATTTTATTTTTATGTTTGTCTCATGTACATAATTTCCATTATTTCTTTCAAATTCTGGGCTGTGTTGGGGTTATCTGTATGCTGCCTGGTTGGTGACTCTGTCTTTGGGAGCTCCCTGGGTTCTGGGTGAGTTTAGGCTGCTAGTCTTCCTATGGGTTTGCTCTCCTGAGCTTCTTCCAGCCTTTCCCTAGTCCAACCACAGTGATCCCTGACTTCCATTGGTTGGGTTAAAGTATCTGCAACCTTCTCAGTCAGCTCCTTGTTGAGCCTCAAAGAGAACAGACGTGCTAGCGTCCTGTCTGTAAGTATACCATAGCATCCATAGTAGTGTCAGGCCTTGGGGCCACTCTTCGAAGTATGGCCCCAAGTTGGGCTAATCAAAGTGCCTCCTTTCCCTCAATCTCTTCTCTATTATTTGTCCCTGCAATTCTTTTAGATAGGAATAATTCTGGGTCAGTGTTTTTAACTATGGAATGTAATATTTAAATATAACTTATAAAATGATGAGAAAAGATTACCTGTAAATTAAGTTTCTCTATACATAAACATAGTTTCCTCTTTTATTTAACTAAACATAGTAGTATTTTGATGCCTTTGAACTGCTGTATTCTCTCAAAATTGTTTTTGAAATTTACGAATATATTTTCTGTACCGATTAATTTCTTTTCATGGTTTTAATGGACATGGTGAATATAATAATATATGTTATGTTGGTTTGGTTTTTATCAAGATAAGCTTTATTATTTATTCGTGGAACCTGCTACCTTAAGATACATATCTTTATTAAAAATTAAATTTAGATAATTATTATTTCAATTGAATTTCCATCAGTGCTTATTAGTGTAAGTGTAGTATTAAGTATCCTTTGGTTTTCAAAGTACCTTAATGACATTTCATTTTTCATTACTGTCAAATGATTTCAATGGTGTTCATTTTTCTTGTATTTTTATCAGTTTCTCTCCCAGTACTCTGTTCCTCCATCTCTCTCATGCACTCACTCATTCCTCCTGTTTTCATCCTCACCTGACTCAAATCTACCACAAAATTTGTTTCCCTTCCTAGGAGATCCATAATTTCCCCCTCCATGAGCTCTTCTTGTTTTGCTTAGGCTCACTGTATCTGAGGATTGTAGTATTATTTTCCTTTAAAGAAAAACTAATGTTCAAATATAAATGAGTACATTCCATGTGTGTTTTCCTGTGTCTGGGTTACCTCATGCAGTATAATCTTTTCTAGTTCCATCCATTTGTCTTCAAATTTAAGGATGGTATCTTTTTTTTTTCCTCAAAGAATAGTATTCCATTGTGTATATTCACCACTTTTTCTTTATTCACTATTCAGTTGAGGGACATCTAGTTTGTTTACAATTTCTGACCACTATGAGTACAGCTGCAATGAAGATGAATAAGGAAGTGTCCTTGTGGTAATATAGAGAGTAGTCTAGGTAAATTCTCAAAAAGGTATATCTGGATCTTGAGACAGAACAATTTCCAATAGTCTGAGGAACCATTATGTTGATTTTCATAGTGGCTGTACTAGTTTGCTGTTCCATCAGCAATGGAGACACATTCCCCTTGTTCCAAATGATTGCCACCATCTGCTATTCCTTGTGGATTGAACTTAGGCATTCTGATAGGTGTAAGATGGAATCACAAAGTTGTTCTAAAGTGCACTTTCCTGATGGCTATAGACATTAAGAATTTTTAAGCATTTCTTTGCCACTTGATATCCTCTTGAGAATTCTCATTTTAGATGAAATTACCCATTTTCAATTGTATTTTTAGTTTTCTTACTATCTGGTTCCATGGGTTTCTTATACATTAGCTCTCAGTCAGATTTGGGCTTGATGAAAATATTTTCCCATTCTGTGGGTTACTGTTTTTGCCACTCAGTGTTGTTCTCTGCCTTATAGAATCTTTCCTGTTTCACAGGGAACCATGACAGTTTCAGTTATTCATATGATGGATTACATTTCTGATTGTTGTATGTTGATCCACCTCTGCATCTTGGGAGGAGATGTACAATAACATGATGTGTGATATCGATGTCTTTTTGTTTGGTGAGTATTTTATTATGAGTATTTTTGCATTAATGTTCATGAGGGAAATTGTTCTGTGATATACTTTCTTTGTTAAGTATTTGTGTGGTTTAGGTGTCAGGATAAATGTTGCCTCATAAAATGAACTTGGAAATATTCTGTTTGTTTATATTTTGTGAATGGATTCGAGTAGTTTTGGCATTATCAGTCCTTTAACAGTGTGATAAGAATTTGTATAATTTAAGTTTTAGTGCTGTTCATTTTGTTGACAAATGCCAGTACCCTTGCTTTTATGGCATAGCTGCTAAAAATTAAAAGATTACCTTGGTGAAACTTTTTAAAAATATTTTTTATTACATCTTTCCCTCAATTACATTTCCAATGCTATTCCAAAAGTCCCCCATACCCTCCCCCCCCACTTCCCTACTCACCCATTCCCAGTTTTTTGGCCCTGGCATTCCCCTGTACTGGGGCATACAAACTTTGCATGTCCTATGGGCCTCTCTTTCCAGTGATGGCCGACTAGGCCATCTTTTGATACATATGCAGCTAGAGTCAAGAGCTCTAGGGTACTGGTTAGTTCATAATGTTGTTCCACCCATAGGGTTGCGGATCCCTTCAGCTACTTGGGTAATTTCTCCAGCTCCTCCATTGGGGGCCCTGTGTTCCATCCACTAGCTGAGAGTGAGCATCCACTTTTGTGTTTGCCAGGCCCCGTCATAGTCTCAAAAGAGACAGCTATATCTGGGTCCTTTCAGCAAAATCTTGCTAGTGTATGCAATGGTGTCACTGTTTGGAAGCTGATTATGGGGTGGATCCCTGGATATGGCAGTCTCTAGATGGTCCATCCATGAAACTTTTTTTTTTTAATGAATATGAAGTGTCTTTTTTGTGTTTGCATTAATTTATTTTGGTTTGCAATTTTTCTTTTTCTTTTTTGGATATTAGAGTGGATAAACCAAGTTGCTTCATACGTCCATTTGTTTATACATGTTAGATCAGGGTAGTGAGAGCTCACATCATGAACTGAAAGCAGAAAGCAGAGAGAATCAATTGGTGGTAGTGAGATGATTATTTTCCTGATATACAGCCTGCAATAATATATGTCTTCCTAACCCCTATTCCAAACCTGCAAGCAACACTAACCATTTGGACCCAATTGTATAAATTCTAAAGATGATTGGAAACATTTCTTAATTAAATCACAACACTACCTTCTTTTCTTAACGTTAAGAGGTCACCATGGAGAAAATAGTTGAAAGATAGCAAGAACCAAAAGTAGTGAATGACTACAAATAAAGTCTGTTTTCCAGAAACAATAAGGTATTTGTACATGTAAAGTGATAGTGACTATAACTATATGTTGAAGAAAAATTCAACATCAAGCCAGGCAAAGCCCAGCATGTAGGGGTGAGATCTTTAGAACATCCCATTGCTGGCTAATGATTATAAACCACTTTTTTTTTTTTTTTTGGTGTTCACTTTTGGGAGATATAAGTTAGCTTTTTCTTTTTTTATGGATATGAAGCATGCACCTAATGACAGCAGAGCCTGAATATGGTGGGTTAAAGAAGAAATGTCTCCTATAGGCTTAAACATTTGAATACTTCATCCTCTTTTGGTGCTGGTATTTCCGAAGGTGCAGTTATTTATGGTGATGCCTGAAGAAGTGTGTAACTGGAGGCTGGTGTTGAGAATACTTAACACTGCTGGATTTCCAATTTAGTCCCCTTCTTTTTGCTTGTGAAAGAAGAGGGCTCAGTGTATCCTCCTCATTCTATTCCTGACACTTGCTGACATACAATCCTACCATCATGAAGTCTTTTCTATCTGAAAGTTTATGGTCAAAATATATTCCTTCTGTAAGGTGCCTTCGTCATGTTATTTTATCATAGCAGCTGGAAAGGAACTAATATTGGGTTTAACAGAAAAAACACATAAAATATGAAGGATACATTTACTCCTACAGGGATATGTAAGGAATAGAAAGGATAAAACGTGGAATGGAACGTAAACACCCTTGACGTAAGAATAAGAAAATTAAATAACTTTAGTCAATAGATATTAGGCTTCTTATTAGATTCAAGGCTCACAACACAGGAGAGGAAACATGCTCATTAATGCAAAATTGACCAAAAAGCAGTAGCTCAGGGTGTGATAGGACATAGGGGATAACCTACTGTTATTATTTTTAGCTAGATGTATACAGTATCAATAAATCCCCACATGAAAAACAACATGCATATTTGGGTAATATTTAGCAGTAATATGAACCTAATTTTATTATTTGAAGCAAAACATATATAAATAGAAAATGTTATATAATTTGAAATAAAAGATACATAAACAATTGCATACATTGGTTTAATAAGTAAATTGAAACTGTAAAGTTCTAATTAAACTGTACATGCTCATTTACTTATAGCTTATTTGAGGTATAGGTTTTTACAGAGTTACTTAGTAGTGAGATTTCTTATGACTTTTGCAGATATCCTTAGTTTATCTTACCTTCTTCTATATTCCTTCTACATTAATCTTTCTCATTAGAACCTGACTCTCCAAAGTATCCCCAGAAAATATGACAATCACAATTACCCATGCTGCCATCAGTAGCCATATTGAAACCCACATTTCATGTTGCTTCTGAAGATATTGTTAATGTCAAGGATCCCTGAAGCCATCAGAATATACAGTGAAATTCACAGTCAGTAAAGCTCCCTCAGATCATGTTGAGTTAAATGTTCTGACATATGATTTGTTGAGGTCACATATATACTGGCAACAGAGAATGCATGGCCATGATACTTTAGGCCTCTAGAAACAATCATGTCAGTGATCCCTGCTGCATTATGGGACTACATTAATATGACAGTCTTGAACTGCATTAGAATAATTACTGATGTGAATTATCTATAATTCTGCCACATTCATAAGTGTTCTGCCATTTATAAACATTTTTATGTCCTATTTCATTCTGTCACTAGACAAGAGGCTTCAGTCATGGTCATCCCAGCTATCTGAAATTTTCTTGATATCCCTGTTATTCCTGGCAACATACACCATGGTATATTCGAGATCCATGCTGCTACAGGCAACCAGGACATGAATGAACCCTCTTGCCTACTTGAATCTGCTGATGACATAAAAAATACCAACAGTCAAGAAAAATATATTAATATTACTCATACATGATGCCACTAGTAACCATATTGAGATCTATAGTCAGTTTTGTATAAGAAGAGCTCCCTGATATCTGAGAACCCAAGGCCAAATGAGTCTATAGTGAACATCATTGTCAGTATTACTGCCTGTGGTCATAATTAGGTAAGTGTTGTGTGATGCTACTGAAGAAACCATTGATGCCAGTGATCCTACCTGAAACCTGAAGCTATGTTGAGGTCAGTGCTGCATGCTGTCACCAGTAACACGAAGGAGTCGATTTTTAATATTGCTGATGGAGATCATGGTGATGACTATGATCTGTACTGCTTCTGGAGAAACTGCTGAATTCCATGGTCCATACTGATAACCAAGATCATTATGAGGTAAGTATTCTGAGCTGGCACTGAATAACAGATCAGTGGCTGAGATTCTACATATTATAAGGAATTCTGTTGATGTTCCTGATTCATCAATTTTGCCCTCAATTTTGAGCAAACAATGTATTTTGAGGTTTGTGGTCCTACCTGTAAGAAGAAGCTATACTGATGTCAGTGATGCATTTTGTGAACAGAAACTGGGCAGGAGTCCATTATATCTATTGCTGATGGAGATGCTGATGATGGCTATGATCTGTGTTGCTGCTTGAGAATCTGATAAATTCCAAAGTCTTTACTGATGCTTGAATTCATATTGAAGTAAGTTTTCCTAGTTGGCACTGAAGATCAGACTGATGTCTGAGATCATACCTGATACAGGAAATTCTCTTTATGTTTACTGATGAATGGATATAGCCGCAGATGTTAAAAATGAAATTATTACAGATGTATGTTATCCATTTTTCTGCTCAAATAGTGCGAAGATTCTCGCCATCTATAATAATTTTGATGTCACTATGCATCCTGCCTCTTGAATTACCTTGATGTCCTAGATTCTTCTTGGCAACAGACTCCACTTTGTATGCCAGATGCCTGGTGTCATAGGCAACCAGGTTAGGAGTGAATCTTACTCCCACTTTAGACAAATTATTGACACCAGAGACCCCAAAGCAAAGTGAATCTTGCTCCTACTTTAGACTAATTAATGACACCAGAGACCCCAAAGCAAAATGAAGCTTGCTCCTACTTTGGACTAATTAATGATATCAGAGATCCCAAAGGCCATATAGTCATTCATCCATGATGTCACTGGTAACCATGTTGAGATTTATACTCAGAGATTGTAGTAGGAATGGTGTAGCAACAAGTATTATCTTTGAAGAGCTCCATGACAT
Source organism: Mus caroli (assembly GCF_978045245.1). NCBI lineage: Eukaryota > Metazoa > Chordata > Mammalia > Rodentia > Muridae > Mus > Mus caroli. Next base: position 115,004,573 of record NW_028227260.1, on the reverse strand, counting down.
CTGAGATGCCCCAATCATAAATGTCTATTGTGAACATCATTGTCAGTACTGCTCCCTAAGTTTATAATGACAAAAGAGCTGTATACTGTTATTGAAGTTCCCTTTGATGTCAGTGATCACATCTGCATGCTGAAGCTTTGCTGATATCATTGCTGTTTGTTGTGATAAGCAAGCATAATGGAATCTATTACATGAAGTTCCTATTACTAATGGAGACCCTGGTAATGGTTATGAGCAATGTTGCTTCTAGAGAAACTGCTCTATTCCAAGGTAAATGCTGATACACAATACCATATTGAAGTAAGTGTTGTTATCTGACACTGGATATAAAATTGATGTCTGAGATCCTACCCACCACAGGAAGTTCTGTTGATGTCCCTGATGCATTCATGTAGCTCCTGATGTGAAACATGCATGGTATTTTCATTATTATGATTCTACTTGTAACAAAAATCTATGTTGATACACCAGTGATGTATGCTGTGATCAGCAATTTTGATGGAGTCCATTATTCCTATTGCTAATGGAAACCCTCATGGTGGCTATGATCTGTGTTACTGCTTAAGAATATAATGAACCTCAAGGTCCACATTAATGTCCATGTTCGTTTTGAGGGAAGTATTCTTATTTGGTACTGGAGGTCAGATTGATATCTGGAAACCTACCTGCAACAGGAACATCAGTTGGTATTCCTCAAGTATGTGTGTAGCCCACAATATCGAACATGTGATAAATATTGATACTTGTGATTCTGCTGGAAACCTGAAGCTATTTTGAAATCAGTGCTGCAGCTATGACCAGCAATCATCATGGGGTCTTTTATTCCTGTTGCTAATTGAGACCCTGGTGATGGCTATGATCTGTGTTTTTTCTTGAGAACCTGATGAATTCAAAGGCCCATAGTGAAATGCTAGAATATATTGAGGTTAGTGTTCTCAATAATGGAGATCAAATTGATATCTGAGATCCTAATGGTCACTAAAATTCTGTTGATGTCACTGATACATGAATACATTGCATAATGTTGACTAAGTAATGTTCAAGATCCTTACAGCCACCCGAAATAATGTTGATATCAGGGATTTATCCTGCAACTAAATGAGGTAGTTATGACAATGACTTATTCTGCCCTGTGAATTGATGTTGATGTCATTGATATATAAATGTCTGAACACCCCATCGGATTGCAACCCCATCCATTTGCAACCTGGTTGCCTGTGATCCCTGCTGCCCCTGGTTACCATGTTAATATCACTATTACCAAGTTCCTGTAGAAACTATGATGATATCAATCATCCATTCTGCCTCAAGTAGCCATGTTGAAACCCACAGTCCATGATGCTTCTTGGATTATTGTTAATGTCAAGGATCCCTGAGGCAGGCAGGGTTTTAGGTGAAGTTTTAGATAATTTCTGCTGCATCATATCATGTTGAATTATATGTTCTGAGATATATTATATTGAGGTCACATATAGTGTGGCAATGGACACTGTTGCTTGTTACATATACTTCAGGCATCCAGCAGCCATGTCAGTGATATCTTCTGCCTTATGGGACCAAATTAATATCACTGTCTCCTACTGCCAATGGATTCATTATTGATGTCAATTATCAATGCTTCTGTCAAATTTATGTCAAGTATCCTGTTACCTGAAAACATTTTGATATCATGATTCAAAGTACCACTAGGGGAGTTCTTTACATGGTCATATCTCCCTTTTGAAACTGTATTGATATCCTTGGCAACAGATACCATGGTATATTTCAGATTCCTACTCACACAGGCAACCAGGCAGTGAGTGATCACTACTAACACTTTGGAACAAATTGGTATCAGTGATCCCAACTGCTAGGGAAATTGGCCAAGGGAATTGGGAAATTGATGTCACTCATCCATGCTGCCACTGGTAACCATGTTGAGATCCTCAGTCAGTGTCTTTGAAGACGGCATGATGTCTGTGATAACTCAACCAGAATAATGTGTTGTGAAGTTCATTGTCAGTACTGGTGCCTAAGGCCATAATGATATAAGTGCTGTGTGCTGCTACTGGACACATGTTTGATGCCACTGAACATATTTGCAACCTGAAGCTATGTTGAGGTCAGTGTTGTATTCTGCAACCAGAAATCATGATGAACTCAATTCTTATTGCTTATGGAAACCTTGGTCATGTCTATGATCTGTGCTTCTTCTAGAGAATATACTGAATTCCAAGATCCAAACTGACACTTGATGTCATGTTGAGGTAAGTGTTCTTATGTAGCACTGGAGATCAGATTGACATCTGAGATCCAACCTGCCACAGGTAATTTTGTTGACGTCCCTGATGCTTTCATGTAGCACCTGCTATCATCTATGAAATGTACAATATTCTTACTACCACCAAAAGAGGTAGTGATGTCAGTGAACTATCCTGTTCCTGGAAAAGCATTTTATGACCCTAATTTCTTCTGCCCTCTGAATCAATGCTGATGTCACTAATATATACCTGGCAACAGACCCCATGGTATTGTCTGAGATTATTGTTCGCAATGGCAAAATTATTGTCAGTTATCCTAGCTGACACTGGAACTATATTGACTTCACTAATGCACAATTGCCACAGGAAAGTGGATGATGTAAATCATAAATCCTGCCTCTAGTAGCCATGTTGAAATCCATAGTCTGTGTTGCTCCTGAAGGGACTGTAAATGGTAAGAATCCCTGAGACCATCAGAATCTTCAATGAAGTTCATTCAATAATGCTATCTTAGGTCATGTTGAGTTACATGTTCTGAAGTATGTTATGTTGAGCCAATATATATATAGGCATCAGATACCACTGTATGCCCATGATACTACAGGCCTGTAGCAGACAGTAAGTCAGTGATCCCTGATGACTCTTCTGCCCAAATTAATATAACTTTCATTAACTGCCAATGGAATTACTACTGATGTCACTTATCTATTCTTCTGTATAAAATCCCAGAAGTGTCTTGCCATTCATAAGCAATTTGATGTAACGATGCATCAGGCAACTGGAAAAGAGATTTGTTTACATGAAACCCTCTGAAAGTATTTTTATGTCCCTTGTACTTACTGGCAATGGACACCATGTTATATCAGAGATCCATGCTGCTATAGACAAACAGATTAGGCGTGATTTCTACTCCCACTTTGTCCAGATTGATGACATCTGTGATCCTGACTACCAAGGAAAATATATTGACATTACTAATCCATGATGTCACTGGTAACTATTTTGACACCCATAGTCTGTGTGGTCATTGAAAAGCTACATGAGGTCTGTGATAAATGAAACATAAGAATCTGTTGTAAAGTCCATGGTAAGTATTGCTGCCTAAGTTCATAATGAGGTAAGTGTTGTTTGCTGCTACTGGAGACTAGTTTGATGCCTGTGATCCTAACTGAAACCTGAAGATACCTTGATTTGAAAGCTGCATGCTGTGACCAGCAATAATGATAGAACTCATTTTTTCTATTGCTGATGAAAAACCTGGTGATGGCCATGATCTCTCTTATTGTTGGGAACCTGCTGACTTACAAGGTTCATGTTGATGGTAGAGGTCATGTTGAGATAAGTGTTCTGAGGTGACACAGTAGATCAGATTGTTGTCTGAGATTCTATTTTCCACAAGAAATTCTGTTGATGTTCCTGCCTGCTATCAACCATGTAATGTACATGGTTGTTACTGCCCCTGGAATTGTGCTGTCAACATAAATAGTGCTACCTGATAAGAGGTTTATGATCATAACTTTTCTGCCCTTTTAATCTATGCTAATGTCACTGATATATAAACGGCAATAGATTCCACCATATGGCCTTAGTTACATGCTGTCATTAGCCACCTTGTCATTAGTGATCCCTGCTAAAACTAAGGTCTATATTAATGTCATTCATTTAATGTGCCTACAGAAAATATGATGATATCCAGTATGCTGCCTTCAGTGGCCTGTTTACACCCATAGTCCATGATACTTCGGATGAGATTGTTAATGTCCAGGATCTATGAGACTATCTGAACATAAGGTGAAAATTTAGGTCATACTGTTCCCCCATGTCATGTTGAGTTCCATATTCTGTTATACTGAGGACACATAGTGTCAAAAGATATCATTTTTATATTCATGACAATTCAGGCCTCAAGCAGCTGTGATCACAGTAATCTCTGCTAACTTATGGGGCAACATAAATATGAGCATCTCCAAATGCCAATAGAATCTTTACTGATATCAGCTATCCAAATTTTTCTGCTGTTATTTATGAGAAGTGTGCTTTCAGCTGCAACAATTTTTATGTCAAAGATCCATCCTGCCAACAGAGAAGAAGATTCTGTACAGTCATTCATGGCCTCTTAAATATTTTGATGGCCTTGATACTTCCTGACAACAAACGAGGTGGTATATACCAGTTCCAAGCTGCCACTGTCAACCAGGTCCTGAGGGATTCTTACTGCCTCTTTGGAACAGGTAATGACATCAGAGATCCCAACTTCCCAATTTTCAAGATAAAAGTATTGACATTATTTATCCATAAAGCATCTGGTAAACATGTTGAGATTCATAGATAGTCTTGTCTTTGAAGAATTCTGTCCTGCCTATGATCCTTTAGTCAAAGAGTCTATTGTAAAGTTCATGATCAATATTGCTGCCAAATGCCATAATGAGGTAAGTGCTGTGTGCTGCTACTGGAGATACTTTGGACACCTGGGATGGTACCTGAAACCTGATACTATGTTGATACAGGTAATGACTGGTTTGACCAGCAGTCATGATGGATTTCATTGTTTCTATTACTGAAGGTGATGGAGACCCTGATCATAAGGATGATCTCTGCTGCTGTTTAAGGGAATCCCATATTTTATGGTCCATACTGACACTGGACATCATATTGAGGTACAGGTTCTGAGGTACACTGGAGATCACATTGATATCTGAGATCCTACGGGCCACCGGAAATTCTGTTGATATCCCTGATGTATGCATGTAGCCCCTGTTGTGGACCATGAGTTCACTATTATATACATCATCGGAAGACAAATCATTCTATGTCTATACTCTTTGATAGCAAAAGCAACAATGTTGTCATTGATCCTTTCTCACATTTAGGGCCACATTAATATGAGTGACCCAACTGTCATTGGAATCGATACTGATGTCAGTGAAGCATGCTTCTCTCACCTGTGGGAATGTCCTTTATGAGATATATACACTTAGCTGTAATAATTTTGAAGTCAATGATCCATTCTGACACTATAGATGTGATTTCTGTTCATGGTTCTCCCTGTTCTCTGAAACAATCACGATGTTCTGATTCTTCCTGGCAATAGATGCCATGGTATATCCAAGAACTTTGATGCCAGAGGCAACCAGGATGTTAATGATACCTACTGACACTTTGGACCAGATTGTGATAGAAATTGTCCTATTTGCTAAGATAAATATGTTGATTTTACTCTCCCATTGTACCATTTGTAACCACATTTAAATTCATATTCAGTGTTGACTCTGAAGAGTTTGGTAATGTCTATGATCACTGTGGACAAAAGCATCAATTATGAAATGCATGGTCAGAACTTCTGCCCAAGATCCCAATGAGGTTAGTAGTATCTTTTCCTATTGGAAACTTGTTTCAAGCCTCTGATGTGACTTACAACCTGAACCTATGTTGCTGTCACTGCTATATGCTGAACCCAGGAAACATGAGGGTATCCATCGTTTCTATTCCTTGGAAGACCCTATTGATGTCAATGATCTGTTTTGCTGCATGAGAACAGACTGAATTCCAAGGTTCATATTGATGTACAAAGTTATACATTGAGGTGAATGTTCTGAGCTGGCATTGGGGATAAGCTTGATGTCTGAGAGCTTACCTGCTGCTGAAAACTGTGCTGATGTATCTGATACATGAATGCATTTTTTTTGTAGACCTTGTTGTGGGTAATATCCTTGCTGCTCCAAGAAGAGATTTGATGTAATTGATCCCTCTTGCCCCCAGAGAAAAGATTTATGTCCATAATTCAACCTTTTCAATATCAGTGATACACTTGTCTGCAGACACCATACTATATCTACAATTCTTGCTCACAATAGCAAACAATATTAGAGATTTGTGCTGCCACTTTGGACCATGATGATCCTAACTGCCTACTGTAATATTATGATGGTAGCCATCCATATTGCCTCATGTAACTCTGTTCTTATCCATAGACAGTGCTGCCTCTGAAGATCTTGTTAAAATCTATTATCCCTACTGCTAGAAGTCTCTGTCTTGAAGTTCACGGTAAATACTGTTGCCTAAGTCATGTTTACTTAAGTGTACTGTATTATAATCAGTTATGATTTTCATGCCTATGACCTGACATGTGACATGTAGCAGTGTTGATGTCAGTGCTGCCTTCTGACATCAGTAATCACGACAGTGATTATTGTTACTCTCAAGGTATTATGGTGCACAGGAATCTATGAAATGTCCATGATTTATGGAAATAGCCCCTCCTGTTTCTTTAATAATTTATATGCTCCTTACTACAACCAGAAGAACTGAACACGATATCATTGATCCATCCTGGCAATGGAGAAAATGCTTATGTTAATACAATTCCCAGGTTCTGAATCTATGCTGATGTCAAAGATACACCTGGAAACAGTAACCAAGTTTTTTCCAAGATCTGTGCTACCACGGGCAACCTTGATTTCAGTGACCCCTGTTGCAAATGAGTATCATATTAGTATCATTAATTCAAAGTATTGTCAGAAAGTATTTTGATGTCCATAACCAATGATGGCACTAGCATCTATATTGAAATGCATAGTCTGTGTTGCTTCTGATGGAATTGTTCATATCAAGGAGTCCTGTGGCCACCAGAGTCTATTCTGAAGTTTAAGGTCAATACTGCTGCTTAAGGTCATGTTGTGAAGTGTTCTAAGATATGTTATATTGATTTCATTGATATAATGTGGGAAAAGATACCGTTGTTTTCTGTCCACAATGATTGATACCAGGATCATCTATGGATGTCCATGTTCTCTGCTGCCACTTGGAACATTAATACAAGCTACTCCAATTGCCACCAAAATATATACTGATATCATCAATCCACACTTCTGACATCTGACACCATGTTAGGTATATGATGTGTACTGCCAGCTCTAACCAATTTGATGTCAAAGGCCTATCCTGCCACTGGACTAGACATTACTGTCTATGGTTTTATATGTCCTCTGAAAATGTGTACAAGCCAATGATACCTCCTGGCAACAAACAACATGGATTATCCCAGATGATGGCTGCCATTAGCCACAAGAAGATTAGGGATTCTTGCTGTCACTTTGGACCCTATTGATTATACCATTGATCTCAATTGCATAGGAAAATATCTTGATGTCACATAATCTTGCTGCCTGTGGTAAACATGTTGATATCCCAAGACAGTGTTTGCTCTCAAGAGCTTGGTGATGTCTGTGTGCCCTACTGTCATAAGAATCTATCTTGAAGTTCATGAACAATGCTGCTACCTACTTCATGTGGAGTGTTCTGAGTTCCACCTCAGATATGTGTGTGATCCTACTTGCAACTGGAAGCTATACTGATATCAATAATATCAGCTTTCACCAGCAAAAAAGATGGTGTACATAGGTATTATTGAGATCCTACCTGCCACAGGTGACTATAGTGAATTCCTTGATGCATGCATGCAGCCCTCAATGCAGACCATATTCATTAAATACCCATTTTGACACCAGATTTGCTATTGATGTCAATGATCCATCCCGCCACTGGAGAAGAAATTTATTTGCATGATCTCTTCTACCCTCTGAGTCTACGATGATATCACAGATTTATCTTGCAAAAAACACCATGGAATCTATACTGATGTTGGACCTGCACTCTGCAACAAATGTGTGCAAGCCCCAGGTTCAGCCTGTGTATGGTACTTGGTTGCTATTTCAGTATCTGAGAATCTCACTGATCCAAGTTGTTTGAATGTGTTGGTATTCCTTTAGAGTTCTTATCCCCCTTGGGGCCCTCAATTTTTCCCCCAACTCTACCATAAGAGACCCAAGCTCCATTCAATATTTGGCTGTGGGTGTCTGTATCTGTCTGAGCCAACTGCTGAGTAGATTCTCCTAGAGGACAACATGCTTCTGTCTGCAATCCTATCACTGTATCATTAATGCTGTCAGGGATTGGTTGTTGCCCATAGGATGGGTCTCTAGTTTGGGAAGTTATTGCTTTGCCATTGCATTAGTGTTTTCTCTATCCCTTGTCCATGTATTTCTCATAGACAGAATAAATTTTAGGTCCAAAGTTTGAAGATGTGTTGGTGTGATGATAGCTTCACTGGAGTTCCTACATAGTTACAAGAGGTGGACCATTCAGATTCCATAGCACAATATTGTGAGTCACAGTTAAGATCACTCACATTGATATTTGAGTACCTTCCCTTTCCCAGGTCTCAGTCTCATCCTCAACATGTCACACCCCTACACTCTATACCCCTGCAAGTTTCAGTTTTCCCTCCATTCTCATGGTCATCTAGACATCTACCCTGCCCCTTCCCACACTGGATTCTGAACACTGCCATGCCATTACCCATTCTTTCTCTCACCCAGTTAATTTTGCCCATCTGCCTCCCATGATTTTTTTTTTAAGTGAGATTCAAGCATCCTCACTTTGTCCTTTCTTCTTGTTTAGCTTCCTTGGGTCTTTGGAGTACATCAAGTTTGTCCTGTATTTTAAGACTAATTTCAACTAATATGTGACTACATGCCATACATGTCCTTTGGGGTCTGGGTTAACTAGCTCAGGATGATATTCTCCATTCCATCTATTTTCCTACAAAATCCATGATGTCTCTGATTTTAATACCTGTATAGTACTCCACTGTGTAGATGTGTCACATTTTCTTTATCCATCTTTCAGTTAAGGGACATCTAGGCTGTTTCCAGTTTCTGGCTATTATGAATAAAGCTATGAACATGGTTGAACAAGTGTTCTTTTGGGGACAGTGGAATATCTTTTGGGTATATGCACAGGAGTGTTAAGCTGGCTCTTGAATAGAACTATTTACAGTTTGCTAAGAAACACCAAATTGATTTCCAAAGTTGATGCAGAAGTTTGCAGTTCCGCCAGCATTTGAGGTATGTTCCCCTTGATCCACATCCTCACTAACATGTATTACCACTTGAATTTGTGATGTTAGCCCATACGATTATAGTATGATAGAATCTCAGAAATGTTTTGATTTGCATTTCCCTAATGACAAAGCACATTGAACATTTATTTAAGTGCTTCTTGGCCATTCAAGATTCTTCTGCAGTGAACTATCTGTACCTAATTTTTCACCTACGTTATTTGGGTTTCTGGAGGTTAACTTCTTGAGTTTTTGGTAAATTTTGGATATTAGTCCTCTATGGGATGTCAGGTAAGTGAAAATTTTTCATAATGTGTAGGTTGCTGACTTGTACTATGGGCTATGTCCTTTGCTTTACAGAAGCTTTCCAGTTTCATGAGGTCCCATTTTTCAGTTCTTGATCTTAGAGACTGAAGTATTGGTGTTCTGTTCAGGAATTTGTTTCCTATACCAATGTGTTGAACCTATTTCCTACTATCTCTTCTATGAGATTTAGTGTATCTGATTTATGTTGAGGTCTTTGGTCCATTTGGACTTCAGTTTTGTGCACGACAGATGTGGATCTATTTGTATTCTTCTATATACAGACAGCCAGTTAGACCAGCAAAACTTGTTGAAGATGCCTCCTTTTTCCATGTATACTTTTACCTTCTTTGTCAAAAATCAAATGTCCGTAGGTTTGTGGGGCCATTTCAGGATCATCCATTCAATTTAATTGATCCACCAGTTTATTTCTATAGTAATAGAATGCAGTTTTAATATTATTTCTCTGTATTATAAATCGAAGACTGGTATGGTGATACCTCTGGAAATTCTTTTAGTGGTTAAGATTGTTTTAGCTCTCCTGGGTTTTGTTTATCTGTATGAATCTTAGAATGGTTCTTTCAATGTCTGGAAAGAATTGTGTTAGAATTTTGATAGGGATTGCATTAAATCTATAAATTGCTTTTGTTCAGATGGTCATTTTCAATATGTTACTCCTAGTGCCCCATGAGCATTGAAGATTTTTCCAATTCTGATATGTTCCTCAGTTTCTTTCTTCAGAGAATTGAAGTTCTTCACTTTTAAGTCCTTACACATGCTTGATTAGAGTTGCACAAAGATATTTTATATTGTTCATGTCTATTGTACAGAGTTGTATTTTCCTAATTTATTTGTTGTCCCATTTATCATTTATCAAAGGAGGGCAGGCTATGTATTACTTTGAAATAACTTTATATTCAGCTGTTTTGCTGGAGGTGTTTATCAACTTGCTTATGTTTACAATAATATCATCTGCAAATAGTGATACATTGAATTCTTCCTTTCTACTTTGCATCTCTGTGAACTCCATCAGCTGTCTTATTGCTCTGGGTAGAACTTTTAATGCTATATTATATAAATAGTGCAAGAGTGGGGTGCATTCACTTGTCTCCAATCTAGTGGAAATGTTTGAAATTTCTCTACATTTAATTTTATGTTGTCCATTGACTTTCCATATACTGCTTGGATTATGTTTAGGTATGTGCCTTATATTCCTGATCTCACACTTTTGACATGAAGGGGTGGTGAATTTTGTTGAAGGCCTTTTCATCATATTATGAGATGATCATGTGAATATTTTCTTTCAATTTATTGATATGGTGGATTATGTGGATTGGTTTTCATATATTGAGTCATCCCCACATCCCTGGGATGAAGCCTACTTGATCATCATGGATGATATTCTTGATGTATTTCTGAATGGGGTCAAAGTCACACTTAAAGAAATGTTCAAAGTTCTTAGTTATATGGGACTACAAATCAAAACAACACTGAGATTCCACTCTAACCCAATCAGAATGCCTAAGAACAAGAGCTCAAGTGACAGTACATGCTGGTGAGTATGTAGAACCCGAGGAACACTCCTTTATTGCTGGTAGGATTGCAAGTTGGTAGAAACACTATGGGAAACAATCTGGCTATTTTTCAGAAAAATGGAAATAGTTCTACCTGAAGAACCAGCTCGACTAATTTGGGCATATATCCAAAATATGCCACACCATGTGCTCCACTATGTTCACATTAGGCTTACATGTAATAGACAGAAGCTGGAAAGAACACAGATGTCCCTCAATAGAAGAGTAGAGACAGAAAATGTGGTTTCTTTACATAATGTAATATTATTCAGCTATTAAGAATGAGGAAATTATAAGTTTTTCTGGCAAATGGTTAGAACTGGAAATTATCATCATGAGTTAAGTATCTCAGACCCAAAAGGGCATTCATAGTATGTACACACTAGTCAGTGGATATTAGCCAAAAAATACAGAATACCTAGGATACAACCTACTGAACTTAAGAAGTTTAACAACAGAAAGGCACAAATGAGGATACTTCAATAACATTTGAGGGTGAAGAAAATAATCATAGGAGTCAGGGGGAGGGAGTAACCTGGGTGTGAGTGGGGAGATGGAACAGAAATGGGACAGGATCAGTTAGGTGGGACAGGAACGAAGCCCAAAGCAGTAGCAGAATGAGTGGAAATATGCAGGTTTGGGGGTGGGTTCCATGTGGGGGAACACTCTAGAAAGTACCATGGACCTTGGAGTTAAGACTCTCAGGACTTAGTGATATGCTCAACAATGGGGAGAGGGAACTTAAAAAGCATCCACCTCCATTCGATAGATAGGGCTTCAGGCAGATGGATGGGGTTACCAAAACACAGTTAAAATTTCTGACCCAGAATTGTTCCTGTGTAAAAGTACTTGAGGGACAAAAATGGAGAAGAGATGAAGGGAAAGGTGGTCCAGTGACAGACCCAAATTGGAATTCCTCTCAAGGGCCGGCTCTAAGAACTGACATTATTACTTTTTTTTTTATATATTTTGAAGTTTTATTAAGTTGCTTATTAAGTGACAAAGTAACAACTAAAATCAGAAGAAATATTTTAACTATATTTATGATGTGACATTGTATAAGGCAACTTTCTTTTTTTTTAATTTTTAATATTTTTATTACATATTTTCCTCAATTACATTTCCAATGCTATCCCAAAATTCCCCCATAGCGCCCCCCACTTCCCTACCCACCCATTCCCATTCTTTTGGCCCTGGCATTCCCCTATATTGGGGCATATAAAGTTTGCAAGTCCAATGGGCCTCTCTTTCCAGTGATGGCCGAATAGGCCATCTTTCGATACATATGCAGCTAGAGACAAGAGCTCCGGGGTACTGGTTAGTTCATAATGTTGTTCCAACTATAGGGTTGCAGATCCCTTTAGCTCCTTGGGTACTTTCTCTAGCTTCTCGATTGGGACCCCTGTGATACATCCAATAGCTGACTGTGAGCATCCACTCCTGTGTTTGCTAGGCCCCTGCATAGTCTCACAAGAGACAGCTATCTTTGGGTCATTTCAGCAAAATCTTGCTAGTGTATGCAATGATGTCCGCGTTTAGAAGCTGATTATGGGATGGATCCCTGGATAAGGCAGTCTCTAGATGGTCCATTCTTTCATCACAGCTCCAAGCTTTGTCTCTGTAACTCCTTCCATGGGTGTTTTGTTCCCAATTCTAAGAAGGGGCACAGTGTCCACATTTTGGTCTTCATTCTTCTTGAGTTTCATGCGTTTAGCAAATTGTATCTTATATCTTGGATATCCTAAGTTTTGGGCTAATATCCACTTATCAGTGAATACATATTGTGTGAGTTCATTTGTGATTGTGTTACCTCACTCAAGATGATGCCCTCCAATGGCTTGTGCTGTAAGATCGAGAATTGACAAGTGGGACCTCATGAAACTGCAAAGCTTCTGCAAGGCAAAAGACACCATCAATAAGACAAAAAAACCACCAACAGATTGGGAAAGGATCTTTACCTATCCTAAATCAGATAGGGGACTAATATCCAATATATATAAGGAACTCAAGAAGGTGGACTCCAGAAAGTCAAATAACCCCATTAAAAAATGGGGCTCAGAACTGAACAAAGAATTCTCACCTGAAGAATACCAAATGGCAGAGAAGAACCTGAAAAAAATGTTCAACATCATTAATCATCAGGGAAATGCAAATCAAAACAACCCTGAGATTCCACCTCACACCAGTCAGAATGGCTAAGATCAAAAATTCAGGTGACAGCAGATGCTGGCGAGGATGTGGAGAAAGAGGAACACTCCTCCATTGTTGGTGGGATTGCAAGCTTGTACAACCACTCTGGAAATCAGTCTGGCGGTTCCTCAGATAATTGGACATAGTACTACCGGAGGATCCAGCAATACCTCTCCTGGGCATATATCCAGAAGATGTCCCAACCGGTAAGAAGGACACCTGCTCCACTATGTTCATAGCAGCCCTATTTATAATAGCCAGAAGCTGGAAAGAACCCAGATGTCCCTCAACAGAAGAACGGATACAGAAATTATGGTACATCTACACAATGGAGTACTACTCAGCTATTAAAAAGAATGAATTTATGAAATTCCTAGCCAAATGGATGGACCTGGAGGGCATCATCCTGACATTATTACTGATGCAATGGTTTGCTGACAGACAGGAGCCTAGCATTGTTTGGCCTCCTAGAGACCCAAATAGCAGCTGAATAATTCAGTTGCAGATACTTATACCTAGAAATTGGACTGAAGTCGGGACCCCTATGGTGCAATTAGAGGAAGGATGGAAGAAGCTGAAGGGAAGAGTGACCCCATAGGAATACCAGCAGTATCAACTCATCTGGATGCCTAGAAGCTCCCAGAAACTGAGCCACCAACAAGGCAGCATGCCAGAGCTGGCTGGAGTATCCTGACACACATATAGCATAGGATTGCCTAGTCTGGCCTTACTGGGAAAATATGGGCCTAATCTTCAAATGACTTGAGACCCCATGGAGGGTGAAGTTCCAGTGTATGTGTGGGAGCATCCTCTTGGAAGAGGGGCAAGGGGGAGGAGGAATATGATGAGGAACTGTGAGGGGGTACCAGGGGCAGAAACAAAGCCAGGATTGATATATATATATATATATATATATATATATATATATATATATATGCACATACATACAATACTCAAGGTCATCTTCAGCTACATAGTTAGTTTGAAGCCCACCCTGAGATACATTAGACCCTGTCTCATAAAAATATTATTAACTATACTCCTGTTAATAGAAATATAATTCCAGTTGGAATTGCCCCACTTAAATCTAGGATAACTAAGAGCTTTGTTGGCTTCTATTTGCCCTGAACTTGTGATAACTATTGTTTTTCTACCTGTCAAGAAAAAAATGAGACCTCTAATGTCCTATAATCAAAGGGTGTTCCTATGACATTGACCCAGAGGGAAGGAAACCTATGATAAGCAGACTGGAGTTAAAATGCTTAATCCGGCTCCCAGTGTGGAGACAGTGTCTTTTTGTGTCATTCTGATTTTCTTAAAAATTGGATATTTTATTCACTTACATTTCAAATGTTATCCCTTTCCAGGTTTCCCCTCTGCAAACACCCTCTTCCAACCCCCTTTACCCTACTTCCATGAGGGTGCTCCCCCTCTGACCTAGCTACTACTGCCTCACTGCCCTAGCATTCCTCTACAATGGGACATCAAACCTTCACAAAACCAAGGGCCTCCTCTCACATTGATGCCAGATAAGGCCCCTTCAGCTTCTTTAGTACTTCTCCTTACTCCTCCACTGGCTTCCCTTTGCTCTGTCCAATGGTTGGCTGTGAGAATCCACATTTGTATTGGTCAGGATGTAGAAGACCCTCCCAGGAGACAGTTGTATCAGGCTCCTGTCAGCAAGCACTTCTTTCTTTATCAGCAATAGTGTCTGGGTTTGGTGTCTGCATGTGGGATGGATCCCCAGATAGGGTAGTCTCTGGATAACGTTTCCTTCAGTCTTGATCCACTCTTTTTTTTTTTCTTGTATTTCCTATAGAAAGGAGGAATTATGGATTAAAATTTTGGAACTGAGTGTGGGGTCCCATCCCTCAACCATGCCAACCTCTGGATATGATCTTTAAAGGTTCTCTCTCCCCTTTTGTGGTGTATTTTGGCTAATGTAATCCTGTTGGAGTCCTGTGAGTCCTTTGCTTTTTGGCATTGGGGACTTTCGGGTTGCTACATCCAGTTCCCCATCCCCATTTGCTATACACTGCTATTCAGGTTCCCGACCCACATTACATTTCCTCCATCTCCTCTGATATATGATTCTTCCCTCTTTTTCACCTACCCCTCTTCTCTTACATCCCAGTCCCTTTCACCCTCTATTTCCCATGAGTATTTTGTTCCCCTTTCTAAGTAGGGCTGAAGCATTCACACTGATCTTCCTTCTGCTTGAGCTTCATTGGCTCCATGAGTTGTATCTTGGGTATTCCATGTTCTTTGACTAATATTCACTTATCAGTGAGTACATACCATGCATGGTCTTTTGTGACTGAGTTACCCCACTCAAGACAATAGTTTTTAATTTTTTTAAATTTTTATTAGATATTTTCTTCATTTACATTTCAAATGCTATCCTGCAAGTACCCTATACCATGTTCCATGCACTGCTCCCCAACCCACCCACTCCCACTTCTTGGCCCTGGATTCCCCTGTACTGGGGCATATAAAGTTTGCAAGACCAAGGGGCCTCTCTTCCCAATACTGGCTGACTAGGCCATCTTTTGCTACTTATGTAGCTAGAGACACAAGATCTGAGGGCACTAGTTAGTTATTTTTTTGTTCCACCTATAGGGTTGCAGTCCCCTTCAGCTCCTTGGGTATATTCTCTAGCTCCACAATTGGGGCCCTGAGTTCCATCCAATAGATGACTATGACCATCCACTTCTGTATTTGCCAGGCACTGGAATAGCCTCACAAGAGACAGCTATATCAGGGTCTTTTCAGCCAAATCTTGCAGGCATGTACAATAGTGTCTGCATTTGGTGGCTGATTATAGGATGGATCCCTGGATGGGGTAGTCTCTAGGTGTTCCATCCTTTCATCTTAGCTCCAAACTTTGTCTGTGTAACTCCTTCCATGGGTATTTTGTTCCCAATTCTAAGGAGAAATGAAGTATCCACATATTGGTCTTCCTACTTCTTGATTTTCTTGTGTTTTGCAAATTGAATCTTGGATATTCTAAGTTTCTTGGCTAATATCCACTTATCAGTGAGTGCATATCAAGTGGTTCCTTTTGAGATTGGGTTACCTCACTTAGGATAATATCCTCCAGATACATCCATTTGTTGAAGAATTTCATAAATACATTGTTTCTAATAGCTGAGTAGTATTCTCTTGTGTAAATGTACCACATTTTCTATATCCATTCCTCTGTTGAGGAACATATGGGTTCTTTCCAGCTTTTGACTTTTATAAATAAGGCTGCTATGAACATAGTGGAGCATGTGTCCTTATTACCAGTTGGAACATCTTCTGGGAATATGCCCAGGAGAGGTATTGCTGCATCTTCCAGTCGGACAATGTCAACTTTTCTGAGGAACTGCCAGACTGATTTCCTGAGTGTTTGTACAAGCTTGCAATGGCACCAGCAATGAAGGAGTGTTCCTTCACATCCATGCCAGCATCTGTTGTCACCTGAATTTTCACACTTAGCCATTCTGACTGGTGTGAGGTGGAATCTCAGTGTTGTTTTGATTTGCATTTCCCTGATGATTAAGGATGTTGGACATTTTTTCAGGTGTTTCTCATCCCTTCAGTATTCCTCACTTGGGAATTATTTGTTTAGCTCTGTACCCCATTTTTAATGGGGTTACTTGAATTTCTGTGGTCCAGTGTCTTGAGCTCCTTGTAGATATTGGATATTAGTTCCCTATCAGATTTAGGATTAGAAAAAAATCCTTTCCCAATCTGTTGGTGGTCTTTTTGTTTATTGACAGTATCTTTTGCCTTACAGAAGTTTTGCAATTTTATGAGGTCCCTTTTGCTGATTCCTGATCTTACTGCACAAGCCATTGCTCTTCTGTTCAGGGATGATTCCACTTTGCCTATAACTTCCAGGCTTTTACCTACTTCATCCTCTATAAAATTTAGTCTGGTTTTATGTGGAGTTCTTTGATCTACTTAGACTTGAGCTTTGTACAAGAAGATAAGAATGGATCAATTTGCATTCTTCTAAGTGATAACCTCCCTTTGTGCCATCATCATTTGTTGAAAATGCTGTCTTTTTTTCCAATTCATGGTTTTAGATCGATCCCTTGTCAAAGGTCAAGTGACCATAGGTGTGTGAGTTCATTGCTGGGTCTTCAATTCTGTCCCATTGATCTCCCTGTCTGTCGCTGTACCAGTACCATGCAGTTTTTATCAAAATTGTTCTGTAGTGCAGCTTGAGGTCTGGCATGGTGATTCCACCAGAGTTTCTTTTATTGTTGAGAATAGTTTTTGCCATCCTAGGTTTTTTGTCATTCCAGATGAATATGCAAATTGACCTTTCTATCTCAGTGAAGAATTGATTTGGAATTTTGATGGGAATTGCATTGAATATGTAGATTGCTTTTGGCAGGATAGCCATTTTTACTATATTAATCCTGCCAATCCATGAGCATGGGAGACATTTCCATCTTCTGAGATCTTCAATTTCTTTCGTCAGAGACTTGAAGTTCTTGCCATACAGATCTTTCACTTCCTTAGTTAGAGTCACACCAAGGTATTTTATATTTTTTGTAACTATTGTGAAGGGTGCTGTTTCACTAATTTCTTTCTCAGCCTATTTATCCTTTGTGTAGAGAAAGGCCACTGATTTGTTTGAGTTAATTTTATATCCAGCTACTGCAATGAAGCCGTATATCAGGTTCAGGAATTCTCTGGTGGAATTTTTAGGGTCACTTATATATACAATCATATCATCTGCAAATAGTCATATTTTGACTTCTTTCCAATTTTTATCCCCTTGATCTCCTTTTGTTGTGGTATTTCTTTGGCTAGGACTTCAAGTACTATATTGAATAGGTAGGGAGAAAGTTGGCAGCCTTGTCTATTCCCTGATTTTAGTGGGATTGCTTCCAGTTTCACTCCATTTAGTTTGATATAGGCTAATGGTTTGCTGTATATTTTTTATTGTTTAGGTATGGGCCTTGAATTCCTGAGTATATTAAAAATGTCACTGAAGTCCAACTTGGTGGACCAATGAATTTTACTGGGATTCCTTACAGGAATATGTGCAAGGGGTTACTTACAGGAGCAGAAATGACTCAAAGGCAGCTGCATCACCAAAGCCCACCACAGCATGGGCGAGAGCTCACAAAGCCGGGGACCTGGAGCACACTGCACGGCCTGCAGGCAGCACAACAGTTTGGAGAGAGTCTTCCACGTGCCTCAGTGGGTCTATACCTCTTCCAGGCAAGGTAGCTCCAGCTCTGCTGGTTTCTACTTCTTTCGGGAAACTAGTCTCATCTTCCAAGATACTCCTCAATTGTAGCTCAGCTTTCTGCATCTGAGAAGGACTCTCAGCTTTTAGTCCTTCCTCTGGCATGGAGGAGCCTAATGACTGTTTTAAGTTTGGGGGACTCCTTGAAGCTGTTTGGAGGTGTTTGCCTTCCTGCTTAAAGAGCTTCCTGAAGCTCTTTTGAGTTGTTTATCTCCCTGCTTAAGGAGATTCCTGCAGGGTGGAAGGTTTCGATCCTCTGAGGACACTATTATACAACAATATATTAAGGGCTTTGGGAGTTATATTAGTAATAAATTCAACTGTACTTGGATTGTACAGTTAATAATAATTTTATATGTCACATTATAATATAGTAGAAGTAATAATAATAATAATAATAATAATAATAATAATAATAATAATAATAATTTCAACTGTGCCTTACCCTGATAACATGGTTTCACATATACATGGGAGTATGGTAGCCTCCGGACCCATCCTCTGTCCAGGTAGCTGGACCATGATAATGGATTTTATACTCAGATGGCCATTAATTTTATTTATAGTTGCCAATTTGTAGGGCACACCATTTACTTTGAGATTTCCTGTACTTATAATTTCTAAATGGTCCCCTCTGGTAAGTTGGAACAGGAAGAAAACTGTACAGCTAGACCCTAACACACACAATCCTGATGGGTTGAGCAGAAGTATAATCTAGGCTGTGTCCCTCACATATCTGATATAGTCCACAGAGGGCATGGTACCTGATATCTGCATTGACACTGTTTCAGGCCAGTCAGAGATGAGAGAAACTAGACAAGGGATAGAGGTTTTGTTCAAAGTGGTTTGGGAACCAAAGCATTGGATTTCCTAATCCACTGCATTATAAAATCTTTGGCCCAGGTATGTGGTGCTTCCAGCAGAAGTTTAAATCACACTTCCACTAGGTAAGTCAGTTTTCCACAACAACTGAAGTATTATTTTGGTTTTGGTTTTGGTTTTGGTTTTGGTTTTGGTTTTGGTTTTGGTTTTGGTTTTGGTTTTGGTTTTGGTTTTGGTTTTGGTTTTGGTTTTGACAGGGTCTCATTATGTAGATCAGTGTAACCAGGAACACACTGTGTAGTAGTCCAGGCTACCATCAAACTAACAGAGGCCTCTGACTCTGGAGTGCTAGGTTTAAAGGCATGTGCTACTACCACACCTAGCCCCAATTGAAGTTTTAGGGAGTTAAACTGTACTGGCTACTTTTGTGTGAACTTGACACAGATAGAGTTATCACAGAGAAATGAGCTTCAGTTGAGGAAATACCTCCATGAGATCCAACTGTAAGGCATTTTCTCAATTAGTGATCAAGGGGGAAAGGCCCCTTGTGGGTAGGACCATCTCTGGGCTGTTAGTCTTGGGTTCTATAAGATAGCAGGCTGAGCAAGGCAGGGGAAGCAAGCCAGTAAGGAACATCCCTCCATGGCCTCTGCATCAGCTCCTGCTCCCTGACCTGCTTGAGTCCCAGTCCTGACTTCTTTCAGTGATGAACAGCAATGTGGCAATGTGAGCTGAATAAACCCTTCTCCCCCAACTACTTCTTGGTCATGATGTTTGTGCAGGAATAGAAACCCTGACTAAGACAAATTGGTACTGGGAGTGGGGTATTCCTGAGAAAACCTGACCATGTTTTGGGGAGGACTGTGGAAGGACTTTGGAACTTTGGACTTGAAGATCCATTTGTTGTTAAGAGCTCTGTCAGATGTTGTATAGGAGCTTGGAAGATAATGTTGAGAAAAGTACAGAAGATGGAGGTCTGGATTGTGAAATTTCAGAGGGAATATTAAAGACACTTTCAGGGCCATTGCTGTTTTGATTGTGAAGATTTTGTATCTCTGGTTAGCTGGGGCTGAAGAATCAGCTGTGGTTAAGAAGATACTAGAACTACTAAAGCAAAAACTTTCCATTACTGGGACTATTGATGCTGGTTAGCTGGAGCTAAGAATTTAGTGGTAATTAAGAAGAGACCAGCATTATTGAGGTGACATCTTCTGGGAAGTGTTTTCTGAAAGCACAAAGAGGGTGTGCTCCAGAGATAGCCAAGATTGTACTCCTGCTGAAGCGGGACTTGGTAATATGTAAGGGTCTCGCACGTGGTACTGGTTTTGAAGGCATGAAGGGATCACGCACAGCAGCTGAGGCTCGGCACTGTGAGAGGCTATGAAAGGCCATTGGTGAAGGTGTAGCCTCAGTTGCAATTGAAGGCCCAGGACTGAAGGGGTCATGCAGTGTTTTGGACATGCCAGTTACATGAGATGACCACCAAGAGCAGCAGCAGCAGTGGAGTACAGTTGTCTGGAGCCCAGAGGATGACGCATGTGCTACAAAGGGCATGGCTAGAGAAGTGACCCAAGCCCTTGGTGGAGCCCAGAAGATTGTGAGTTGGATCCCAGACATTGGATGGTTGGAGATTGATTTTTGCTTTGATTGTAACTGTACCTTTATATTTTCCCTCTTGAAGGAAGAAACTGTTTTAGTGGAGCCCACAGTTAAGAGACTTTTAATTGTAAAAATACTTTGGATTTTAAAAGAGATGGATATTTTAAAGAGATTGAAATTTTAAGAATATGTAAAGACTATGGGACTTTTAAAGTTATTTATATCTTGGGGATGAATAAGAATGCAAGGGTTGAGGCTTACTAGTGATGTGTTTGTGTGTCAAGTTGACAAGGGGTCAATTGTACTGGCTAGATTTGTTTCAACTTGACATAGCTAGAGTTATCACAGAGAAAGAAGCTTCAGTTGAGGAAATGCCTCCATGAGATCCAACTGTAAGGCATCTTCTCAATTAGTGAACCAGGGGGAAAAGCCCCTTGTGGGTAGGATCATCTCTGGGCTGTTAGTCTTGGGTTCTATAAGAGAGCAGGCTGAGCAAGCCAGGGGAAGCAAGCCAGTAAGGACTATCCCTCCATGGCCTCTGCATCAGCTCCTGCTCCCTCACCTGCATGAGTTCCAGTCCTGACTTCTTTCAGTGATGAACAGCAATGTGTGAGAATTTCGCTTTCTTTAAAAACCCAGTAATGTTATATGAGTACTTTTTTGTTTTGTTTTGTTTTAATCTCACGTGTGTCCCCAGCTGCACATAGTTTATGTTTGAAATTCTAGGGACTCTTGAGAGGGTATAAATGCAAGAGCTCCTGAGAGGACCTGGGGCAGTTGCTGCTACTCCTGTTGCATCTGCTTGTTATCGCTGGTTTAAATGAACAGTGCTCTAGCCACTGGAGCAAGGTTGTGCATTTATGTGTGTCAAAGGGCAATGATAGATATACATTGTTTCAAGAAGAAAAACAATTCCAAAATTCAGCTCACAAAGTAGGGTATTACCTTAATATAAAAACTGTTTAATGTTAATTAAAAAATAGTTGGATAGGGGCTAGGAAGTTGGCTAACTGGGTAAAGTGCTTGCACTCACAGTAAATGCTAAGTGTGCCAGCACTTGTGTGTAACCCAGCCCTGGAGGAGTGGAGAGAGATAGATGCCGGGGCTTGCTGAAGTACCAGTGTAGCTGAAAGGGCCAGCTCCAAGTTCAATGAGAACAACTATCTCAAAATAAGATGGACAGAAATGGAGAAAGTCACTCAGCAGCTTATCTGGAATGATTAATTCATTTAAGTAAATTTAGAAAAACAGTATGATTGATTTAAAAGAAATGTTGAAATACTGAATATTTGGTAAAACAAATATTTCAATTCTTTCTATCTATAAATGAATATTTGAAATAATGAGGAATAAAGATTAACAGCTTAAGAATGAATCTAAACACAATGAACAGGCCACTGACACAGTATGTGCATATTTGTGAGTTTTAATTATGATTTATTTTCAATACACATAATAGTATGTTGGAATATATATATATATATATATATATATATATATATATATATATATATATATATATGTTGAATCTACCTGAATAAATAAAATACTAAATCTAAAAAAAAAAGAATCTAAAAATCAAACTTCTATATGTTTGCTGAACATCGAAATAGAAGATATTCTTGATCATTTATGTTTGAAGACACATGTGAAGCATTCTTTTTTTAGTTTTTTATTTCAGTTTTTAATTAGGTATTTTCTTCCTTTATATTTCAAATGTTTTCCCCAAAATCCCCCAAATCTGCACCCCCACTCCCCTACCCACCTACTCCCACTTCTTGGCCCTGGTGTTCCCCAAATACTGAGGCATATAAAGTTTGCAAGATGTTGAATATGCCTGAATAAACAAAATACTAATACTAAAAAAAAAAGAATGAATCTAAAAATCAAACTTCTATATGATTGCTGACCATCAAAATAGAAGGCATTCTTGATCATTTATGTTTGAGACACATGTGAAGCATTCTTAATCATTAGGTAAGTTTAGGTGTCATTTATCTGAAGGCCAAGCACAATGAAATGATGTTTTGATGCCTTTATGAGAATACAAAAATCCATGTCTCAAACTAATATTTATACATTTTTTCAGTTACATTTAATGTGTTAGTGTTATGAAATATAACATGGCAAGGGAGTACCTTTGGAGGGCTAATGCCAGGTGTTCCCCTGAGAAATTATACCATGCAACAGACCTGGTATAAAATGGATTTATTGGGGGAGGGGAGAGGAGTGAGGAACTGGGGAAGAGATAGAGGCAGACAGACAGAAGCAAAGCCATTAGGTCAGAAAATGTAGGGCAGAGAACAGATAGAGGGGAAGCTGGGAACAAAGACAGACAGAGATCTCAGAAAGAAGAACAATGGGAACAGAGAGAAGGGGCTGGGCCTGAAACAGTGAGAGGGGACTAATCAGTCCTTTTATCCTGCCTCACAGTTAGCAGTTTAGTTTGTTTCAAGAAACAAATACACTTTCTTTCAATGAATTTTGTAAGTGAACAGGAAATATTCTCATCTCTCAGAGCTGACAGTGTTAATTTTATAATGTTTATAGGAGATTTATGTGGGACTATTTTCTTAAAAACAGTGTAAGCCAGATATGTTGTCACATACCTGTAATAGCACCTACATGGAATGCTGGGATCACCTTGAACCTAAACATTCTAGACCTTCCTGGACAATAAACAACAGACTAAGTGGCTATCACAAAAATGAAATGAAATGAAATAAAATCAAACCAATGAACCTTCTATATTTGTATCTCATACCTTTGGGAACTAATAAGATAATGATTAAAAATAAATTTCAATTATCTTTATCAATAAAAATAATTAGAAATGTTATGAAGGTTAAAAAAAATCACAACAGGGAGGGGGGAGGGACCTGGGTGTGAAAGGGGACAAGGAGGGGAAGAGAGGAAAATGATCAGGTATTGCGGGGGTGGGGAAAAGAACTGAAGCGCTTAGGACCAGCAAAAAGAATGGAAAGAGGCATGTTTGATAGGTAGGAGGTTATAAAACCCTCTAGTGTAGGAAGCCGTGATAATACATGCCGTCACTAGATGGCGCTAAGCTCCGTTGTGCGCATGTGCCAGATCAAAAGCCTGCCAAGTCACTAGTCCATCCCCTGGGACATTTGAGACTGTGGGTGGAATCGCCAGTAGTATTAACACGTCACACCTGTGGGTATATATAGCAACACTTTTCTATCCTTCTTTGTTCTACCTCACGATTATGAATACAGTGTAACCACGAAATGTCTTGACTTGTGTTCTGTGTGCATTCCTGCGGGACAGGAATAGCACAGGACACTCTAGAATGTACAAGAGACCTGAGAGGTGAGAGAATCTCAAGACTCAAAGGGAGGGACCTTAGATGAAATGCCCTGCAGTGGGGTGAGGGAACTTGTAGAGCCCTCCAGTGGAGAAACAGGACATCAAGTGGAAAGATTGGGTTGCCATTCCACAGTCAAAAGCTTTAACCCAGAATTGTTCCTGTCTGAAAGAAGGACAGGGACAAAAATGGAGAAAAGCCTAAGGAAAAGGAGATCCAGTGACAGGCCCAAATTGGGATGCAGCTCAAGGAGAGGCATCAAGGCCTGACACTATTACTGATGCTATGGTGTGCTCACAAAAATGGGCCTATCATGACTGCCCTCTGAAAGACCCAACCAGCAGGTGAAAGAGACAGATGCAGAAATTTACATGCAACCAATGGACAGAAGATGGGAACCCCTGTGGTTGAATTAGGGAAAAGCTAGAAGCAGCTGAGGAAGAGGGCGACCCTGTAGGAGGACCAACAGTCTCAAATAACCTGGACCTCCCAGGATCTCTCAGACACTGAGCCACCAACCAGACTGCATACAGCAGCTGATTTGAAGCCCCCAACACATATACAGCAGAGGACTCCCGTGTTGGACACAGTTAGAGAAGGTGCATCTAACCCTCAAGAGACTTGAGGCCACAGGGAGTAGGGAGGTCTGGTGGGGTGGGGGTAGGATGGTGGGGACATCCTTTTGGAGATGGGGAGTGGGGGCGTGGGGGGCATGGCAGAAGGAGTTATGGCATGTGGAACAGTCAGAGGGCAGACAAGGAGGGGGATAAAGCCTGGACTTTAAAAAAAGGTTAAAGAATAAATTTTAAACAATTCACTACATTAGTGTGTGAAAGTTCGGTACAAAGGAATATTTGCCACTCACTTATTCATTTAGATTTTGTTTGGAAGTTAATATAAAGAGGCTCTTACACTTAAACAAGAAAATGATTAAAGATGTTTAAAAATAAAGGAGTTCTATTTTGACTCTAGAGGTATACCTCCTAGTTGACTTTATAATCACATCAGTGGGGTTTAACTTCCTTCTTAGAATCATCAGAATAACAAGGATTAAAGAGTCTTTCAAACTCAGTTACATAGGGGAAAAAAAAGTTAGCAATTTTTTTTATTTGGTTACAAATGTACCAGCAAGTAAAAAATATGTATGGTTCATTAGTCTGAAGATGGGAAAGTAGATGAGTACTTCAGAGTATGCTTCATAATGTCTCTTTTAAACACAGACATTTATTTTCTCAGTTCACCATCTACATCAAAAAGCATATCATCGTTGTTGTTCTCCAAGTTCATCAAACCCTAAAACAGAAAAGCACTTCTTACTAAACAAACTCCCAAGCATACAAATAGGAAAGATTCTGTGCAAATGATGTATAGACGTGCTATATATAGTTAAGCCAGATAATTATACAGTTAATAAACTATGAGGTACATCTGAGGACAAATTCCCAGTTTATAATTTCATGTCTTCAATAATTCCTACAAAGTCATTAGGATTTTACAGATAATATCAGTCACTTCAGTCAGAAATAATTCAAAATAGCAAGTAGTTAAACTTTTTGATTCCTAAAACATATTTAGTTTCCTAAGGACATTTTATTGACTATGCGCATACCTCCATGCACACCTCCATGGACTTCTCATGCATGTCTTTAATTGCTTCCGGGGTCTGGCTCTGACTACATTTGGACAGTTTTAATGCTTGTTGTTCTTTTTGATAATTGCTCTACAAATGTAAAAGGAAAACATTACTATAACAATTCTGTTCATTTTGTTGTTACTGCCATGCAGCATGAATGCTAGGCTAAGATTCAACCACTAAATATATCTCCAATACTAAAATGTTTACGTGAGCAAAAATAATTCAATATGAAACTTAAAAGGAATAGTTTTCTACGTGATTTAACATTTTAACAACTATGACTAAATATACTTATATTTTTAAGTAACATGAAATACAACTATACTACCAATTGTGGGTTAATAAAACTTTTTTTTTTTTTTTATGAGAAAGTGTTTGCCATGCTGCAGAGACTGGCCTTAGCCTCCAAGTACTTAGGTTTATAGGCATGCACCATGTAAACATGAACTTGGTAAAATCATAACCCTGGAAGCTTAACTCTAGCTAGTGTTAATGCTTTTATCATACAATGGCCTCCTTTTTCTAAATAGCAGAAGCAATCCCAAGAGTTGGTTCACTACCTCATCTCTGTATGTACCCCCAACCTAAAGTGTATGTTCCACATCTTCAACTTTCTCTTCCATTCTTAAGGATGCCTTACACTATTCTTTTCTAAGTCCAACATCTTCACTTGTCTCAACTATTGTCAAGAGTTTCAGCAATTGTAACTGCTATTTTAAATTTATGACTCCAGCTGGCTGTCAATGTAATGCCTATAAAACTAACTTTTATAAAGTTTGAGTTACAATGATCACAAGATCTAGTCTTGATCACTTAAAGACATCCTGCCTCAAAATAAAGTGTAAAGAGATGTCTGGGGAAAAAGTTTAGTGGTAGATTGGTTTTCTCTAGGTTTCAATCTCAAGTAACACATGGAAGTAGTAATATACATTTCTCTTTGTATTCTTTATGTTGGCACACAACCATGGTAATTTGCATTTTATAAAAAATTAAGACAAGCTCTTTATACCTTTTCTCCTTGGGACACTACATTCCTATTTTGTCCTTTATATATTGTGATCAGTTTAACCTCACACTTCCACTCAAATCATCCTGATTAAGTACTTCCACTCAAATCATCCTGATTAAGTACAATGACCTCCACTTTGCGTATTTTCCATTTAAAAATCATACACATGCATATATATGGAGACAAAGAATTAATATTGGGTGTCTTCTTTGGTTGCACCCTACTGTTTGGGAGACAGGATCTGACTGAACCTAGAGCTCATCCATTAGGCTACACCTGGTGGCTAGGAAGCTCTGGGAATCTTCTTATCTCTGAACTAAATCTGAGTTTGGTGGTTCTAAAATGCTCACCACCACACTAACTTTTATTGTTGTGGTGGTTTGTTTTTAGTTTTGCTAGTTTGTTGGTGGTGGTTGTGTAGGTGGTGGTAGTGGTGGTGGTCTGTGCATGCATGCCTACTCAGGGAATATAAGCTCGGGTCTCCATGCCTACACTGAGAAAGATTACCAAATAAACCATTTTCCAGCCCTGCAAATCTATCTTATTTGGCCCATTAGCAACATATGACACAGTTAGTGAACTTTTCTTCCTTAAAAGTTTTCCTTCACTTATGGTAGTATTCTTTCTACCAATTGTTCTCTTCCCTTGCTGGTTCCCTCTCAACCCCCCCACCCCTTGCCACATGCACAATTACAAATATTTAAGTTCTCTGGGGGTCTGTCTTTAGATTCCTCATTTACACTGATGATCACTCCCCCTTGAAATTTCATCCAGAGATCAAGGTATAAAAATTGCCTTCAATTGGAGTATTTTTTTTTTTTATCTTCAGTCCCTATCTCTTTCTTGAACTGACATATAATGGCAGCTTCCTCAATGCCTTCCCAGGCAGGAATGGATCTCCTGTTCCTTTCATATTTAATACTTCTGAAACTATTAAACCATCAAATAAAAATGTAGTTAATATGGTCATCATCTCAGGTCTTACTTGGAAACCATGTGATGACTACAGTCATTGGTACAGTAATGGAGAGATGATCTAAGATAGTTTGGTGATATTCTTCCACAGGAATATTCTGCTAGGGTCGTTGAGACAGCCTGATGGAAACAGGTTGTTTCCATCCACTGTTGTTACTAAATCTGTACTAAGTTATGATGGTAAGAACTGATTTACCAGTTTGAATTGGCTTTCTAATATTAACAACAGAGTCCAGATGACACCAGTAACTAAGCTTTCACTCTCCTATCAACTGTACCTGAGGCTGACATACTGTGCTCACTTTTGTAAAAAGTGGTAATCCTCTTTTCATCTTTCAGCAAATGTCTGCCTCTTGAAAATTTATGATCTTGACTACCATAAAATACCTAGTGGTTTTCATTGATATAGTAGTATGTGATCATACTTCTCTGGTTTACAATTCAGTAGGACTAGAACAGAACAAAGGATAGATAGATAATGAAACTTAATTTAGGTTCATGTGCCCAACACAAGGCTAGTTTCTCCATTCCTACCTGATACTTAGTTATACTAGGTTAATTATAAAGTTAGTTATGATACTAACCATTGATTTTTCTTGTTCTTCATTGAATTTCTGTATATCCATATCAAACTTCTGAAATGTAGTTATATTCTGCTCACACAATTTGTGGTTGATCACCTCGCTGTAAAGCAAAGTAATGAAAGCAGTCACATTTCATACCAATTTAAAAAAAGAACACTCAAAACAAATTAAATAGACCATTTCATACTATAAAAAGAAAAACAGCAGTACAAAATTATCTAATGGGAAATCATTACAGATTTTTCCCTAACAGATTATCAGAGACATCTTCTTTTATGTTTTAGCTTTTTAAAATTAAAGAGGTTTTAATACATATACATCTTAATTTAGGAAATTAATCGTATTTCAAAGTATTTTTTCATTAATTTCTACCAAATATAAGGTCTAATTTATTTTCCTATATTTATTCAGTTAAGACATACTGCAAAACATAAGTCAATTAAAATATATAAATTGTCTGCATATGTAATTGATCCTTTTCCATATTGTTATAATAAACCATAAATTACATTTCTAAGATTTTTTGCAAGACTTCTGTGTTTCCACAATGAAATTAAATCAAATTTTAAAATCTAATTAACAGGTACTTAAAGTAGAAAATAAAAATTTTCACAGATTTCTGAAAATTAGGTTTAGTTTCCTCGAAGGCATGAAGTTATAGGGTTAAATGCTTAGACAAAATCAAAGACACATATTTTTTACTAAAATCTCACACATGGCTTTTTTTTTTAAACTTAGCCATTTATAATTTTTTAAATGATACAAATGTGACCCTACCAAACTAAAACCTCTACCTCTCCCATTTGTTCATTTGCCAAAGTCATTCTAATTTCTGGTTGCTTTCTTTGAAAGAATCTTTGATATAAGTTTCCATGTGTTTTCTCTTTATGTGGCTCCAGGTCCAAGGTATCTCAAATAATCATCTGATATCTATGGGCAACAGGCACATATGTGGTGCACATATATACCTATAAG
This sequence comes from Mus caroli, assembly GCF_978045245.1. Lineage (NCBI taxonomy): Eukaryota > Metazoa > Chordata > Mammalia > Rodentia > Muridae > Mus > Mus caroli. The sequence goes on along the minus strand of NW_028227260.1, from coordinate 114,975,189 downwards.
CAAAACACTAATATACAAATATGTCTGAAAAATAAGTATTAAGAGCATTGTTTCCTAAGCCATGTAAGATATTTTGGGCCTATGATCCTAGTCTAGGAAGCTTAAGCAGGAGTTTTCCAGTGTATAGGACAACATAGATTACATAGCAAAATTCAGGCCAGCCTGAACTACATAGTGAGACCATATCTCAAAGAAAAATTATTGTCTTCTAAGAAAGCTAATGTAACATTCAATTACATATAATTTAAAACAGATTATTTTGGATCTGAGTATCATTCTCTCACTGGTTAGTAAAGCTATCTTTTACTTTCAGTTACATAATTCATTTTATGAAAAAACAAAACAAAACAAAACAAAAACCAGTGAGGGGATTGGAGAGATGATTCAGCAGTCAAGAGCACTGGTTCCCTTCCAGAGATCTGAGATTGGATTCCCAGCACCTCCAAGATGGCTCACAACCTATAACTCCAGTTCCAGGGGAATCAATGCCTTCATCTGGCCTCCTCAGGTACCAGACATACAAGCTGTGTGCAAGCAAAACAAACATACCCATAAAATAAAATTTTAAAAAAAGTAATAAGGGTTATATTAAAGAATTCAGTTTTGCACTGTGTCAAATAAAGAAGCACAGAGGAGTCCTAGAAAAGAAAATGACTTAATATAAAATTAATACTAGGTCAATGAAAAACTGTTGAATGTACAGAATTTTGTATACATATCACTTAGGTTTGAATACATGGAAGTATAAAAAAGTTTACATCTTTTTTTTCCCTCTAAAATCCCTTCAAAGCAGTTATGAAGATACCTCAATAGTTAAGAGGGTTTACTGTGAAAGGAGGAGGTTTGCAAATTTGAATCTAGTACCCATCTTGAAAACCAACCATGGATGGTTGCTTCTACAATAGCAGCACTGTGGTAGGCAAAGTGAGAATTGCTAGGACTTGCTGGCTGCTTGTCTAACTGGATGTTCAGTGACAGAACCTGACTTAAGGGAATAAGGTGGAAAGTAATAGAGCGAAAACCAACATCCTCCTCTGCCCTCCACATTTGTATTTATGCACCACACACACACATACAAAAAAATAAAAATTAAGTTTAATTAATGTCACACCTCTGCAAAAAGCACCATTTTCACTTCTGTACCACAGGAAAAAGTAAGTCCATGATGCTAAATCAAAAATATTTGCAAGAGTCTGTGTCATGAGTAGACCTTGGGTGCTGACTCTGCAACTAGTCCTACAATACCCAGAGGAAGCTCAACTCCCAGGTGCTCTAACACACCCAGGATCACAGCAATGGCATCAACATCAGGAGTAACTTGAGTCCCTAAGGATCCAGGGACACAGGAACTCCTGCCTTGCCAGTGGCATGGATTCCTTCTGGTCTGAAACTGCACCTGGATCAGACCTGGGGTACTGGCTCTGCACCCACTCTTAAAACACCCAGAGGAAGCATGACTCCCAGGTATTCTGAAATGCCCAAGATCACAGGATTACAGAGGAAGCTCAACTCCCAGGAGATCAGAGACACCCAGGAACACTGGAGTTCTGACAGAAGATCACAGCTGTGGGCACGACATCTTTCCCAACACCCTGTGTATGTGGGACCCCCACAAGAACCAGGGAAACAAAATCATCCTCCCAGCCAGAGGCACGGGTTCCTTGCAGCTTGCAACTGTGTCTAGAGAAAACATAGGGCTCTGGCACCCCACCAAATATTGCAACACCAAGAAAAAGCTTAACTCCCAGGAGCTCTGACACAGCAGGATCTCACTAGATTGTTCACACCAGGATTTCAGGATCCAAGAGGCAGCATGACTTCCAGGAGTTCAGACACACCCAGAATATCAGGATCGCAGGATCCCAGGATCCCAGATAGCTGGACTCCAATGAGTTCTGACACAACCAGGATTACAGAAGGGACAGGCTCCAGTCAGAGACTGCAAGGGAAGGTAGCACCAAAGAAAATGAGATAGCAAGAGTTAAGTGCAAGAATATAAATATAGAAACCAAAACTAGTCGGCATCATCAGAACAGGTGAAGGAATTGAACAAAAACCATCTAGGATCTAAAACTGGAAATAGAGTTTAAAAACTCACAAAGACAGATGAACCTGGAGAAAGAAAACCTAGGAGACATAGATGCAAGCATCTCCAACAGAATACAAGAGATAGAATAGAGAATCGCAGGTACAGAAGATACCATAGATACACTGACAGAACAGTCAAAAAATGCAAAATGAAAAAATCTCCTAACCCAAAACATCCAGGAAATCCAGGACACAGTGAGATGACAAAACCTAAGAAAAATAGGTATAGAGGAGAAAAAAGATTACAAATCAAAGGGCCAGCATATATCTTCATCAAAGTCATAAATGAAAACTTTCCCAATCTAAGGAAAGAGATGCACATGAACAAACAAGAAGCCTACAGAAATCCAAATAAACTGGACCAGAAAAGAAATTCTCGCTGACACATAATAATCAGAACAACAAATGCACTAAATAAAGATAGTATATTAAAAGCAGTAAGGAAAAAAGGTCAAATAACATGAAAAGGCACACCTATTAGAAATACACCAGACTTCTCACCAGAGACTATAAAACCAGAAGATTCTGGACAGATGATACACAGACCCTGAGAGAACACAATTGCCAGCCCAGGTTACTATACCCAGCAAAACTCAAAATTACCATAGATGGAGAAACCAAAATATTCCACGATAAAACCAAATTCACACAATATCTTTCCACGAATCCAAACCTTCAAAGGTAGATGGAAAACTACAACACAAGGAGGGAAACACTACACCATACAAAAATCAAGAAAGAAATCTTCTTTCAACAAACCTCAAAGAAGGTAGCAACATAAACATAATTCCACCTCAAACAACAAAAGTAACAGGAAACAACCAACAGTCACTGGTCTTTAATATTTCTTAATAGCAATGGATTCAATTCCCCAATAAAAAGACATAGATTAATAGACTGGATACATAAACAGAACCCAGGATTTTGCTGCATACAGGAAACCCACCTTAGTGACAAAGACAGACATTACCTCAGAGGAAAAGCCTGGAAAATCTTTTCCAAGCAAATATTCCCAGGAAACAAGCTGGAATAGCCATTCTACTATGGAATAAAATCAACTTATAACCAAAATAATTTTTTGTTGTTCTTTTTTGTTTTTGTTTTTTAAAGATAAGGACTGTCACAATACTTGTCAAAGGATGAATCAACAAAGATGAACTCACAATTCTGAACATCTATGCTCCAAATGCAAGGAAACCCAAATTCATAAAAGAAACTCTACTAAAGCTCAAAGCACATATTGTACCCTATAATAATAGTGGGAAAATTCAACACCCCACTCTCAACAACGGACAGATCCTGGAAACAGAAACAAAACAGAGACACTGTGAAACTAACAGAAGTTTTGAAACAAATGGATTTAACAGAGGTCTATATCTATAGATATCATAGAACATTTTATCATAAAACAAAAGAATGTCCCTTCTTCTCAACACCTCATGATGCCTTCTCCATTACTGACCATATAATGTGTCACAAAACAGGCTTCAAAAGATATAAAATTATTTAAATAATCCCATGAATCCTATCAAGTCATCACTGACTAAGGCTGATCTTCAATAATAATATAAATAATCCAGGCATGGTGGCATATGCCTTTAATCCCAGCACTTGGGATGCAGAGGCAGGCATATTTCTGGTTTGAGGGCCAGCCTGGTCTACAAAATGAGTTCCATGACAGCCATGGATAAACAGAAAAACCCTGTCTTAACCCCCATAATAATAATAATAATAATAATAAAAAAAAGAAAACCCATATACACGTGGAAGTTGAAAAACAGTCTACTCAATGATAAATTGGTCATGGAAGAAATAAAGAAAGAAATTAAAGACTATTTTGAGTTTAATGAAAATGAAACTACAACATATCCAAACTTATGGGACACAATGAAAGTATTCCTAAGAGAAAAACTAATAGCTCTGAGTGCCTCCAAAAAAGAAACTGGAGGGAGCATACACTAGCATCCTGACAGCACCATTAAAAGCTCTAGAACAAAAGGAAGCAAATTCACCCAAGAGGAGTAGAAGGCAGGATAAAATCAAACTCCAGACTGAAATCAAACAAGTGGAAACAAAAAGAACTATAAAAAGAATCAACCAAACCAGGAGCTGGTTCTTTGAGAAAATCAACAAGATAGATAAACCCTTATCCAGACTAAAGAGAGGGCACAGAGTCAGTATCCAAATTAACAAAACCAGAAATGAAAAGGGAGACATAACAACAGAAACTTAGGAGATCAAAAAAAAAAAAAAAAAAAAAAAAGATCCTACTATAAAAGCCTATACTCAACAAAACTGGAAAATTTGGATGAAATGGACAATTATCTAGACAGATATCAGGTACCAATTTAAATCAGGATCAGATAGACCCTGCAAACACTCCCTGAAACCCTAAAGAAATACAAGCAATCATTAATAGTCTCCCAACCCCCTCACCCAAAATAAAAACCCAGGATCTGATGGGTTTAGTACAGAATTCTATCAGACCTTCAGAGAAGACCTAATACCAACACTCTTCAAACTATTACGCAAAATTAAAAAGAGAGGGAACTCTATTCAATTTGTTCTATGAAGCCACAATTACACTTATACCCAAAACATACAAAGACCCAAATGAAGAAAGGAAACTTGAGACCAGTTTCACTTATGAATATAGATGCAAAAATACTCAATAAACTTTTGGTAAACCCAATTCAAGAACATGTTACAATGATCATCCTTCATGATCAAGTGGTCTTCATCCCATGGATACAGAGATGGTTCAATATATGGAAATCCACAATGTAAACAATGGCAAGGAAAAAATCCACAGTATTATCTCATTAGATGCTGAGAAATCATTTGCAAAAATTCAACAACCCTTCATGATAAAATTCTTGGAAAGATCAAGAATTCATGGCTCATACCTAAACATAGTAAAAGCAATATACAGCAAACCAGTATCCAACATCAAAATAAATGGAGAGAAACTTGATGCAATCCCACTAATATCAGACAAGACAAGACTAGATAAGGCTTCCCACTATCTCCCTACCTATTCACAGTAGTATATAATATAGTAGTATTCTATAGCACTAGATGTTCTATCCATAGCAACTAGACAACAAAAAGAGGTCAAATGGATAAAAATAGGAAAGGCAGAATTCAAAATATCACTATTTGCAGATGACATGATTGTATATGTAAGTGACCCCATAAATTCCATCAGAGAACTCCTAAACCTGATAAACAAATTCAGCAAAGTGGCTGGATATTAAATTAACTCAAACAAATCAGTAGCTTTCCTCTCCTCAAAGGATAAACAGGCTGAAAAAGAAATTATGGAAACAACACCCTTCACAAGGTCACAAATTATCATACCTTGGTTTGACTCAAACCAAGCAAGTGAAAGATCTGTATGACAAGAACTTCAAGTCTGAAGAAAGAAATTGAAAATCTCAAAAGATGGAAAGATCTCCCATGCTCATAGATTGGCACACTTAATTTAGTAAAAATGGCCATCTTGCCAAAAGCAATCTACAGATTCAATGCAATCTCTATCAAAATTCAAACTTAATTCTTCATAGAGATAGAAAGAGCAATTTGAAAAATCATTTGGAATAACAGAAATCCAAGATATCAAAAAAACTATTCTCAACAATAAAAGAACTTCAGGGGGAATCATCCCCGACCTCAAGCTGTATTATAGAGAAATAATGATAAAAATGTATGGTAATGGTACAGATACAATGACTTCATGAAATTCACAGGCAAAAGGATGGATCTAAAATATATCATCCTGTGTGAGGTAACCCAATCCCAAAAGAACAAACATGGTATGTACTCACTGATAAGTGGATATTAGCCTAAAAGCTCAGAATACCCAAAATGTAATTCACAGACCACATGAAGCTCAAGAAGAAGGAAGAGGAAAGTGTGGGTGTTTCAGTCCTTCTTAGAATGCAGAACAAAATACTCCTTGGAGGAAATATGGAGACAAAGTACAGAGCAGAGACTGAAGGAATAACCATCTAGAGTCTGCCCATCCTGTGGATCCATTCCATATACAGACACCAAACCCAGTCACTATTGTGGATGCCAACAAGTGCTTGCTGACAGGAGCCTAATATGGCTTTCTCCTGAGAGGCTCTGTCAGAGCTTGGCAAGAACAGAGGCTGATTGTCACAGCCAACCATCAGACTGATCAATGGGTCCCCAGTGGAGGAGTTAGAGGAAGGACTGAAGGATCTGAAGGGGTTTGCAACCTTATAGGAAGAACAACAATATGAACGAACCAGACCCCCCCAGAGCACTCAGAGACTAATCCACCAACAAAAGAGGGGTTCCCATGGCTCCAGTTGCATATATAGCAGAGTATGACCTTGTCAGACATCAGTGGGAAGAGAAGTCCTTGATCCTGTGAAGGTTCAATGCCCCAGTGTAGGCAAATGCCAGGATGGGGAGGTGGGAGTGGGTGGGGGGTGAACACCCTCATAGAAGCAAAGGGATGGGTTATGGAATAGGGAGTTTCTGGGGTGAAACCAAGAAAGGGCTATTATTAGAAATGTAAAGGAAGATGATAGAGAATAATAAATAAATTAAAATAAAAATATTCACAAAATACTACATATAAATAGGAATAATTCATTAAGATGTCATATAGTATATTAACTAATATTTCCTAATATGTAAATTATGTTAATACTATATAGTTTTAAACACATTATATATCCAAAAAACGTACCTTCAAATTTTCCCAGAATATTTTATACTGGAGATCTATGAAGTAATTAAAGCTTTAAAAAGTAAGGATACCTTTTGACGGCTCAGCTTTTGTCCTACAGCAGGACGATGAGAGTTTGACCCACAGCAATACACCCTCCAAGAAAACCATTCAAATTAAGGATTAATCTTACGGAAATATTGTTTATAATATATATCATATTCTAATTATTAATATAGATTACTTGCTATACAATCAATAAAACTTTTCTGGAAGAACTTACACTAAGAAGGAAATAATAAGTTTGAACATATTACCGTGTATCTCCAACTATTCTTTCAGGATTTGCATTCCCATCATCATGAGTTACTGGATTCTGTACTGGGTTGGTAATAAAACAAGATATTAAAACAATTATGTTATTTTGAAAATTTTAATGAAATGCTTTGTGATCATTCAGGCATAGTGCCAACATTAGGTTTTAAAGCAGATCTATGATTTGTCTAGAAGTTAAACAAAATCAAGTAATGTCTAATTGTCATCTAGAAATATATTTTAAGCTATTTATTTACATGTTGTGATTAAAGACAAGAGATGCAATATGAGATTTTTGATCTTCATTACAGTCCTAAGAAGAATAACTAGAAAAAAGGAAGTGTAACATCAATGCCCAACATAAGATATCTGGTATCTTCCATAAGGTCCAATTCTGAAGCATTCCCATCTTGCTGTTCACCACTTAACAAATTACAGTTTTCCATTGGTGTCTCTACAGAACGTGCAAAACGCTGCCATTCCACTGAGAAACTTACGTTTTCAGATTTAAAATAAAAAAATAAATTTTCTCAAGCCATTTGAATCAAAAAAATCACTTAAACTAATAAAATTGAAATATAAAATAACATTAAGGAATGAATTTTACAAAAGCAGCACTTCATAATTGCATGAAGGGTTTAAAGATAAAACCATATTTCTATTACCCTCTGATTTAATACTAAAGACTTTAGTATTTAAACATGGAACAGAATAGTTGGCTTCAAAGATAGCCATTATAAACCTTAACTTTAATATGTACACATTTTTTAAAAAAAGAATTAAGTTGAATAAAGTATCTTGGGCTTCCTTAATCTAAATTATAAAGTTCTGCCTGTCTGGACATATATTTTACTGCTACAGCAAGAAGCTCTGTGTTTAATCTTCAGTTAAGAAAAAAATTAAAAAAAAATAAAACAGGCATGTATCCTCAGGCCCCAGTACATTTGTAAGGCTGAGGACTTCAGTTTCAAGGCCAGTTCAAGCTGCACACGAGGTTTCAGACACTCCTGAGATAGAGAGTTAGAGCTTACTTCCCTAAACCAAAACAACACACAAATAAACACAGCCTGTCCTGAATTATGTCTGAAGTCCCAGTACTTCTGAGGCTGAGAGGAGCCTCAGGATTTTGAGGCTGTTTGGATCCTATATAGACAAATTTGGGCAATCTGGCCTTTCAACACCAGGTAGAGGAAAATGAAGACTGGTCTTCAGTTTGTTTTTATGAATTTCTGGCGGGAATGGAATGGGAAACAAAATACCCATGGAAGGAGTTACAGAGGCAAAGATTGGAGCTGAGACTGAATGCATCCAGAGACTGCCTCACTCAGGGAAAAATCCCATAATAACCACCAAACCCAGACACTGTTGAAGATGCCAACAAGAGCTTGGGGACAGGAGACTGATATAGCTGTCTCCTGAGAGGATCTGCCAGTGCCTGACAAATACAGAAATGGATGCTCATAGACATCCATCGTACTGAGCACAGGGTCCCCAATGATGGAGCTAGAGAAAGTACCCAAGGAGAATAAGGGGTTTGCAGCCCCATAGGAGGAGGAACAATATGAACTAAGCAGTACCCCCAGAGTTCCCTGGGACTAAAACACCAATCAAATAAATCAGATGTTAGGACTTATGGCTCCAGCTGCATATGTAGGAGAGGATGGGCTAGTAGGTCATCAATGGGAGGAGAGACCCTTGGTACAGTAAAGGTCCTATGCCCAGTATTAAGGAATGCCTGGGCCAGGATTTGGGAGTGGGCGTGTTGGAGGCAGGGGGAGAAGGGAGAGGAGAGGGGATTTTCAGAGGGGAAATAGAAAAGGGGATAATATTTGAAATGTAAATAAAGAAAATATATAATAGAAAAAAAGGAATGAAACAATTCATTTGCAGGTTATATGAAATAAATTCATGTTTTGCTAACATACAGGAACAATGTTCAGGTCTTTTCCTGGGGTAAAATCATAGCAAGTTATTGTTTCTCAACATATTGTGACTACAGTGCCAAGAGTAGGTATATGCACGGCTAAAACTCAGGTATAGGAATATATAGATATAGGTAAAATTAGAAATTAAGTATATGAAATCTCTTAGAAAAGACTTGTTCCATTGCAGGTGAGTTGGTAAAAGTCTAAGAAACTGCAGGACACAATCAATACCGAAGACTGGATATACTATACCTTCAGAATGAGCGTCATCCAAAACATTTATGTCATCTTCATCTTCATCATAGTCAAGAAGTAATAAGTAACCGTTCTTTGGTACCACCCACATTTTCTTTGCCATTTTTCTCTTAAGCACTCAGTTGTCTTCTCAGTTACAAAAATAAAAAGGAAAAAAGAATAAAAACATAGCAATCTGAATCCAAAGGTATCATTTAAATAGTTAAAAATGTCAAAAAGTCAAATAATTATCTTAGCTCATTGAAAGATTGTTTCTTTTGTTTTTTAAAACTTATATTTTTAATAATTTGTCTTTATCATAGAGTTTTGAATACATATTCAATATAATGACATATATATATACATATGTATACACACACACACACATACACACACACACACACACACACATATATATATATATATATATACCCATACATATATATATATATATATATTCCCTTACAATTTCCTCCATGTATCCCATTTATCATGTCCCTCTCCCTCCTAACTTTGTTTTAAAATCTTCTTTAATTTACGTATTTAAAAACCTTCTTTAGAACCCAAGTTAACAATCTACCATTTCTCAGTTTAAAAAAAGGCAAAAACAGGCCAGCCTTTAATGTGTGAGTCCTCCCCTTCCCACCAAAAATGTTGAGCAAAATGTGTTTGCATTTAAACTTTGAGGCATCTGAATTTTGATCCTATATCCCAAAGATTCTTTTTAAACAAAACATCATCAATTCCGTTTTTCAGTGTATCTCGGTTTTAAAGTAAATTCACAGTACTATTCAGAAAGATAACGAGCATGGTAACTATATATTCATGTCAAGAAGACCCAATGCTCAGTCTACAACAAACACTCGCCACCACCACCCACACAGAAAATCCTTATATTGGAGAAACGTGGGATTGGGGGAAGCCGAGGATTTCAAACATCTGCAGATTTTTAGTTCAAGGCTTGCCCAAGCCAGGCCAGCCTGAGCTACAAAGGAAGATCCCTTTCTACAGAAATAAAACTGAGTGAAAACGCTGAACTTGGTGGTGCAAGTCTTTAATCCCAATACATGGGCGATTGAGACAGGAGGATCGGTGCTCAGAATCCTTCCCAGATTACTTATTAATCTCTTGCAATGTCTCCTCTTCTTCTTTTCATTCATTCTTCCTCTACCACTCCCTTCTCTGCAATGTCCATACAGTGTATACCAAAGGAACACACCATAGAGAAGACAATGAAGAGGGAGGAATCCTCAGTGTATTTCTAATGGATCCTGGACAGCACACAGGAAAAGCACCAAGTTGGACCCTAAGGCTCCTTACAGCACACAGGACAAGCTCCAAGGCTCCTCACTCACAGACACATGCTCCCTCGACCCCCAATCCTGCAGCCAGCTCGCTGATCCTATCCCCAGGACCCAAGATTGTGTCCTCCAAGGGTTCACAATTCTCTAAGGCCCTGACCTATTCAATCCTCTGCCATGAATATGGTCCTCCACCTTCATTTAACAATCAGAAGCCATAGGAAATGGGGACCAGTAGGCTTTTCCTAACATAGTGACCACCTGGGCCTGATATGCCACACCGTGACACACCTCGATTAACTGTCCAACAACCCTGATCAGAGCAAATTATCACTTACAGGTTATCTCAGAGGTGAACACTTTCCCAACAGCACCCTTCCGTGCTCAGCTCCTCAAGGGTAAAAAACCGTTGTCAGCAGAGATGCCTGGACAGAGGCTTCTGAGGACCCTTTGTGACGCAAGCTGGAGTAAACAGGTCTCACCCAGGGACTGTCCTGATTGGCTGAATATATCCTGCGCATGCGTACATGGAGTACCAGGCACCATTGCTTCAAAGGGAGTTTTCAGGAGGTGGGAATGAACTACTACTGGCTTTAAGACACTTTCTAGGTTCATAAGTCCATACAGACTTGAAAAACTTGAACAAACATGAAACATACGAAACAATGCAAATGACACTACTTTATTTCAAATGTAGAGGCTCTTGTATGCAATTTCTGTTTCTATTTATTTATGTGCATAACATTTAATGTGTGTGGACATTTTCTGAATGTACTTACGCACACCACAAGAGTTTATTCTGTCCTAAGGGATCAGAAGGGAGCATCCTTATCCCCTCTATCCCCTGGTACCCTCCTGTCTCCACCTTCCTAGTACTGACCTTGATTACAAGAATGTGCCTGACCCTTCTGGCCCTCTCTCTCACTTATGCCTCTGTTGCCTATAGAGTCTGGAAGTGTGCACTGATTCTCTGAAACTTTAGCTGTGCATAAATTGTGATCCAAGATATGGGTGTTTTGTGCCCGGTCATCTGCATAGAACAGGTGATTTAACAGCTGAGTCATTTTTCCAAGCACTGTTTTGTGCACTTATTTGCACTCCTCTGGCCTCTTCTGGTACCAGGCATGCATCCGGTGTGTTTAAATTTATGGTGAACCAACACCCACCCACACACACCCACACACATTCACACACACACACACACACACACACACACACACACACACACACACACTGTACATACACATATGCCCAATGATAATTTTTAATTTTCATATTTCTCTATAACTCCTTTTGTACTATTTCATGCCTTGTCCAACTTTATTGTGAGGTGTATTCCTTTTCTTTCTTTGTTTTTTGATTGTTTTCAATTTTTTACTAGATATTTTCTTCATGAACATTTCAAATGCTATCCCGAAAGTTCCCTATACGCTCCCCCTCCCTGTCCTTCTCCCCTACCCATCCACTCATACTTCTTGGCTCTGGCACTCCCCTGTACTGCAGCATATAAAGTTTGCAAGACCAAGGGGCCTCTCTACCCAGTGATGGCCGACTAGTCCGTCTTCTGCTACATATGAAGCTAGAGACACAAGCTCTTGGGATAATGGTTAGTTCATATTGTTTTTCCACCTATAGGGTTGCAGACTCCTTCTGCTCCTTGGATACTTTCTCTAGCTCCTCCATTAGGGCCCTGTGTTCCATCCAATAAATGACAGTGAGCATCCACTTCTGTATTTGCAAGGCACTGGCATATCCTCCTATGAGACAGCTATATCAGGGTGTGTTCAGCAACATCTTGCTGGCATGTGCAATAGTGTCTGCTTTTGGTGGATAATTATGGGATGGAAGCCTAGGTGGGTTAGTCTAAGGATGGTCCATCCTTTTGCCTTACCTCCAAATTTTGACTCTGTAACTCTTTCCATGGGTATTTTGTTCCCTATTCTAAGGATGTATGACGTATCCACGCGATGATTTTCATTCTTGATTTTCTTGTGTTTTGCAAATTGTATATTGGGTATTGTAAGTTTCTGGGTTAGTATCCACTTATCAGTGAGTGCATTTCAAGTCACTTCTTTTGTGATTTGGTTATCTCACTCAGGATGATATCTTCCAGATACATCTATCTGCCTAAAAATTTTATGAATCCATTGTTTTAATAGCTGAGCAGTACTCCAAAGTATAAATGTACCACATTTTCTATATCCATTCCCCTATTGAGGGACATCTGGGTTCTTTCCAGCTTCTGGCCATTATAAATAAGGCTGCCATGAACATACTACTGCATGTGTCCTTACTACCAGTGTGACCATCTTCTGGGTATGTGCCCAGGAAAGGAATTGCTGGATCTTCAGGTAGTACTATATCCAATTTTTTGAGAAACTTCCAGACTGATTTCCAGAGTGGTTGTACAAGCTTGCAATCCCACGACCAATGGAGGAGTATTCTTCTTTCTCCACATCCTTGCCAGCATCTGCTGTCACCCGAATTTTTGATCTTAGCCATTCTGACTGATGTGAGGTAGAATCTCAGTTTTGTTTTTATTTCTATTTCCCTGATGGTTAAAGATGTTGAACATTTTTTTTTCAAGTGCTTCTCAACCCTTCGGTATTCCTCAGTTGAGAATTCTTATTTAGCTCTGTACCCCATTTTTAATGGGTTATTTGAATTTCTGGAGTCCAGCTTCTTGAGATCTTTGTATATATTGGATATTAGTCCCCTATCAGATTTAGGTTCGGTAAAAATTCATTCCCAATCTGTTGGTGGCCTTTTTATCCTATTGACAGTGTCTTTTGTTTTACAGAAGCTTTGCAATTTTTTTCTGGTCCCATTTGTTGATACTTAGTCCTAAAGCACAAGTTATTGCTGTTCTGTTCAGGAAATATTCTCCTGTGCCCATATCTTCGAGGCTTTTCCCCACTTTCTCCTCTATAAATTTCAGTGTCTCTGATTTTATGTGGAGGTCTTTGATCCACTTAGACTTGCGAGTTGTACAAGGAGATAAGAATGGATCAGTTCTCATTCTTCTACATAATAACCACCTGTTGTGCCAGCACCATTTGTTGAAAATGCTGTCTTTTTTCCACTGGATGGTTTTAGCTCCCCTGTCAAAGATCAAGGGACCATAGGTGTGTGGGTTCATGTTTTTATTTTATTTGGTATTTATTTCATTTAAATTTCCAATGCTATACCAAAAGTCCCCCACAAGTTCCCTTCACTACCCCCTTACTCCCACTTCTTGGCCCTGGCATTCCCCTGTACTGAGACATATAAAGTTTGCATGACCAATGGGCCTCTGTTTCCACTGATGGCCAAATAGGCTAACTTCTGATATATATGCAGCTAGAGACACGAGTTCTGGGGGGTACTGTTTAGTTCATATTGTTGTTCCACCTATAGGGTTGCAGATCCGTTTAGCTCTTTGGGTACTTTCTCTAGCTCCTCCATTAAGGGCCCTGTGATCCATCCAAAAGCTGACTGTGAGCATCCATTTCTGTGTTTGCTAGGTCCGGGCATAGTCTTTCAGCAAAATCTTGATGATATATGCAATGGTGTCAGTGTTTGGAGGCTGATTATGGGATGGATCCCCGGATATGGCAGTCTCTAGATGGTCCATCCTTTCGTCTCAGCTCCAAACTTTGCCTCTGTAACTCCCTTGCAGGAGTGTTTTGATCCCAATTCTAAAAAGGGGAAAAGTATCCACACGTTGGTCTTTGTTCTTCATGACTTTCATGTGTTTCTCAAAATGTATCTTATGTTTTGGGTATTCTAACTTTCTGGGCTAATATCCACTTATCAGTGAGTACATATTCTGTGAGTTTTTTTGTCATTAGGTTACCTCACTCAGGATGATGCCCTCCAGGTCCATCCATTTGCCTAGGAATTTCATAAATTCATTCGTTTTAATAGATGAGTAGTACTCCATTGTGCAAATGTACCACATTTTCTGTATCCATTCCTCTGTTGAGGGGCATCTGGGTTCTTTCCAGCTTCTGGCTATTATAAATAAGGCTCCTATGTACATAGTGCAGCATGTGTCCTACTTTCTGGTCAGAACATCTTCTGGATATATGCCCAGAAGTGGTATTGCGGGATCCTCTGGTAGTACTATGTCCAATTTTCTGAGAAACCACCAGACTGATTTCCAGAGTGGTCGGACAAGCTTGCAATCCCACCAGCAATGGAGGAGTGTTCCTCTTTCTCCACATCCTTGCCAGCATCTGCTGTCACCTGAATTTTTTAGCCATTCTGACTTATGTGAGGTGGAATATCAGGGTGGGTTCATTTCTGTGTCTTCAATTCTAATCCATTGATCTACCTGTCTTTTGCAGTACCAGTTACATTCAGTTTTTATCAGGTAGTACAGCTTGAGTTCAGCCATGGTGATTCCTAAAGAGGTTCTTTTCTTATTGAGAATAGTTTTTGCTATCCTAGTTTTTTTGTTGTATTTTTGTTTTTTGTTTTTTGGTTATTTTTGTTGGTTTGTTTTGTTGTTTTTGTTTTAGTTATTCCATATGAATTTGCAAATTGCCCATTCTAACTCAGTGAAAAATTGAGTTAGAATTTTGATGGGTATTGCATTGAATCTGTAGACTGTTTTCGGGAAATAGACATTTTTTACTATATAAATCCTACCAATCCATGAATATGGAAGATCTTTTTATCTTCTGAGTTCTTCAATTTCTTTCTTCAGAGACATGAAGTTCTTGTCATACGAGACTTTTCACTCCCTTATTTACAGTCACACCAAGGAATTTTATATTTTTTGACTATTGTGGAGGGTGTCGAATCCCTATTTTCTTTCTCATCCTCTTTATCCTTTGTGTAGGGAATGGCCACTGACATGTTTGAGTTAATTTTATATTCAGCTACTGCACTGAAGTTGTGTATCAGGTTTAGGATTTCTCTGTTGTAATTTTTGGGGTTACTGATATATGCTATCATATCTTCTGGAAATAGTGATATTTTGCCATCTTCCTTTCCAATTTGTATTCATTTTTTATCCTTTTGTTGTTGAAATGGTCTGGCTAGGACTTCAACTAGTATGTTGAATAAGTAGGGAGAAAGTGGGCAGCCTTGTCTAGTCCCTGATTTTAGTAGGATTGCTTCAAGTTTCTCACCATTTACTTTGATGTTGACTACCGGATTGCTGTCTCTTGCTTTTTCTATGTTTATGTATGGGCCTTGAATTCCTGAATTCCTCAACTTTTATTATAAATGGTGTAGCATTTTATCAAATGCTTTTTCAGCATCTAATGAGATGATCATGTGGTTTTTGTCTTTGAGTTTGTTTCTATAGTAGATTAAGTTGATAGATTTCTGTATACTTAACCATTCCTGCATCACAGGGATGAAGCCTACTTGATCATGATATATTCTTGGATTCAGTTTGCAAGAATTTTATTGAGTATTTTTGCATTGATATTCATAAGGGAAATTGGTCTGAGTTTCCTTTCATTGGGTCTTTGTATGGTTTGAGTACAATTGTAATTCTGGCTTCATAGAACAAATTGAATAGTGTACCTTCTCTTTTGATTTTGCATAATAGTTTGAATAGTATTGGTATTAGGTCTTCTTTGAACATCTCATAGAATTTTACGCTAAACCCATCAGATCCTGGGCTTTTTTTTGTTGTTGTTGTTGTTGTTGTTGGGAGACTATTGATTACTGCTTCTATCTCTTTAGGGGTTATGGGAGTATTTCCAGGGTTTATCTGCTCCTAGTTTCAATTTGGTACCCGATATCTGTCTAGATATTTGTCCAATTCATCCAGATTTTCCAGTTTTGTTGAGTATAGGCTTTTGTAGTAGGATTTGATGATTTTTTTTGGATTTCCTAAATTTCTGTTGTTATGTCTCCCATTTCATTTCTGGTTTTGATAATTTGGATACTGTCCCTGTGCCCTGTAGTTAGCCTGGCTAAGGGTTTATCTATCTTGTTGATTTTCTCAAATAACCAGCTCCTCGTTTGGTTGATTCTTTGTACAGTTTATTTGTTTCCACTTGGTTGATTTCAGCCCTGAGTTTGATGGTTTCCTGCCTTCTACTCCTCTTGGGTGAATTTGCTTCCTTTTGTTCTAGAGCTTTTGGTTGTGCTGTCAAGCTGCTCCTGCATCCTCTCTCCAGTTTCTTTTTGGAGGCATTCAAAGGTATGAGTTTTCCTCTTAGGACTGCTTTCATTGTGTCCCATAAGTTTGGGTATGTTGTAGCTTCATTTTCATTAAACTCTATAAAGTCTTTAATTACTTTCTTTATTTCCTCCTTGACCGAGTTATCATAGAGTAGATTGTTTTTCACCTTTCACGTGTATGTGGGTTTTCTGTTATCTATAGTTTTTATTGAATATCAGCCTTTTTCTGAGGTAATCTGATAGGATCCATGGGATTATTTCAATATTTTTATATCTGTTGAGGCATGTTTTGTGACTGATTAAATGGTCAGTTTTGGAGAAGGCATCATGAGGTGTGCAGTACAATATGTGTTTTGTGCTTTACTAAATTTCTTTTATGAATGTGGATGCTTTTGCATTTGGAGCATGGATGTTCAGAATTGAGATTTCATCTTGGTAGATTTTACCTTTGATGTCTATGATTTCCCCCCTTTGTCTTTTTTGATAACTTTTGGTTGAAAGTCAATTTTATTCGATATTAGAATAGCTACTCCAGTATGTTTCTTGGGACCATTTGCTTGGAAAATTATTTTCCAGCCTTTTACTCTGAATTACTGTCTGTCTTTGTCCCTGAGGTGGGTTTCCTGCAATCAGCAAAATGTTGGGTCCTGGTTTTGTAGCCAGTCTATTAGTCTATGTCTTCTTATTGGGGAATTTAGTCCATTGATGCTAAGATAAATTACAGAAAAGTAATTATTGCTTCCTGTTATTTTTGTTGTTGAAGTTGGGATTTTGTTCTTGCGGCTGCTTCTTTTAGGTTTGTTGAAGGATTACTTTCATGCTTTTTCTAGGGTGCAGTTTCCATCTTTTGTTGGTGTTTTCCTATTATTATCCTTTAAAGGTCTAGATTCGTGGAAAATATTGTGTGAATTTTTTTTTTTTTTGTCATGGAATCCTTTGGTTTCTCCATCTATGGTAATTGATAGTTTTGCTGGGTACAGTAGACTAGGCAGACATTTGTGTTCTCTTACTGTCTGTATAACATCTGTCCAGGATCTTCTGGCTTTCATAGTCTCTGGTGAGAAGTCTGAAGTAATTCTAATAGGTCTGCCTGTATATGTTACTTGAGCTTTTCCTCTAATTGCTTTTAATATTCTTTCTTTATTTAGTGCATTTGTTGTTCTGATTATTATGTGTCAGGAGGAATTTCTATTCTGGTCCAGTCTATTTGGAGTTTTGTATGCTTCTTGGATGGTCGCGGCCATCTCTTTCTTTAGGTATGGGAAGTTTTCTTATATATTTTGTTGAAGATATTTGCTGGACGTTTAAGTTGAAATTCTTCCTTCTCATCTACACCTATGTGGTCTGTGAATTTTTTCATGGGCATACTGAGCTTCTGGGCTAATATCTACTCATCAGTGAGTGCATATCATATATTTTGTGATTGGGTTACCTCCCTCAAGATGTTATCCTCCAGATCCATCCATTTGCCTAAGAATTTAATAAATTAATTTTTAAATAACTGAGTAGTACTCTATTGTGTAAATATACCACATTTTCTTTATCCATTCCTCTGTTGAAAGACATCTGGGTTCTTTCCAGTTTCTGGCTATTACAAATAAGATAGCTATGAACATAGTGGAGTATGTGAAATTACTACAAATGGGAACATCTTTTGGGTTAATGCCCAAGAGTCGTATAGCTGGGTCCTTAGGTAGTACTATGTCCAATTTTCTGAGGAACTACTAAAATGATTCCCAGAGTGGTTGTACCTGCTTGCAACCCCACCAGAAATGGAGGAGTATTCCTCTTTCTCCACATTCTTGCCAGCATCTGCTGTCACCTGCGTTTTGATCTTAGCCATTATGAATGGTGTGAGGTGGAATATCAGGCTTGTTTTGATTTGCAATTCCTTGATTACTAAGGATATTGAACATTTCTTTAGGCGCTTCTCAGCCACTAGATTTTTAATAGGTGAGAATTTTTTGTTTAGCTCTGTACCCCATTTTTAATAGGGTCATTTTTCTCTAGCATTTAACTTCTTTAGTTCTTTGTATATATTGGATATTAGCCTTCTATTGGATGTAGGATTGTTAAAATTCTTTTCCCAGTTTGTTGGTTTCTATTTTGTACTACTGACAATGTACTTTGCCTTACAGAAGCTTTACAATTTTATGAGGTCATATTTGTTAACTCTTGTTGTTCAGGATATTGTCCACTGTGCCCAAGTGCCCAAGGCTCTTCCCAATGTACTTGTCTGTTAGTTTCAATATATCTGGTTTTATGAGGAGGTCCTTGATCCATTTGGAATTGAGCTTTGTTCAAGGAGATAAGAATGGATCAATTTGCATTTTTCTACAAGCTAACTTCTTATTCAAAGTATGTTGAAATACTCTCTTTTTTCTACTGGGTTTTTTTTTTTTTTAGCACCTTTGTCAATAAACACATGACCACATGTGTTTTGATTCATTTCTGGTTCTTCAATCCCATTCCACTGATCTACATGCCTGTCTCTGTACTAATACCATGCAGGTTTTTTAAAATTATTATTATTATAATTGCTCTGTAATACAACTTGAGGTCAGGGAATGTGTTTCCACCAGAAGTTCTTTTATTGTTGAGAATAGTTTCCACTATCCTAGGTTTCTTGTTATTATCAATGAATTTTCAAATAGTTCTTTCTTTTGAGATAACCCCCACTGTAGTTCTTCAGGACCCACATGAAGACAAAGCTGTACATCTACTACCTTTAAGCTGAGAGGCCTAGATCCAGCCTGTGTACTTTGTTAGTTACTTAGAAGCAGAATAGGTAATATAGTTTGTTGTTCAGGAGCTTTGGTTTTATTCTTGCATTATTTGTTCTTCTCTCTCATGGAACTATACACTTAGTATGTGTGCACTACACATTCAACTCCCAAAGTAAATTTCATCAAATCTCCAAACTCAGAGGTTATCAATGAATAGTCCACTAAATCCTACTTATTTCTGTTGTGTTTTTTAACAATTGGAGAACATTGACATTCCATGTGTAAACTCTATCAATCATGGTCTAATCTCTCAGTAAGCAAAAGGCATGAGTGGTATGTGGATACGCCATCTTTATCCCCTACTATCTTTTTATCTTCTATTTTTATTTTATACCAAGCCGAATTCCCCTTATAGCTTTTGTACCAGTCACAATGTATTATGATACAATCCTCCTAAGGCCAATGATACTCAGGTTTTTATGTCTCCAGGAACATGCTATTCTATCTATTTGGGCTTTTGTTACCTTATCTGCCTAAAAACTAATAATCATTAATCATATCAATTTGTTCTATTTATACACACACTGTGCATGTATGTTATATGATTATCATTATTATTATAAAAGCCATATTTTTTAAATTATTTTATTAGGTATTTTTCTCATATACATTTCCAATGCTATCCCAATATCCCCCATACACTCCCCCCCCACTCCCCTACCCAACCAGTCCCACTTTTTCACCCTAGTGTTCCCCTGTACTTGGGCATATAAAGTTTGCAAGTCCAATGGGCCTCTGTTTCCAGTGATGGCCGAATAGGCCATCTTTTGATACATATGTAGCTAGAGTCAAGAGCTCTGGAATAAGGGTTAGTTCATAATATAGTTCGAAGTATAGGGTTGAAGATTCCTTTAGCTCCTTGGGTACTTTCTCTAGCTCCTCCATTGGGGGCGCTGTGATCAATCCAATAGCTGACTGTTAGCAAACACTTCTGTTTTTGCTAGGTCTCAGCATAGTCTCACAAGAGACAGCTATATCGGGGTCCTTTCAGCAAAACCTTGCTAGTGTATGCAAATGTGTCAGAGTTTGGAAGCTGATTATGTGATGGATCCCCGGATAAGGTCGTCTCGAGATGGCCCATCAAAAGGGATCATTTTTTATATTTTCAACGGACTCTGATGGACAAATGTGAAGAATAGATTACCCCACAGATGATCAAATTTGACACAGTAGAAATATACTGAGACTTCAATATCTCCAGCTTGCCAACCAAGTTCTCTTTCACACATAGTCTGTCTTTTTATGTTTCTATAATATATTTTTATTACGTATTTTTCTCAATTAAATTTCCAATGCTACCCAAAAGTCTAGCATACCACCCCCATTCCCCAACCCACCCATTCCCATTTTTTGGCCCAGGTTTTCCCCTGTGATGGGGCATATAAAATTTGCAAGTCCAATGGGTCTCTCTTTCCAGTGATGTCCGACTAGGCCATCTTTTGATATATATGCAGCTAGAGTCAAGAGCTCCAGGGTACTGGTTAGTTCATAATGTTGTTGCACCTATAGGGTTGCAGATCCCTATAGCTCTCTAGGTATTTTCTCTAGCTCCTCCATTGGGGGCCCTGTGATTCATCCAGTAGCTGACTGTGAGCTTCCACTTATGTGTTTGCTAGGCCCCGGCGTAGTCTCACTAGAGACTGCAATATCAGGTTACTATCAGCACAATCTTGCAAGTGTATGCAATGGTTTCAGCGTTTGGAGTCTGATTATGGGATGGATCCCTGGATATGGCAGTCTCTAGATGGTTCATCCTTTTGTCTCAGCTCCAAACATGTCTCTGTAACTTCTTCCATGGGTGTTTTGTTCCCAATTCTATTAGGGGCAAAGTTTCCACATTTTGGACTTCGTTATTCTTGATTTTTAAGTGTTTTGCAAATGGTAACTTATATCTTGGGTATCCTAAGTTTCTGGGCTAATATCCACTTATCAGTGAGTACATATCATTTGAGTTCTTTTGTGATTGGGTTACCTCACTCAGGATAATGCCCTCCAGGTCCAACCATTTGCCTAGGAATTTCATAAATTCTTTAGTTTTAATAGCTGATAGTAATATATTCTGTAAATGTACTATATTTTTGTATCCATTCCTCTGTTGAGGGGCATCTGGGTTCTTTCCAACTTCTGGCTATTATAAATAAGGCTGCTAGGAACATAGTGGAGCATGTGTCCTCCTTACCGGTTGGCACATCTTCTGGATATATGCCCAGGAGATGTATTGCGGGATCCTCCAGTAGTACTGAAAGAGGAAAATTACTGGACACCTGAACTCTTCAACTCATAGTCCTCCTACCCCTCCCATCTGGAGAGTTCCCGGAACACTCCTGAACTTCGTATAAAAAATAAAGAACAACCTTGAATGGCCTTAGATGCTATTGAGACTGCCCTAATGTTGTCCCCAACTTTGGGACTCCTAGATGTGACTGAGAACAAAGGTATTGCCAAAGAGGTTCTTACTCAGAGATTGGGACCCTAGGAAAGACCGGTGGCATACCTGTAAAATGGCTTGCTTGTCTGCACATAGTGGCTTCTGGTCAAGGACGCAGATAAATTGACTCTGAGACAAAACTTGGCACATGATCCAATTGTTCCCCTGACTGATGGATACATTATCAGAGCTTTTTGTTGACAGAACAAGTGACCTTCGCTTCCCCTGCTAACCTGCTGAGTCTTCACCTACTCATCACTGCTCTGACATTCTGGCAGAAGGAACTTCGGCTCAGAAGGCTGAACTCCTGGCACTAACCCAAGCCCTGCGGTTGGCTGAAGGCAAAGACATTAAAAACAAAGAAAAAATTCTGGCCCTCCTAGAAGCTCCTGAATGAACTGGGTGAGTTGGGGTACCGAGTATCAGCCAAGAAAGCTCAGTTATGTCGTAGACGGAAAAGCGGTGGCTCACCGAGGCCAGAAAAAAAGACTGTGATGCTGATCCCAACCCCCACCACCCCGCGCCAAGTACGTGAGTTTCTGGGGACGGCGGGCTTTTGCAGACTCTGGATACCAGGGTTCGCAACATTGGCGGCCCCTCTATATCCACTTACTAAAAAAAAAAAAGTCCCATTCACCTGGACTGAGGAACACCAAAAAGCCTTTGTCAGCATAAAGGCAGCCCTGCTTGCAGCCCCCGCTCTGGCTTTGCCAGATCTGACTAAGCCTTTTACCCTATATGTTGATGAGCGGGCTAGAGTAGCCCGCGGCGTTTTGACTCAGACTCTGGGGCCCTGAAAGCGGCCAATGGCCTACCTATCTAAAAAGCCAGTAGCCCTGCTTGTTAAAGACGCTGACAAGCTTACTCTGGGTCAACATGTGACTATACCCACTACCAGAGTTTGCTGCTCCTTGGCGGATGACTCCACTCCTGTATATCAATGTGCTGATGTCCTGGCTGAAAAAAACTGGAACAAGGAGGGATCTGACTGATCAGCCTTGGCCAGGTGTGCCTGCCTGGTACACAGATGGCAGCAGCTTTGTCACAGGAGCGGCAGTAGTAGATGGAAAGCAGCTCATATCCATGGGGCCATCTACCAACAGAGGGGGCTACTTACCTCGGCAGGTAAAGATCAAATCAGCCTTGGCCTGAAAGTTTGAACTGGTACATGGATGGCAGTAGCCTCATGGTTAAAGGTAAGCGGAAGGCGGGGACAGCAGTGCAGCGGTGGACAAAAAGCAAGTGATCTAGGCCAGCAGCCTCCCTAAAGAGACTTCAGCCCAGAAAGCTGAATTTGTGGTTTTGATGAGACTGCTCACATAGTCATCAAGAAAAATTAAAGAAAATTTTTCCAAGGTTCAGAGTGCCAAAAGCAATAGTGTCAGATAATGGCCCTACTTTGTTGCCCAGGTAAGTCAGGGTGTGGCCAAGTATTTAGAGGTCAAATAAAAATTACATTGTGTGTATAGACCTCAGAGCTCAGGACAGATAAAAAATTAGTTTAAAATTCTAAGACAGACCTTGACAAAATTAATCGTGGAGACTGGCATAGACGTGGTGTTCCTTCCCTATGCCCTATTCAAACGTACTAAAAATACTCCCTCTTGATTCAGTTTTACTCTTTTTAAGATCCTCTATGACGTGCACCTGCATCATGCCCAGACCCTAACTAAGTTAGCTATTGAGACTGGCGGTAAAGACTGGGTGACCCTCCTTCCTTTTGCGCTTCTCAGAGTCCGAAACACACCTGGACGTTTCAGCCTTACCCCTTATGAAATTCTACATGGGGGACTGCCCCCCTTGACTGAGTCTGGCGGGATATTGGATCCCTGTGTTGACTCTTCCTCACCCTCTGCTTTGTTTACCCATTCAAAGGCCTTGGAAGTTGTCAGAACACAGATCTGGAACCAGATCAAAGAAGCTTATGCACCGGGGACTACGGCAGTGCCCCACGGGTTCCAGGTTGGAGATTCGGTCCTTGTCAGATGACATCGCACCAGCACTCTTGAGCCTCGGTGAAAAGGACCATATCTGGTACTGTTAACAACTCCCACGGCAGTAAAAGTAGACGGAATCGCCGCCTGGATCCACGCCTCCCACGTCAAGAAGGCTCCTAGCCAGGGTAGAGGCAACCATGAAGACAACTGGACAGTGGCAACTACTGACAATCCTCTTAAACTTCGCTTGTGTCGCGGGTGCCACCCTAAGCTTGGGGAACCACAACCCTCATGCCCCAATTCAACAGTCTTGGGAAGTGCTTAATGGGACGGGAAACATTGTATGGGCAATCACTGCAGTCCTTCCCCCTTGGACTTGGTGGCCTGATCTCACCCCTGACATCTGTAAGTTAGCAGCAGGATCTCCCAATTGGGACCTCCCCGACCATACTGATCTTAGAAACCCACCCCCTGAACAGCGGTGTGTTCCAGGTGGAATAGGGAATACGTATGGATGTTCAGGGCAGTTCTACCGAGCTAATCTTAGAGCTGCACAGTTCTATGTTTGCCCTGGTCAGGGTCAAAGCAAAAAGCTTCAACAAGAATGTGGAGGTGCATCAGATTATTTTTGTGGTAAATGGACATGTGAAACAACAGGGGAAGCCTACTGGAAACCTTCCTCTGCCTGGGACCTAATCACGGTTAAGCGAGGTAGTGGTTATGATAAGCCATACCAAGGAGAAAGAGATCCCCATAAATATCCAAACGATGGCGACCTCCATTATGTCCTGGATTCAGATGAGGCCGCCGTAGGAGCTTATGGGTGTGCTACTGAAAACAGCCCCCCAGGACCATGCAAAGTTAAATAGTGCAACCCCCTACTTATAAAGTTCACTGAAAAAGGGAAACAAAATCATTTAAGTTGGCTTAAAGGAAATAAGTGGGGTTGGCGTGTATCTAGTCCACCAAGAGACCCTGGGCTCATTTTCACGATCAGGCTAACAATGAGAGACCTAGCAATAACACCCATAGGGCCCAACAAAGTCCTTATGGAACAGGGTCCCCCAGTTGCACCGGCTCCCCCACAAGTCCCGGCCGTACCAGCTCCACCAACTCCACAGCCCAACACAGTGAGACCTTCCCTAGGGACTAATACTTCCCTCATGAGGCCGACCTTAGTTTCCCCACCGCCCCTAGACACAGAGAGCCGTCTGGTCAGTCTAGTCCAAGGAGCTTTTTTGGTGTTAAATAGGACTAATCCTAATATGACTCAATCATGTTGGTTATGCTATGCCTCTAGGCCCCCTTATTATGAAGGAATTGCTCAGATCAGGACTTATAATACTACTTCAGATCATTCTCAATGCCTTTGGGGAGAAAACAGAAAGCTGACTCTGGCAGCAGTCTCAGGAAGTGGGCTCTGTTTAGGCCAGGCGCCTCAAGATAAACGGCACCTTTGTAATCAGACCCAGAACATCCAGTCTAACAAAAGTGGTCGGTATCTGGTGCCCCCCATAGATACAGTATGGGCTTGCAATACCGGTCTCACTCCTTGTGTATCTATATCTGTTTTTAATAGTTCCAAAGATTTCTGCATTTTAGTTCAACTTATTCCTAGACTCCTGTATCATGATGATAGCTCCTTTTTAGACAAGTTTGATCATCGGGTCCGCTGGAGAAGAGAGCCCATTACCTTAACTCTGGCAGTACTTTTAGGATTGGGAGTAGCAGCGGGAGTAGGTACAGGGACCGCTGCCTTAATTCAGACCCCCCAATACTATGAAGAATTACGTACAGCTATGGATATTGATCTTAAAACTATAGAACAGTCTATAACTAAATTAGAAGAATCTTTAACTTCCCTGTCTAAAGTAGTGCTGCAAAATAAGAGGGGATTAGACTTATTATTCCTTAAAGAAGGAGGACTTTGTGCTGCCCTAAAAGAAGAATGTTGTTTTTATGTTGATCATTCAGGAGTAATCAAAGACTCTATGGCCAAACTTAAAGAACGCCTAGATATGCGTAAAAGAGAAAGAGAAAGCCAACAAGGATTGTTCGAAAGCTGGTTTAATAAGTCCCCTTGGCTCACCACCCTCCTCTCCACCATACCAGGACCCTTAATTACACTTATGCTTTTGCTTATTTTTGGCCCCTGCATATTCAATAAGTTAGTAGCTTTTATTAGAGAAAGAATAAATGCAGTGCAGGTTATGGTACTAAGGCAACAATATCGGGTCCTCCAGGAGGCCAAAACCCCGCTCTAAGATTAGAGCTATTTACTAGAAGGAGTGGGGAATGAAAGAGGAAAATTACTGGACACCTGAACTCTTCAACTCATAGTCCTCCTAACCCTCCCATCTGGAGAGTTCCCGGAACACTCCTGAACTTCTCACCCCAGAGTACATTCCTGAACTCTTCACCCAGAGTCCGACCCCCTCCCAATTGAAAACTGTTCCAGGAACATTTTTTTGATAAGGGTCTCCTGGAACAAACCTAGTCCTACCCCTCCTAACTGAGGACTGTTCCAAGAACATTTTTGAGATAGGGGCCTCCTGGTACTACCCCAGAATGTTCCAATAGATCAGGTACATTGCCAAAATATAGGACACGACCCCTTGGTGACGTAAAACTTGTACTTTTCCCCTGGCTTTTTCCTATAAAAGCTTGTGAAAAATTCTGGGCTGTCGTCGATTCTCCTCTACACCATGCTGGGTGTATGAGTTTCGACCCCAGAGCCTCTGGTATATGTGCTTTTTATGTGCTTTCTTGTTGTCGCTTTATTAAATCTTACCCTCTACATCTTAAGTTCGGTCTCAGTGTCTTCTTGGGTGCGCGGCTGTCCCGAGGCTTGAGTGAGTGTCTCCCCTTTGGGAGTCTTAGAGTCTTTCAGTACCATGTCCAATTTTCTGAGAAACTGCCAGACTGATTTCCAGAGTGGCTGTACAAACTTGCAATCCCACCAACAGTGGAGGAGGATTTCTCTTTCTCCACATCCTTGCCAGCATCTGCTGTCACCTGAATTTTTGATCTTAGCCATTCTGACTGGTGTGAGATGGAATCTCAGGGTTGTTTTGATTTGCATTTCCCTGATGATTAAGGATGCTGAACATTTTTTCAGGTGTTTCTCAGCCATTCGGTATTCCTCAGTTGAGAATTCTTTGTTTAGCTCTGAGCCCCATTTTTTAATGGGGTTATTTGATTTTCTGGAGTCCACCTTTTTGAGTTCTTTTTATATACTGGATATTAGTCCTCTAACTGATTTAGGGTAGGTAAAGATCCTTTCCCAATCTGTTGTTGGCCTTTTTGTCTTATTGACAGTGTCTTTTGCCTTACAGACACTTTGCAGTTTCATGAGGTCCCATTTGTCAATTCTCGATCTTAAAGCACAAGCCATTGCTCTTCTATTCAGAAAATTTTCCCCTATGCCAATATCTTTGAGGCTTCTCCCCACTTTCTCCTCTATAAGTTTCAGTGTCTCTGGTTTTATGTGGAGCTCCGTGATCCACTTAGATTTGACCTTAGTGCAAGCAGATAGGAATGGTTCAATTCGCATTCTCCTACATCATAACCACCAGTTGTGCCAGCACCATTTGTTGAAAATGCTGTCTTTTTTCCACTGGATAGTTTTAGACCCCTTGTCGAAGATCAAGTGACCATAGGTGTGTGGGTTCATTTCTGGGTCTTTAATTCTATTCAATTGGTCTACTTGTCTTTCGTTATAAAGAGTACGATGCTGGTTTTTTTTTTTTTTTTTTTTTTTTTTTTTTTTTTCACAATTTCTCTGTAGTAAAGCCTTAGGTCAGGCATGATGATTCCACCAGAGGTTCTTTTATCCTTTAGAAGAGTTTTGGCTATCCTAAATTTTTTGTTACTTCAGATGAATTTGCAGATTGTTATATGTAATTCGTTGCAGAATTGAGATGGAATTTTGATGGGGATTGCATTGAATCTGTAGAATGCTTTTGGCAAGGTATCCATTTATACAATGTTGATCCTGCCAATCCATGAGCATGGGAGATCTTTCTATCTTCTGAAATCTTCTTTTATTTCTTTCTTCAGAGACTTGAAGTTCTTATCATACAGATCTTACACTTCATTAGTTAGCATCACGCCAAGGTATTTTATATTCTTTGTGACTATTGAGAAGGGTATGGTTTTCCTAATTTCTTCCTCAGCCTGGTTATCCTTTGTGCAGAGAAAGACCATTGACTGGTTTGAGTTAATTTTATATCCAGCTACTTCACCGAGACTGTTTATCAGGTTTAGGAGTTCTCTGGTGGAATTTTTAGGGTCACTTATATATACTATCAGATCATCTGCAAAAAGTGATATTTTGTCTTCTTCTTTTCCAATTTGT
This sequence comes from Mus caroli, assembly GCF_978045245.1. NCBI lineage: Eukaryota > Metazoa > Chordata > Mammalia > Rodentia > Muridae > Mus > Mus caroli. The sequence continues at coordinate 114,946,990 of NW_028227260.1, read as the reverse complement.
TTTCCCTTGATCTCCTTTTGTGTTCGAATTGCTCTGGCTAGGACTTCAAGTACAATGTTGAATAGGTAGGGAGAAAGTGGGAAGCCTTGTCTAGTCCCTGATTTTAGTGGGATTGCTTCCAGCTTCTCACCATTTACTTTGATGTTGGCTACTGGTTTTCTGTAGATTGCTTTTATCATGTTTAGGTATGGGCCTTGAATTCCTGATCTTTCCAAGACTTTTATCATGGATGTGTGTTGGATTTTGTCAAATGCTTTCTCCGCATCTAGTGAGATGATCATGTGTTTTTTGTCTTTGAGTTTGATTATATAATGGATTACGTTGATGGATTTCGGTATATTAAATCATCCCTGCATCCCTGGAATAAAATCTACTTGGTCAGGATGGATGATTGTTTTGATGTGTTCTTGGATTCGGTTAGTGAGAATTTTATTGAGTATTTTTGCATCTATATTCATAAGGGAAATTGTACTGAAGTTCTCTATCTTTTTTGAATCTTTCTGTGGTTTAGGTATCAGAGTAATGAATATAGAATGAGTTGAGTAGAGTACCGTCTACTGCTATTTTGTGGAATAGTTTGTGAAGAACTGAAATTAGATATTCTTTGAAGGTTTGATAGAACTGGCACTAAACCTATCTGGTCCTGGGCTTTTTTTGGTTGGGAGTCCATTAATGACTGCTTCTATATTTTAGGGGATATGGGACTGTTAGGATCGTTAACTTGATCCTGGTTTAACTTTGGTACCTGGTATTTGTCTAGAAATTTGTCCATTTCCTAAAGGTTTTCCAGTTTTTTTTGAGTATAGCCTTTTGTACATGGATCTGATGGTGTTTTGGATTTCTTCAGGGTTTGTTGTTATTCTCCCTTTTCATTTCTGATTTTTTAAATTAGCATGCTGTCCCTGTGCCCTCTAGAGAGTCTGACTAAGGGTTTATCTATCTTGTTGATTTTCTCAAAGAACCATCTCCTCATTTGGTTGATTCTTTGAATAGTTCTTCTTCTTTCCACGTGGATGATTTCACCCCTGAGTTTGATTATTTCCTGCTGTCTACTCCACTTGGGAGAATTTGCTTCCTTTTTTCTAGAGCTTTTAGGTGTGTTGTCAAGCTGCTACTGTGTGCTCTCTCTAGTTTCTATTTGGAGGCACTCAGAGCTGAGTTTTCCTCTTAGAAATGCTTTCATAGTGTCCCCATATCTTTGTGTATGTTGTGGCTTCATTTTCATTAAACTCTAAAAAGTCTTTACTTTCTTTATCCCTTCCTTGACCAAGGTATCTTTGAGAAGTGTGTTGTTCATTTTCCACGTGATTGTTGGCTTTCCATTATTTATGTTGTTATTGAATATCAGCCTTAGTCCATGATGGTCTTCTAGGATGCATGGGACGATTTCATTATTTTTGAATCTGTTGAGGCCTGTTTTGTGAGCAATTATATGGTCAATTTTGGAGAAGGTCCCGTGAGGTGTTGAGAAGAAGGTATATCCTTTTGTTTTAAGATAAATTGTTCTGTAGATATCTGTTAAGTCCATTTGTTTCATTACTTCTGTTAGTTTCACTGTGTGTCTGTTTAGTTTCTGTTTCCACGATCTGTCCATTGATGAAAGTGGTATGTTGAAGTCTCCCACTATTATTGTGTCAGGTGCAATGTGTGCTTTCAGCTTTACAAAATTGTCTTTAGTGAATGTGGCTACCCTTACATTTGGAGCATAGATATTCAGAATTGAGAGTTCCTCCTTGAGGATTTTACCTTTGATGAGTATGAAGGGTCCCTCCTTGTCTTTTTTGATAACTTTGGGTTGGAAGACGATTTTATTCTACATTAGAATGGCTACGCCAGCTTGTTTCTTCAGACCATTATCTTTGAAAATTGATTTCCAGCCTTTCTCTCTGAGGTAGTGTCTGTCTTTTTCCCTGAGTTGGGTTGCCTGTAAGCAGCAGAATGTTGACTCCTGTGTGTGTAGCCAGTCTGTTAGTCTATGGCTTTTTATTGGGGAATTGAGTCCATTGAAAGTAAGAGATATTAAGGAAAAGTAATTGTTGCTTCCTTTTATTTTTGTTTTTAAAGTTGGCATTCTCTTTTTGTGGCTGTCTTCTTTTTGGTTTCTTTAGGGATTAATTTGTTGCTTTTTCTAGGGCGTGGTTTCCGTCCTTGTATTGTTTTTTTTGTTTGTTTGTTTGTTTGTTTGTTTTTCTGTTATTATCCTTTGAAGGGCTGGATTTGTGGAAAGATAATGTGTGAATTTGGTTTTGTCGTGGAAAAATTTGGTTTCTCCATCTATGGTAAATGAGAGTTTGGCTGGGTATAGTAGCCTGGGCTGGCATTTGTGTCCTCTTAGGGTCAGTAACACATCTGTCCAGGATCTTCTGGATTTCATAGTCTCTGGTGAAAAGTCTGGTGCAATTCTCATTGGCCTGCTTTATATGTTACTTGAGCTTTTTGCCTTACTGCGTTTAATATTCTATCTTTATTTAGTGTAGTTGTTGTTCTGATTATTATGTGTTGGGAGGAATTTCTTTTCTGTTCCAGTCTATTTGGAGTTCTGAAGGCTTCTTGTATATTCATGGGCATCTCTTTCTTTAGATTTGGGATGTTTTCTTCTATAATTTTGTTGAAGATATTTGCTGGCCCTTTAAGTTGAAAGTCTTCATTCTCATCTTCTCCTATTATCTGTAGGTTTGGTCGTCTCATTTTGTCCTGGATTTCCTGGATGTTTTGAGTTAGGATCTTTTTGCATTTTGTATTTTCTTTGATTGTTGTGCCAATGTTCTCCATGGAATCTTCTGCACCTGAGATTCTCTCTTCCATCTCTTGTATTCTTTTGCTGGTGCTTGCATCTATAATTCCAGATTTCTTTCCTAGGGTTTCTATCTCCAGCGTTTCCTCACTTTGGGTTTTCATTATAGTGTCCACTTCCCTTTTAAGTCTTGGATGCTTTTATTCAATTCTATCACCTGTTTGGTCATGTTTTCCTGCAATACTTTAAGGGAATTTTGTGCTTCCTCTTTATGGTCTTCTGCCTGATTAGCCGTGTTTTCCTGTATTTCTTTAAGTGAGTTATTAAAGTCCTTCTTGATGTCCTCTACCATCATCATTAGATATGCTTTTATATCCGGGTCTAGTTTTTCAGGCTTGTTGAGGTGTCAGGACTGGGTCGGGTGGGAGTGTTGTGTTCTGATGATGGTGAGTGGTCTTGGTTTCTGTTAGTAAGATTCTGATGTTTGCCTTTCACCATCTGGTAATCTCTGGAGTTAGTTGTTGTAGTTGTCTCTGGTTAGATCTTGTTCCTCAGGTGTTTATGTTAGCCTCTATCAGCAGACCTGTGAGACTAGTTCTCTCCTTAGTTTCAGTGCTCAGAGTACTCTCTGCAGGTAGGCTCTCTGCTTGCAGGGAAGGTGCCAAGATATGTGGTGTTTGAACCTGCTTCCTGGGTGAAGTTGTTAACCACTCACAGAGGTCTTAAGATCCAGTGGAGGGTCCTGTTTATACCTAACAGTTGTCTGCAGACTCCATGCCCAAGGTGCCTTTGTGCTGGCATGGAAGGGCCAGAAGGGATTTGTTCCCAGATCAGGCCAAGTTTTCTGCTTCCCTAATTAATGCAGACTCAGGTCCCACGGAATTGGATTGTTGCAGACGCTGTGTTCCACTCACCAGAGGTCTTAAGATCCCGTGACTGGTCTTGTGGGTAGCTGGCAGGTGTCAGCCGACTCTGCACCTAAGCTACCCAAGTGCTGACGGGACCGGAAGGGACTTGTGCCCCTGATCAAGCCAGGTTTTCTGCTTCCCTAACTAATGCAATCTCAGGTCCTGCACGACTGGATTGGAGCAGACGCGGTGTTCCACTCACCAGAGGTCTTAAGATCCCATGGCGGGTGTCAGCCCACTCTGCACCCTAGCTACCCCAGTGCTGGCCGGACTAGAAGGGCACCATAATATTTTCATACTCTTTTTTCATTGGTTCTTTTTTCCTTTGTTCTGAGAACCAGTGAAGTCAGAAAAATGTTTTTATTCATCTTTATTTAAAGAACATATTATTATTAATTATTATTATTATTACTGTTACCAATTTTTTTATTTACATCTCAAATATTGTCCTGCTCCCACACCCCCTTGCACAGTTTTTCACACTTTTCCCTCTCACTTTGCCTCTGAGATGGGTATCATCATGGGGGTCCTCCTTCCCTGGGCCAGCAAGTCTTTACAGGATTACGCAGAACCACTCCCACTAAGGCCAGTCAAGGCAGTCCACTGCTACATATATATTGGTGGCCTCAGTCTAGATTTACTTGCTCTTTATTTGGTGACTTTATCTCTGGGAGCTCCCAGCAGTACATATTAGTTGACACTGTTGGTCTTCCATGTTGCCAACCCCTTCAGTTCCTTCAATCCTCCCACTAACTCTTACATACATGTCTCTGACCTCACTCTAGTAGTTAGATATAAGCATCTACATCTGTCTCATTCAGTTGTTGGTATAGCATACAGAGGACAGCATTGCTAGGCTCCTCTCTGAAAGTACAACAGAGCATCAATAATACTGTCAGGCTTTGGTACTTGCCCATGGGATAGATCCCAAGTTGGGCGGGTCACTGGTCTGACATTCCTTTAGTTATTACTCCATTTCCCCCTGCATTTCTTTTAGATATTAACAATTTTAGGTTGAAAATGTATAGACTCAATACAATTCCCATCACTATTCCAATATAATTCCTCCCAGACATGGAAAGAACAATTTTCAACATCATATGGGAAAACAAAAACCCAGGACAGCCAAAACAATTCTGAACAATAAAAGAACATCGAGAAGAATCACTTAAGCAAAAGTAATAATAATAATAATAAAAATAATAATGAAGCACATGGAATTGGTACAGAGACAGACAGGTTTGTCAATGAAATAAAAATGAAAACCCAGGAATAAACACATACACCTATGGTCACTTGATCTTTGACAAAAAAAAAAAAATAAAAGCTAAAACCATACAGTGGAAAAAAAATAAGGCATCAACAAATGGTGCTGGTCTAACTGGCAGTCTGCCTGTAGAAGAATGCAAACTGATTCATAATTATCACCATGCACAAATTTTAAATCTAAGTGGATCAAGGACCTCATCATGAAACCAAATACACTGAATTTAATAGAAGAGAATGTGGAAAATATCATCAAACACATTGGCATAGTGAGAAATTTCCTGAATATAAGACACCAATAGCTGAGACTCTAATCCATAAATGGGACCTTATAGACCTGCAAAACTTCTGGAAGGCAAAGGACACTGTCAACAAGACAAAAAGCAAGGGTACAGAAAATTTTATTGTGTGGAGTCTTACTTCAACTAGATAAAACAAGTCTGTTTATTAGGAAATATGTTATCATATCTTGACCATTGTATCAAGGCCTGTAGTATTTTCAGAGGACTATTACTTAAACTCACTTGGTATTACCTTGAATCTGGTAGCTTATTTGTATCATTTATTACAGTTGTCCTCAACCTTCCTAATGCCAGCAATCCTTTAATACTGTTCCTTATGTTGTGATCACCCCAAACAAAAATATATTTTTTTTGCTTCTTTTATAATTGTAATTATAAAAATTTGCTTCAATTGTTCATGGTAAAATGTTGTTTTATGAAGATTGTGCAGAACAATATAGACTCCTTTATAGCCAATTATAATGTAACCTTAAAAGGAAAGACTATGATAATGTCTCAAATTTTATTCCTATTGAACGAAAGAAAACTAAATTTAAGACATTACAGCCCTACCCAGAAAGTTTATTCAAAGTCCATATCTCATGTGGCATGTTATTTAGGAGCGCTTTTTGGCTTAGAGCAAAGAACAAAGGCTGTAAAGTCATCCCAGAAACCAACTAGCCTTTGAGAAAAGAAAGGCATGCAAGGAAAATCCCCCCAGGACAAGCTCAAGATGAGTAGTGGACCACCTGCTGATATGGTTTGGGCTTAGCCAAGTGTCCTGCAGACCAAGACAAAAACCCTCCCTTTAGAGTTACACTCTGATGTTTAAATTGCCCATTTGTGTGTAACTGCACCAATTCTTCCCCTACTCCCACTCCTTTCCTACATAAACCCCTTTACTATATATACTTTTGAGCCTTGAGGCCGACATCTGTTATCTCCTGTGTGAGATGCATGTCGGTCCTGGAGCTCCATCATTAAACTACCTCGTGTATTTACATCAAGACAGTCTGTTTGTTCATGATTCTTGGGTGCACACTGAATCGGGAGTCAAGTGGGGGTTTCCCCACTAGGTTCTTTCACTATCACTCTTGTTCTTATGATCTTGAAGAAAAATGTTGGTGGAAGTTATGTCAGAATGTACATTTATGACACATACAGAAGTAAGTGGTTGCTTAATGGCCAGCTTCTATAAATATTTTAAATTAGGTAAAGAAATCATTTACATATACCAATTGCAAAGCCGCAGATGAGAAAAATATCAGACAATGTAAGTTGAAGGCAATTTTCTAGAAGCATATTTTATTTTTATGTTTGTCTCATGTACATAATTTCCATTATTTCTTTCAAATTCTGGGCTGTGTTGGGGTTATCTGTATGCTGCCTGGTTGGTGACTCTGTCTTTGGGAGCTCCCTGGGTTCTGGGTGAGTTTAGGCTGCTAGTCTTCCTATGGGTTTGCTCTCCTGAGCTTCTTCCAGCCTTTCCCTATTCCAACCACAGTGATCCCTGACTTCCATTGGTTGGGTTAAAGTATCTGCAACCTTCTCAGTCAGCTCCTTGTTGAGCCTCAAAGAGGACAGACGTGCTAGCGTCCTGTCTGTAAGTATACCATAGCATCGATAATAGTATCAGGCCTTGGGGCCACTCTTCGAAGAATGGCCCCAAATTGGGCTAGTCAAAGTGCCTCCTTTCCCTCAGTCTCTTCTCTATTATTTGTCCCTGCAATTCTTTTAGATAGGAATAATTCTGGGTCAGTGTTTTTAACTATGAAATGGCAATATTTAAATATAACTTATACAATGATGAGAAAAGATTACCTGTAAATTAAGTTTCTCTATACATAAACATAGTTTCCTCTTTTATTTAACTAAACATAGTAGTATTTTGATGCCTTTGAACTGCTGTATTCTCTCATAATTGTTTTTGAAATTTACGAATATATTTTCTGTACCGATTAATTTCTTTTCATGGTTTTAATGGACATGGTGAATATAATAATATATGTTATGTTGGTTTGGTTTTTATCAAAATAAGCTTTATTATTTATTCGTGGAACCTGCTACCTTAAGATATATATCTTTATTAAAAATTAAATTTAGATAATTATTATTTCAATTGAATTCCCATCAGTGCTTATTAGTGTAAGTGTAGTATTAAGTATCCTTTGGTTTTCAAAGTACCTTAATGACATTTCATTTTTCATTACTGTCAAATGATTTCAATGGTGTTCATTTTTCTTGTATTTTTATCAGTTTCTCTCCCAGTACTCTGTTCCTCCATCTTTCTCATGCACTCACTCATTCCTCCTATTTTCATCCTCACCTGACTCAAATCTACCACAAAATTTGTTTTCCTTCCTAGGAGATCCATAAATTCCCCCTCCTTGAGCTCTTCTTGTTTTGCTTAGGCTCGCTGTATCTGAGGATTGTAGTATTATTTTCCTTTAAAGAAAAACTAATGTTCAAATATAAATGAGTACATTCCATGTGAGTTTTCCTGTGTCTGGGTTACCTCATGCAGTATAATCATTTCTAGTTCCATCCATTTGTCTTCAAATTTAAGGATGGTATCTTTTTTTTTTCCTCAAAGAATAGTATTCCAATTTGTATATTCACCACTTTTTCTTTATTCAGTTGAGGGACATCTAGGTTGTTTACAATTTCTGACCACTATGAGTACAGCTGCAATGAAGATGAATAAGGAAGTGTCCTTGTGGTAATATAGAGAGTAGTCTAGATAAATTCTCAAAAAGGTATATCTGGATCTTGAGACAGAACAATTTCCAATAGTCTGAGGAACCATTATGTTGATTTTCATAGTGGCTGTACTAGTTTGCTGTTCCATCAGCAATGGAGACACATTCCCCTTGTTCCAAATGATTGCCACCATCTGCTATTCCTTGTGGTTTGAACTTAGGCATTCTGATAGGTGTAAGATGGAATCACAAAGTTGTTCTAAAGTGCACTTTCCTGATGGCTATAGACATTAAGAATTTTTAAGCATTTCTTTGCCACTTGATATCCTCTTGAGAATTCTCATTTTAGATGAGATAACCCATTTTTAATTGTATTATTAGTTTTCTTAATATCTGGTTCCATGGGTTTCTTATATATTAGCTCTCAGTCAGATTTGGGCTTGATGAAAATATTTTCCCATTCTGTGGGTTACTGTTTTTGCCACTCGGTGTTGTTCTCTGCCTTATAGAATCTTTCCTGTTTCACAGGGAACCATGACAGTTTCAGTTTTTCATATGATGGATTACATTTCTGATTGTTGTATGTTGATCCACCTCTGCATCTTTGGGAGGAGATGTACCTTATCATGACGTGTGATATCGATGTCTTTTTGTTTGGTGAGTATATTATTATGAGTATTTTTGCATTAATGTTCATGAGGGAAATTGGTCTGTGATATACTTTCTTTGTTAAGTATTTGTGTGGTTTAGGTGTCAGGATAAATGTTGCCTCATAAAATGAACTTGGAAATATTCTGTTTGTTTATATTTTGTGAATGGATTCGAGTAGTTTTGGCATTATCAGTCCTTTAACAGTGTGATAAGAATTTGTATAATTTAAGTTTTAGTGCTGTTCATTTTGTTGACAAATGCCAGTACCCTTGCTTTTATGGCATAGATGCTAAAAATTAAAAGATTACCTTGGTGAAACTTTTTTTAAAATATTTTTTATTACATCTTTCCCTCAATTACATTTCTAATGCTATTCCAAAAGTCCCCCATACCCTCCCCCCCACTTCCCTACTCACCCATTCCCAGTTTTTAGGCCCTGGCGTTCCCCTGTGATGGGGCATATAAAATTTGCATGTCCTATGGGCCTCTCTTTCCAGTGATGGCTGACTAGGCCATCTTTTGATACATATGCAGCTAGAGTCAAGAGCTCCAGGGTACTGGTTACTTCATAATGTTGTTCCACCCATAGGGTTGCGGATCCCTTCAGCTACTTGGGTAATTTCTCTAGCTCCTCCATTGGGGGCCCTGTGTTCCATCCACTAGCTGAGAGTGAGCATCCACTTCTGTGTTTGCCAGGCCCCGTCATAGTCTCAAAAGAGACAGCTATATCTGGGTCCTTTCAGCAAAATCTTGCTAGTGTATGCAATGGTGTCACTATTTGGAAGCTGATTATGGGGTGGATCCCTGGATATGGCAGTCTCTAGATGGTCCATCCATGAAACTTTTTTTTAAATGAATATGAAGTGTCTTTTGTGTGTTTGCATTAATTTATTTTGGTTTGCAATCTTTCTTTTTTGTTTTTTTTGATATTAGAGTGGATAAACCAAGTTGCTTCTTATGTCCATTTGTTTATACATGTTAGATCAGGGTAGTGAGAGCTCACATCATGAACTGAAAGCAGAAAGCAGAGAGAATTAATTGGTGGTAGTGAGATGATAATTTTCCTGATATACAGCCTGCAATAATATATGACTTCCTAACCCCTATTCCAAACATGCAAGCAACACTAACCATTTGGGCCCAATTGTATAAATTCTAAAGATGATTGGAAACATTTTTTCCCTTTTTTTAATTTTTAATATTTTTATTACATATTTTCCTCAGTTACATTTCCAATGCTATCCCAAAAGTCCCCCATAGCGCCCCCCACTTCCCTACCCACCCATTCCCATTCTTTTGGCCCTGGCATTCCCCTATATTGGGGCATATAAAGTTTGTGTGTCCAATGGGACTCTCTTTCCAATGATGGCCGACTAGGCCATCTTTCGATACATATGCAGCTAGAGACAAGAGCTCCGGGGTTCTGGTTAGTACATTATGTGGTTCCGACAATAGGGTTGCAGATCCCTGTAGCTCCTTGGGTACTTTCTCTCGCTGCTCCATTGGGAGCCCTGTGATACATCCAATAGCTGACTGTGAACATCCACTCCTGTGTTTGCTAGGCCCCGGCATTGTCTCACAAGAGACAGCTATATTTGGGTCGTTTCAGTAAAATCTTGCTAGTGTATGCAATGGTGTCAGCGTTTAGAAACTGCTTATGGGAAGGATCCCTGGATAAGGCAGTCTCTAAATGGTCCATCCTTTCATCACAGCTACGAACTTTGTTCTGTAACTCCTTCCATGGGTGTTTTGTTCCCAATTCTAAGAAGGGGCACAGTGTCCACACTTTGGTCTTCATTATTCTTGAGTTTCATGTGTATAGTAAATTGTATCTTATATCTTGGGTATCCTAAGTTTTGGGCTAATATCCACTTATCAGTGAATACATATTGTGTGAGTTCTTTTGTGATTGTGTTACTTCACTCAAGATGATGCCCTCCAGTTCCATCCATTTGGCTAGGAATTTCATAAATTCATTCTTTTTAATAGCTGAGTAGTACTCCATTGTGTAAATGTACCACAATTTCTGTATCCATTCCTCTGTTGAGGGACATCTGGGTTCTTTCCAGCTTCTGGCTATTATAAATAGGGCTGCTATGAACATAGTGGAGCATGTGTCCTTCTTACCGGTTGGGACATCTTCTGGATATATGCCCAGGAGAGGTATTGCTGGATCCTCCGGTAGTACTATGTCCAATTTTCTGAGGAACCGCCAGTCTGATTTCCAGAGTGGTTGTACAAGCTTGCAATCCCACCAACAATGGAGGAGTGTTCCTCTTTCTCCACATCCTCGCCAGCATCTGCTGTCACCTGAATTTTTGATCTTAGCCATTCTGACTGGTGTGAGGTGGAATCTCAGGGTTGTTTTGATTTGCATTTCCCTGATGATTAAGGATGTTGAACATTTTTTCAGGTGCTTCTCTGCCATTTGGTATTCTTCAGGTGAGAATTCTTTGTTCAGTTCTGAGCCCCGTTTTTTAATGGGGTTATTTGACTTTCTGGAGTCCACCTTCTTGAGTTCTTTATATATATTGGATATTAGTCCCTTATCTGATTTAGGATAGGTGAAGATCCTCTCCCAATCTGTTGGTGTTTTTTTTTGTCTTATTGATGGTGTCTTTAGCCTTGCAGAAGCTTTGCAGTTTCATGAGGTCCCACTTGTCAATTCTCGATCTTACAGCACAAGCCATTACTGTTCTATTCAAGAATTTTTTCCCTGTGTCCATATCTTCAAGGCTTTTCCCCACTTTCTCCTCTATACATTTCAGTGTCTCTGGTTTTATGTGAAGTTCCTTGATCCACTTAGACTTGACCTTAGTACAAGGAGATAGGAATGGATCGATTCGCATTCTTCTACATGTTAACAACCAGTTGTGCCAGCACCATTTGTTGAAAATGCAGTCTTTCTTCCACTGGATGTTTTTAGCTCCCTTGTCGAAGATCAAGTGACCGTACGTGTGTGGGTTCATTTCTGGGTCTTCAGTTCTATTCCATTGGTCTATTTGACTGTCACTATACCAGTACCATGCAGTTTTTATCACAATTGCTCTGTAGTAAAGCTTTAGGTCCGGCATGGTGATTCCACCAGAGGTTCTTTTATCCTTGAGAAGAGTTTTTGCTATCCTAGGTTTTTTGTTATTCCAGATGAATTTGCAGATTGCACTTTCTAATTCGTTGAAGAATTGATTTGGAATTTTGATGGGGATTTCATTGAATCTGTAGATTGCTTTTGGCAAGATAGCCATTTTTACAATGTTGATCCTGCCAATCCATGAGCATGGGAGATCTTTCCAATTTCTGAGATCTTCTATAATTTCTTTCTTCAGAGACTTGAAGTTTTTATTATACAGATCTTTCACTTCCTTAGTTAGAGTCACGCCAAGATATTTTATATTATTTGTGACTATTGAGAAGGGTGTTGTTTCACTAATTTCTTTCTCAGCCTGTTTATTCTTTGTGTAGAGAAAGGCCATTGATTTGTTTGAGTTAATTTTATATCCAGCTACTTCACTGAAGCTGTTTATCAGGCTTAGGAGTTCTCTGGTGGAATTTTTAGGGTCACTTATATATACTATCATATCATCTGCAAAAAGTGATATTTTGACTTCATCTTTTCCAATTTATATCCCTTTGATCTCCTTTTGTTGTCGAATTGCTCTGGCTAGGACTTCAAGTACAATGTTGAATAGGTATGGAGAAAGTGGACAGTCTTGTCTAGTCCCTGATTTTAGAGGGATTGCTTCAAGCTTCTCACCATTTACTTTGATGTTGGCTACTGGTTTTCTGTAGATTGCTTTTATCATGTTTAGGTATGGGCCTTGAATTCCTGATCTTTCCAAGACTTTTATCATGAATGGGTGTTGGATCTTGTCAAATGCTTTTTCCGCATCTAAGGAGATGACCATGTGGTTTTTGTCTTTGAGTTTGTTTATATACTGGATTACGTTGATGGATTTCCGTATATTGAACCATCCCTGCATCCCTGGGATGAAACCTACTTGGTCAGGATGGATGATTGTTTTGATGTGTTCTTGGATTCGGTTAGCAAGAACTTTATTGAGGATTTTTGCATCAATATTCATAAGGGATATTGGTCTGAAGTTTTCTATCTTTGTTGGATCTTTTTGTGGTTTAGGTATCAGAGTAATTGTGGCTTCATAGAATGAGTTGGGTAGAGTACCTTCTGTTTCTATTTTGTGGAATAGTTTGTGAAGAAATGGGATTAGATCTTCTTTGAAGGTCTGATAGAACTCTGCACTAAACCCATCTGGTCCTGGGCTTTTTTTAGTTGGGAGACTATTAATGACTGCTTCTATTTCTTTGGGGGATATAGGGCTGTTTAGATCACTAACCTGATCTTGATTCAACTTTGGTACCTGGTATCTGTCTAGGAACTTCTCCATTTCATCCAGGTTCTCCAGTTTTGTTGAGTATAGCCTTTGGTAGAAGGATCTGATGGTGTTTTGGATGTCTTCAGGATCTGTTGTTATGTCTCCTTTTTCATTTCTGATTTTGTTAATTAGGATGCTTTCCCTGTGCCCTCTAGTGAGTCTGGCTAAGGGTTTATCTATCTTGTTGATTTTCTCAAAGAACCAGCTCCTTGATTGGTTGATTCTTTGAATAGTTCTTCTTGTTTCCACTTGGTTGATTTCGCCCCTGAGTTTGATTACTTCCTGCCGTCTACTCCTCTTGGGTTTATTTGCTTCCTTTTGTTCTAGTGCTTTTAGGTATGTTGTCAAGATGCTAATGTGTGCTCTCTCTAGTTTCCTTTTGGAGGCACTCAGAGCTATGAGTTTTCCTCTTAGAAATGCTTTCATTGCGTCCCATAAGTTTGGGTATGTTGTGGCTTCATTTTCATTGAACTCTAAAAAGTCCTTAATTTCTTTCTTTATTCCTTCCTTGACCAAGGTATCATTGAGAAGAGTGTTGTTCAGTTTCCACGTGAAGGTTGGATTTCTATTATTTATTTTGTTATTGAAGATCAGCCTTAGTCCATGGTGATCTGATAGGATGCATGGGACAATTTCAATATTTTTGTATCTGTTGAGGCCTGCTTTGTGACCAATTATGTGGTCAATTTTGGAGAAGGTACCATGAGGTGCTGAGAAGGAGGTATATCCTTTTGTTTTAGGATAGAATGTTCCGTAGATATCTGCCAGATCCATTTGATTCATAATTTCTGTTAGTTTCACTGTGTCCCTGTTTAGTTTCTGTTTCCATGATCTGTCCATTGGTGAAAGTGGTGTGTTGAAGTCTCCCACTATTATTGTATGAGGTGCAATGTGTGCTTTGAGATTTACTAAAGCTTCTTTAATGAATGTGGCTGCCTTTGTATTTGGAACATAGATATTCAGGATTGATAGTTCCTCTTGGAGGATTTTACCTTTGATGAGTATGAAGTGTCCCTCCCTGTCTTTTTTAATGACTTTGGGTTGGAAGTCAATCTTATCAGATATTAGAATGGCTACTCCAGCTTGTTTCTTCATACCATTTGCTTGGAAAATTGTTTTCCAGCCTTTCATTCTGAGGTAGTGTCTATCTTTTTCTCTGAGATGAGTTTCCTGTAAGCAGCAAAATGTTGGGTCTTGTTTGTGTAGCCAGTTTGTTATTCTATGTCTTTTTATCGGGGAGTTGAGTCCATTGATATTAAGAGATATTAAGGAAAAGTAATTGTTGTTTGCTGTTATTTTTGTTGTTAAAGTTGGCATTCTGTTCTTGTGGCTGTCTTCTTTTAGGTTTGTTGAGGGATTACCTTCTTGTTGTTTCTAGGGCGTGGTTCCTGTCCTTGTATTGGTTTTTTTCTGTTATTATCCTTTGAAGGGCTGGATTCGTGGAGAGATAATGTGTGAATTTGGTTTTGTCGTGGAATACTTTGGTTTCTCCATCTATGTTAATTGAGAGTTTGGCTGGGTATAGTAGCCTGGGCTGGAGTTTGTGTTCTTTTAGTGTCTGTATAACATCCGTCCAGGATCTTCTGGCTTTCATAGTCTCTGGTGAGAAATCTGGTGTAATTCTGATAGGCTTGCCTTTATATGTTACTTGGCCTTTTTCTCTTACTGCTTTTAGTATTCTGTCTTTATTTAGAGCATTTGTTGTTCTGATTATTATGTGTCGGGAGGTATTTCTTTTCTGGTCCAGTCTATTTGGAGTTCTGTAGGCTTCTTGTATGTTCATGGGCATCTCTTTCTTTAGATTTGGGAAGTTTTCTTCTACAATTTTGTTGAAGATGTTTGCTGGTCCTTTGAGTTGAAAATCTTCATTCTCATCCACTCCTATTATCCGCAGGTTTGGTCTTCTCATTGTGTCCTGTATTTCTTGGATGTTTTGAGTTAGGATCTTTTTGCATTTTACATTTTCCTTGATTGTTGTGCCGATGTTCTCTATGGAATCTTCTGCACCTGAGATTCTCTCTTCCATCTCTTGTATTCTGTTGCTGAAGCTCGTATCTATGGTTCCAGATTTCTTTCCTAGGGTTTCTATCTCCAGTGTTGCCTCATTTTTGGTTTTCTTTATTGTGTCTACTTCCCTTTTTAGGTCTAGTATGGTTTTGTTCAATTCCATCATCTGTTTGGATGTGTTTTCCTGTTTTTCTGTAAGGAATTCTACCCGTTTGATTATGTTATCGTGTTTTTCTTTAAGGATTTGTAACTCTTTAGCAGTGTTCTCCTGCAATTCTTTAAGGGATTTTTGTGCTTCCTCTTACTATCTTCTACCTGTTTACCAGGGTTCCTTTGTATTTCTTTAAGTGTGTTATTAAAGTCCTTCTTGAAGTCCTCTACCATCATCATGAGATATGCTTTTAGATCCGTGTCTAGCATTTCCAGTGTGTTGGGGTGCCCTGGACTGGGCGAAGTGGGAGTGCTGGGTTCTGATGATGGTGAGTGGTCTTGGTTTCTGTTAGTAAGATTATTACATTTATTTTTCGCCATCTGGTAATCTCTGGGGTTAGTTGTTGTCGTTGTCACTGTTTAAAGATTGGAGCAGAAGCTGTGTTCCACTCACCAGCAGTCTCAAAATCCTGTGGCGGGGGTCGTGGGTAGCTGGCAGGTGTCAGCCGACCCTGCGCTTTAGCTACCCCTGTGCTGGTCCTGCCGGAAGAGGCCTGTGGTCCTACTCAGGCCGGTTTTCTGCTTCCCTAACTAATGCAGTCTCAGGTCCTGTGCACAATTGGATTGGAGCAGAAGCTGTGTTCCACTCACCAGAAGTCTTAAGATCCTGTGGCGGGTGTTGTGGGTAGCTGGCCAGTGTCAGCCGACCCTGCGCCCTAGCTACCCCGGCGCTTTTCTGACTGGAGAGGCTTGTGGCCCTACTGAGGCCGGATTTCTGCCTCCCCAGCCAAAGCAGTCTCAGGTCCCCCGCGTGATTGGACTGGAGCAGAAGCTGTGTTCCACTCACCAGCAGTCTCAAAATCCTGTGGCGGGGGTCCTGGGTAGCTGGCAGGTGTCAGCCGACCCTGCAATCTAGCTACCCCTGTGCTGGTCCGGCCGGAAGAGGCCTGTGCGAAACATTTCTTAATTAAATCACAACACTACCTTCTTTTCTTAACATTCAGAGGTCACCATGGAGAAAATAGTTGAAATATAGCAAGAACCAAAAGTAGTGAATGACTACAAATAAAGTCTGTTTTCCAGAAACAATAAGGCATTTATACATGTAAAGTGATAGTGACTATAACTATATGTAGAAGAAAAATTCAACATCAAGCCAGACAAAGCTCAGCATGTAGGGGTGAGATCTTTAGAACATCCCATTGCTGGCTAATGATTATAAACCACTTTTTTTTTTTTTGGTGTTAACTTTTGGGAGATATAAGTTAGCTTTTTCTTTTTTTATGGATATGAAGCATGCACCTAATGACAGCAGAGCCTGAATATGGTGGGTTAAAGAAGAAATGTCTCCTATAGGCTTAAACATGTGAATACTCCATCCTCTTTTGGTGCTGGTATTTCCGAAGGTGCAGTTATTTATGGTGATGCCTGAAGACGTGTGTAACTGGAGGCTGGTGTTGAGAATACTTAACACTGCTGGATTTCCAATTTAGTCCCCTTCTTTTTGCTTGTGAAAGAAGAGGGCTCAGTGTATCCTCCTCATTCTATTCCTGACACTTGCTGACATACAATCCTACCATCATGAAGTCTTTTCTATCTGAAAGTTTATGGTCAAAATATATTCCTTCTGTAAGGTGCCTTCGTCATGTTATTTTATCATAGCAGCTGGAAAGGAACTAATATTGGGTTTAACAGAAAAAACACATAAAATATGAAGGAGACATTTACTCCTACAGGGATATGTAAGGAATAGAAAGGATAAAACGTGGAATGGAACCTAAACACCCTTGACGTAAGAATAAGAAAATTAAATAACTTTAGTCAATAGATATTAGGCTTCTTATTAGATTCAAGGCTCACAACACAGGAGAGGAAACATGCTCATTAATGCAAAATTGACCAAAAAGCAGTAGCTCAGGGTGTGATAGGACATAGGGGATAACCTACTGTTATTATTTTTAGCTAGATGTATACAGTATCAATAAATCCCCACATGAAAAACAACATGCATATTTGGGTAATATTTAGCAGTAATATGAACCTAATTTTATTATTTGAAGCAAAACATATATAAATAGAAAATGTTATATAATTTGAAATAAAAGATACATAAACAATTGCATATATTGGTTTAATAAGTAAATTGAAACTGTAAAGTTCTAATTAAACTGTACATGCTCATTTACTTATAGCTTATTTGAGGTATAGGTTTTTACAGAGTTACTTAGTAGTGAGATTTCTTATGACTTTTGCAGATATCCTTAGTTTATCTTACCTTCTTCTATATTCCTTCTACATTAATCTTTCTCATTAGAACCTGACTCTCCAAAGTATCCCCAGAAAATATGACAATCACAATTACCCATGCTGCCATCAGTAGCCATATTGAAACCCACATTTCATGTTGCTTCTGAAGATATTGTTAATGTCAAGGATCCCAGAAGCCATCAGAATATACAGTGAACTTCACAGTCAGTAAAGCTCCCTCAGATCATGTTGAGTTAAATGTTCTGAGATATGATTTGTTGAGGTCACATATATACTGGCAACAGAGAATGCATGGCCATGATACTTTAGGCCTCTAGAAACAATCATGTCAGTGATCCCTGCTGCATTATGGGACCACATTAATATGACAGTCTTGAACTGCATTAGAATAATTACTGATGTGAATTATCTATAATTCTGCCACATTCATAAGTGTTCTGCCATTTATAAACATTTTTATGTCCTATTTCATTCTGTCACTAGACAAGAGGCTCCAGTCATGGTCATCCCAGCTATCTGAAATTTTCTTGATATCCCTGTTATTCCTGGCAACATACACCATGGTATATTTGAGATCCATGCTGCTACAGGCAACCAACACATGAATGAACCCTCTTGCCTACTTGAATCTGCTGATGACATAAAAAATACCAACAGTCAAGAAAAATATATTAATATTACTCATACATGATGCCACTAGTAACCATATTGAGATCTATAGTCAGTTTGTATAAGAAGAGCTCCCTGATATCTGAGAACCCAAGGCCAAAAGAGTCTCTAGTGAACATCATTGTCAGTATTACTGCCTGTGGTCATAATTAGGTAAGTGTTGTGTGATGCTACTGAAGAAACCATTGATGCCAGTGATCCTACCTGAAACCTGAAGCTATGTTGAGGTCAGTGCTGCATGCTGTCACCAGTAACACGATGGAGTCGATTTTTAATATTGCTGATGGAGATCATGGTGATGACTATGATCTGTACTGCTTCTGGAGAAACTGCTGAATTCCATGGTCCATACTGATAACCAAGATCATTATGAGGTAAGTATTCTGAGCTGGCACTGAATAACAGATCAGTGGCTGAGATTCTACATATTATAAGGAATTCTGTTGATGTTCCTGATTCATCAATTTTGCCCTCAATTTTGAGCAAACAATGTATTTTGAGGTTTGTGATCCTACCTGTAAGAAGAAGCTATACTGATGTCAGTGATGCATTTTGTGAACAGAAACTGGGCAGGAGTCCATTATATCTATTGCTGATGGAGATGCTGATGATGGCTATGATCTGTGTTGCTGCTTGAGAATCTGATAAATTCCAAAGTCCTTACTGATGCTTGAATTCATATTGAAGTAAGTTTTCCTAGTTGGCACTGAAGATCAGACTGATGTCTGAGATCATACCTGATACAGGAAATTCTCTTTATGTTTACTGATGAATGGATATAGCCGCAGATGTTAAAAATGAAATTATTACAGATGTATGTTATCCATTTTTCTGCTCAAATAGTGCGAAGATTCTCGCCATCTATAATAATTTTGATGTCACTATGCATCCTGCCTCTTGAACTACCTTGATGTCCTAGATTCTTCTTGGCAACAGACTCCACTTTGTATGCCAGATGCCTGGTGTCATAGGCAACCAGTTTAGGAGTGAATCTTACTCCCACTTTAGACAAATTATTGACACCAGAGACCCCAAAGCAAAGTGAATCTTGCTCCTACTTTAGACTAATTAATGACACCAGAGACCCCAAAGCAAAATGAAGCTTGCTCCTACTTTGGACTAATTAATGATATCAGAGATCCCAAAGGCCATATAGTCATTCATCCATGATGTCACTGGTAACCATGTTGAGATTTATACTCAGAGATTGTAGTAGGAATGGTGTAGCAACAAGTATTATCTTTGAAGAGCTCCATGACATCTGAGATGCCCCAATCATAAATGTCTATTGTGAACATCATTGTCAGTACTGCTCCCTAAGTTTATAATGACAAAAGAGCTGTATACTGTTATTGAAGTTCCCTTTGATGTCAGTGATCACATCTGCATGCTGAAGCTTTGCTGATATCATTGCTGTTTGTTGTGATAAGCAAGCATAATGGAATCTATTACATGAAGTTCCTATTACTAATGGAGACCCTGGTAATGGTTATGAGCAATGTTGCTTCTAGAGAAACTGCTCTATTCCAAGGTAAATGCTGATACACAATACCATATTGAAGTAAGTGTTGTTATCTGACACTGGATATAAAATTGATGTCTGAGATCCTACCCACCACAGGAAGTTCTGTTGATGTCCCTGATGCATTCATGTAGCTCCTGATGTGAAACATGCATGGTATTTTCATTATTATGATTCTACTTGTAACAAAAATCTATGTTGATACACCAGTGATGTATGCTGTGATCAGCAATTTTGATGGAGTCCATTAATCCTATTGCTAATGGAAACCCTCATGGTGGCTATGATCTGTGTTACTGCTTAAGAATATAATGAACCTCAAGGTCCACATTAATGTCCATGTTCGTTTTGAGGGAAGTATTCTTATTTGGTACTGGAAGTCAGATTGATATCTGGAAACCTACCTGCAACAGGAACATCAGTTGGTATTCCTCAAGTATGTGTGTAGCCCACAATATCGAACATGTGATAAATATTGATACTTGTGATTCTGCTGGAAACCTGAAGCTATTTTGAAATCAGTGCTGCAGCTATGACCAGCAATCATCATGGGGTCTTTTATTCCTGTTGCTAATTGAGACCCTGGTGATGGCTATGATCTGTGTTTTTTCTTGAGAACCTGATGAATTCAAAGGCCCATAGTGAAATGCTAGATTATATTGAGGTTAGTGTTCTCAATAATGGAGATCAAATTGATATCTGAGATCCCAATGGCCACTAAAATTCTGTTGATGTCGCTGATACATGAATACATTGCATAATGTTGACTAAGTAATGTGCAAGATCCTTACTGCCTCCCGAAATAATGTTGATATCAGGGATTTATCCTGCAACTAAATGAGGTAGTTATGACAATGACTTATTCTGCCCTGTGAATTGATGTTGATGTCATTGATATATAAATGTCTGAACACCCCATCGGATTGCAACCCCATCCATTTGCAACCTGGTTGCCTGTGATCCCTGCTGCCCCTGGTTACCATGTTAATATCACTATTACCAAGTTCCTGTAGAAACTATGATGATATCAATCATCCATTCTGCCTCAAGTAGCCATGTTGAAACCCACAGTCCATGATGCATCTTGGATTATTGTTAATGTCAAGAATCCCTGAGGCTAGCAGGGACTTAGGTGAAGTTTTAGATAATTTCTGCTGCATCATATCATGTTGAATTATATGTTCTGAGATATATTATATTGAGGTCACATATAGTGTGGCAATGGACACTGTTGCTTGTTACATATACTTCAGGCATCCAGCAGCCATGTCAATGATATCTTCTGCCTTATGGGACCAAATTAATATCACTGTCTCCTACTGCCAATGGATTCATTATTGATGTCAATTATCAATGCTTCTGTCAAATTTATGTCAAGTATCCTGTTACCTGAAAACATTTTGATATCATGATTCAAAGTACCACTAGGGGAGTTCTTTACATGGTCATATCTACCTTTTGAAACTGTATTGATATCCTTGGCAACAGATACCATGGTATATTTCAGATTCCTACTCACACAGGCAACCAGGCAGTGAGTGATCACTACTTTGGAACAAATTGGTATCAGTGATCCCAACTGCTAGGGAAATTGGCCAAGGGAATTGGGAAATTGATGTCACTCATCCATGCTGCCACTGGTAACCATGTTGAGATCCTCAGTCAGTGTCTTTGAAGACGGCATGATGTCTGTGATAACTCAACCAGAATAATGTGTTGTGAAGTTCATTGTCAGTACTGGTGCCTAAGGCCATAATGATATAAGTGCTGTGTGCTGCTACTGGACACATGTTTGATGCCACTGAACATATTTGCAACCTGAAGCTATGTTGAGGTCAGTGTTGTATTCTGCAACCAGAAATCATGATGAACTCAATTCTTATTGCTTATGGAAACCTTGGTCATGTCTATGATCTGTGCTTCTTCTAGAGAATATACTGAATACCAAGATCCAAACTGACACTTGATGTCATGTTGAGGTAAGTGTTCTTATGTAGCACTGGAGATCAGATTGACATCTGAGATCCAACCTGCCACAGGTAATTTTGTTGACGTCCCTGATGCTTTCATGTAGCACCTGCTATCATCTATGAAATGTACAATATTCTTACTACCACCAAAAGAGGTAGTGATGTCAGTGAACTATCCTGTTCCTGGAAAAGCATTTTATGACCCTAATTTCTTCTGCCCTCTGAATCAATGCTGATGTCACTAATATATACCTGGCAACAGACCCCATGGTATTGTCTGAGATTATTGTTCGCAATGGCAAAATTATTGTCAGTTATCCTAGCTGACACTGGAACTATATTGACTTCACTAATGCACAATTGCCACAGGAAAGTGGATGATGTGAATCATAAATCCCGCCTCTAGTAGCCATGTTGAAATCCATAGTCTGTGTTGCTCCTGAAGGGACTGTAAATGGTAAGAATCCCTGAGACCATCAGAATCTTCAATGAAGTTCATTCAATAATACTATCTTAGGTCATGTTGAGTTACATGTTCTGAAGTATGTTATGTTGAGCCAATATATATATATATTGGCATCAGATACCACTGTATGCCCATGATACTACAGGTCTGTAGCAGACAGTAAGTCAGTGATCCCTGATGACTCTTCTGCCCAAATTAATATAACTTTCATTAACTGCCAATGGAATTACTACTGATGCCGCCTATCTATTCTTCTGTATAAAATCCCAGAAGTGTCTTGCCATTCATAAGCAATTTGATGTAACTATGCATCAGGCAACTGGAAAAGAGATTTATTTACATGAAACCCTCTGAAAGTATTTTTATGTCCCTTGTACTTACTGGCAATGGACACCATGTTATATCAGGGTTCCATGCTGCTATAGACAAACAGATTAGGCGTGATCTCTACTCCCACTTTGTCAAGATTGATGACATCTGTGATCCTGACTACCAAGGAAAATATATTGACATTACTAATCCATGCTGTCACTGGTAACTATTTTGACACCCATAGTCTGTGTGGTCATTGAAAAGCTACATGAGGTCTGTGATAAATCAACCATAAGAATCTGTTGTAAAGTCCATGGTAAGTATTGCTGCCTAAGTTCATAATGAGGTAAGTGTTGATTGCTCCTACTGGAGACTAGTTTGATGCCTGTGATCCTAACTGAAACCTGAAGATACCTTGATTTGAAAGCTGCATGCTGTGGCCAGCAATAATGATAGAATTCATTTTTTCTATTGCTGATGAAAAACCTTGTGATGGCCATGATCTCTCTTATTGTTGGGAACCTGCTGACTTACAAGGTTCATGTTGATGGTAGAGGTCATGTTGAGATAAGTGTTCTGAGGTGACACAGTAGATCAGATTGTTGTCTGAGATTCTATTTTCCACAAGAAATTCTGTTGATGTTCCTGCCTGCTATCAACCATGTAATGTACATGGTTGTTACTGCCCCTGGAATTGTGCTGTCAACATAAATAGTGCTACCTGATAAGAGGTTTATGATCATAACTTTTCTGCCCTTTTAATCTATGCTAATGTCACTGATATATAAACGGCAATAGATTCCACCATATGGCCTTAGTTACATGCTGTCATTAGCCACCTTGTCATTAGTGATCCCTGCTACCACTAAGGTCTATATTAATGTCATTCATTTAATGTGCCTACAGAAAATATGATGATATCCAGTATGCTGCCTTCAGTGGCCTGTTTACACCCATAGTCCATGATACTTCGGATGAGATTGTTAATGTCCAGGATCTATGAGACTATCTGAACATAAGGTGAAAATTTAGGTCATACTGTTCCCCCATGTCATGTTGAATTCCATATTCTGTTATACTGAGGACACATAGTGTCAAAAGATATCATTTTTATATTCATGACAATTCAGGCCTCAAGCAGCTGTGATCACAGTAATCTCTGCTAACTTATGGGGCAACATAAATATGAGCATCTCCAAATGCCAATAGAATCTTTACTGATATCAGCTATCCAATTTTTCTGCTGTTATTTATGAGAAGTGTGCTTTCAGCTGCAACAATTTTTATGTCAAAGATCCATCCTGCCAACAGAGAAGAAGATTCTGTACAGTCATTCATGGCCTCTTAAATATTTTGATGGCCTTGATACTTCCTGACAACAAACGAGGTGGTATATACCAGTTCCAAGCTGCCACTGTCAACCAGGTCCTGAGGGATTCTTACTGCCTCTTTGGAACAGGTAATGACATCAGAGATCCCAACTTCCCAATTTTCAAGATAAAAGTATTGACATTATTTATCCATAAAGCATCTAGTAAACATGTTGAGATTCATAGATAGTCTTGTCTTTGAAGAATTCTGTCCTGCCTATGATCCTTTAGTCAAAGAGTCTATTGTAAAGTTCATGATCAATATTGCTGCCAAATGCCATAATGAGGTAAGTGCTGTGTGCTGCTACTGGAGATACTTTGGACACCTGGGATGGTACCTGAAACCTGATACTATGTTGATACAGGTAATGACTGGTTTGACCAGCAGTCATGATGGATTTCATTGTTTCTATTACTGAAGGTGATGGAGACCCTGATCATAAGGATGATCTCTGCTGCTGTTTAAGGGAATCCATATTTTATGGTCCATACTGACACTGGACATCATATTGAGGTACAGGTTCTGAGGTACACTGGAGATCACATTGATATCTGAGATCCTACGGGCCACCGGAAATTCTGTGGATATCCCTGATGTATGCATGTAGCCCCTGTTGTGGACCATGAGTTCACTATTATATACATCATCGGAAGACAAATCATTCTATGTCTATACTCTTTGATAGCAAAAGCAACAATGTTGTCATTGATCCTTTCTCACATTTAGGGCCACATTAATATGAGTGACCCAACTGTCATTGGAATCGATACTGATGTCAGTGAAGCATGCTTCTCTCACCTGTGGGAATGTCCTTTATGAGATATATACACTTAGCTGTAATAATTTTGAAGTCAATGATCCATTCTGACACTATAGATGTGATTTCTGTTCATGGTTCTCCCTGTTCTCTGAAACAATCACGATGTTCTGATTCTTCCTGGCAATAGATGCCATGGTATATCCAAGAACTTTGATGCCAGAGGCAACCAGGATGTTAATGATACCTACTGACACTTTGGACCAGATTGTGATAGAAATTGTCCTATTTGCTAAGATAAATATGTTGATTTTACTCTCCCATTGTACCATTTGTAACCACATTTAAATTCATATTCAGTGTTGACTCTGAAGAGTTTGGTAATGTCTATGATCACTGTGGACAAAAGCATCAATTATGAAATGCATGGTCAGAACTTCTGCCCAAGATCCCAATGAGGTTAGTAGTATCTTTTCCTATTGGAAACTTGTTTCAAGCCTCTGATGTGACTTACAACCTGAACCTATGTTGCTGTCACTGCTATATGCTGAACCCAGGAAACATGAGGGTATCCATCGTTTCTATTCCTTGGAAGACCCTATTGATGTCAATGATCTGTTTTGCTGCATGAGAACAGACTGAATTCCAAGGTTCATATTGATGTACAAAGTTATACATTGAGGTGAATGTTCTGAGCTGGCATTGGGGATAAGCTTGATGTCTGAGAGCTTACCTGCTGCTGAAAACTGTGCTGATGTATCTGATACATGAATGCATTTTTTTTTGTAGACCTTGTTGTGGGTAATATCCTTGCTGCTCCAAGAAGAGATTTGATGTAATTGATCCCTCTTGCCCCCAGAGAAAAGATTTATGTCCATAATTCAACCTTTTCAATATCAGTGATACACTTGTCTGCAGACACCATACTATATCTACAATTCTTGCTCACAATAGCAAACAATATTAGAGATTTGTGCTGCCACTTTGGACCATGATGATCCTAACTGCCTACTGTAATATTATGATGGTAGCCATCCATATTGCCTCATGTAACTCTGTTCTTATCCATAGACAGTGCTGCCTCTGAAGATCTTGTTAAAATCTATTATCCCTACTGCTAGAAGTCTCTGTCTTGAAGTTCACGGTAAATACTGTTGCCTAAGTCATGTTTACTTAAGTGTACTGTATTATAATCAGTTATGATTTTCATGCCTATGACCTGACATGTGACATGTAGCAGTGTTGATGTCAGTGCTGCCTTCTGACATCAGTAATCACGACAGTGATTATTGTTACTCTCAAGGTATTATGGTGCACAGGAATCTATGAAATGTCCATGATTTATGGAAATAGCCCCTCCTGTTTTTTTAATAATTTATATGCTCCTTACTGCAACCAGAAGAACTGAACACGATATCATTGATCCATCCTGGCAATGGAGAAAATGCTTATGTTAATACAATTCCCAGGTTCTGAATCTATGCTGATGTCAAAGATACACCTGGAAACAGTAACCAAGTTTTTTCCAAGATCTGTGCTACCACGGGCAACCTTGATTTCAGTGACCCCTGTTGCAAATGAGTATCATATTAGTATCATTAATTCAAAGTACTATCAGAAAGTATTTTGATGTCCATAACCAATGATGGCACTAGCATCTATATTGAAATGCATAGTCTGTGTTGCTTCTGATGGAATTGTTCATATCAAGGAGTCCTGTGGCCACCAGAGTCTATTCTGAAGTTTAAGGTCAATACTGCTGCTTAAGGTCATGTTGTGAAGTGTTCTAAGATATGTTATATTGATTTCATTGATATAATGTGGGAAAAGATACCGTTGTTTTCTGTCCACAATGATTGATACCAGGATCATCTATGGATGTCCATGTTCTCTGTTGCCACTTGGAACATTAATACAAGCTACTCCAATTGCCACCAAAATATATACTGATATCATCAATCCACACTTCTGCCATCTGACACCATGTTAGGTATATGATGTGTACTGCCAGCTCTAACCAATTTGATGTCAAAGGCCTATCCTGCCACTGGACTGGACATTACTGTCTATGGTTTTATATGTCCTCTGAAAATGTGTACAAGCCAATGATACCTCCTGGCAACAAACAACATGGATTATCCCAGATGATGGCTGCCATTAGCCACAAGAAGATTAGGGATTCTTGCTGTCACTTTGGACCCTATTGATTATACCATTGATCTCAATTGCATAGGAAAATATCTTGATGTCACATAATCTTGCTGCCTGTGGTAAACATGTTGATATCCCAAGTCAGTGTTTGCTCTCAAGAGCTTGGTGATGTCTGTGTGCCCTACTGTCATAAGAATCTATCTTGAAGTTCATGAACAATGCTGCTACCTACTTCATGTGGAGTGTTCTGAGTTCCACCTCAGATATGTGTGTGATCCTACTTGCAACTGGAAGCTATACTGATATCAATAATATCTGCTTTCACCAGCAAAAAAGATGGTGTACATAGGTATTATTGAGATCCTACCTGCCACAGGTGACTATAGTGAATTCCTTGATGCATGCATGCAGCCCTCAATGCAGACCATATTCATTAAATACCCATTTTGACACCAGATTTGCTATTGATGTCAATGATCCATCCCGCCACTGGAGAAGAAATTTATTTGCATGATCTCTTCTACCCTCTGAGTCTACGATGATATCACAGATTTATCTTGCAATAAACACCATGGAATCTATACTGATGTTGGACCTGCACTCTGCAACAAATATGTGCAAGCCCCAGGTTCAGCCTGTGTATGGTACTTGGTTGCTATTTCAGTATCTGAGAATCTCACTGATCCAAGTTGTTTGAATGTGTTGGTATTCCTTTAGAGTTCTTATCCCCCTTGGGGCCCTCAATTTTTCCCCCAACTCTACCATAAGAGACCCAAGCTCCATTCAATATTTGGCTGTGGGTGTCTGTATCTGTCTGAGCCAACTGCTGAGTAGATTCTCCTAGAGGACAACATGCTTCTGTCTGCAATCCTATCACTGTATCATTAATGCTGTCAGGGATTGGTTGTTGCCCATAGGATGGGTCTCTAGTTTGGGAAGTTATTGCTGTGCCATTGCATTAGTGTTTTCTCTATCCTTTGTCCATGTATTTCTCATAGACAGAATAAATTTTAGGTCCAAAGTTTGAAGATGTGTTGGTGTGACGATAGCTTCACTGGAGTTCCTACATAGTTACAAGAGGTGGACCATTCAGATTCCATAGCACAATATTGTGAGTCACAGTTAAGATCACTCACATTGATATTTGAGTACCTTCCCTTTCCCAGGTCTCAGTCTCATCCTCAACATGTCACACCCCTACACTCTATACCCCTGTAAGTTTCAGTTTTCCCTCCATTCTCATGGTCATCTAGACATCTACCCTGCCCCTTCCCACACTGGATTCTGAACACTGCCATGCCATTACCCATTCTTTCTCTCACCCAGTTAATTTTGCCCATCTGCTTCCCATGATTTTTTTTAAGTGAGATTCAAGCATCCTCACTTTGTCCTTTCTTCTTGTTTAGCTTCCTTGTGTCTTTGGAGTACATCAAGTTTGTCCTGTATTTTAAGACTAATTTCAACTAATATGTGACTACATGCCATACATGTCCTTTGGGGTCTGGGTTAACTAGCTCAGGATGATATTCTCCATTCCATCTATTTTCCTACAAAATCCATGATGTCTCTGATTTTAATACCTGTATAGTACTCCACTGTGTAGATGTGTCACATTTTCTTTATCCATCTTTCAGTTAAGGGACATCTAGGCTGTTTCCAGTTTCTGGCTATTATGAATAAAGCTATGAACATGGTTGAGCAAGTGTTCTTTTGGGGACAGTGGAATATCTTTTGGGTATATGCACAGGAGTGTTAAGCTGGCTCTTGAATAGAACTATTTACAGTTTGCTAAGAAACACCAAATTGATTTCCAAAGTTGATGCAGAAGTTTGCAGTTCCGCCAGCATTTGAGGTATGTTCCCCTTGATCCACATCCTTACTAACATGTATTACCACTTGAATTTGTGATGTTAGCCCATATGATTATAGTATGATAGAATCTCAGAAATGTTTTGATTTGCATTTCCCTAATGACAAAGCACATTGGACATTTATTTAAGTGCTTCTTGGCCATTCAAGATTCTTCTGCAGTGAACTATCTGTACCTAATTTTTCACCTACGTTATTTGGGTTTCTGGAGGTTAACTTCTTGAGTTTTTGGTAAATTTTGGATATTAGTCCTCTATGGGATGTCAGGTAAGTGAAAATTTTTCATAATGTGTAGGTTGCTGACTTGTACTATGGGCTATGTCCTTTGCTTTACAGAAGCTTTCCAGTTTCATGAGGTCCCATTTTTCAGTTCTTGATCTTAGAGACTGAAGTATTGGTGTTCTGTTCAGGAATTTGTTTCCTATACCAATGTGTTGAACCTATTTCCTACTATCTCTTCTATGAGATTTAGTGTATCTGATTTATGTTGAGGTCTTTGGTCCATTTGGACTTCAGTTTTGTGCACGACAGATGTGGATCTATTTGTATTCTTCTATATACAGACAGCCAGTTAGACCAGCAAAACTTGTTGAAGATGCCTCCTTTTTCCATGTATACTTTTACCTTCTTTGTCAAAAATCAAATGTCCGTAGGTTTGTGGGGCCATTTCAGGATCATCCATTCAATTTAATTGATCCACCAGTTTATTTCTATAGTAATAGAATGCAGTTTTAATATTATTTCTCTGTATTATAAATCGAAGACTGGTATGGTGATACCTCTGGAAATTCTTTTAGTGGTTAAGATTGTTTTAGCTCTCCTGGGTTTTGTTTATCTGTATGAATCTTAGAATGGTTCTTTCAATGTCTGGAAAGAATTGTGTTAGAATTTTGATAGGGATTGCATTAAATCTATAAATTGCTTTTGTTCAGATGGTCATTTTCAATATGTTACTCCTAGTGCCCCATGAGCATTGAAGATTTTTCCAATTCTGATATGTTCCTCAGTTTCTTTCTTCAGAGAATTGAAGTTCTTCACTTTTAAGTCCTTACACATGCTTGATTAGAGTTGCACAAAGATATTTTATATTGTTCATGTCTATTGTACAGAGTTGTATTTTCCTAATTTATTTGTTGGCCCATTTATCATTTATCAAAGGAGGGCAGGCTATGTATTACTTTGAAATAACTTTATATTCAGCTGTTTTGCTGGAGGTGTTTATCAACTTGCTTATGTTTACTATAATATCATCTGCAAATAGTGATACATTGACTTCTTCCTTTCTACTTTGCATCTATGTGAACTTTATCAGTTGTCTTATTGCTCTGGGTAGAACTTTTAATGCTATATTATTTAAATAGTGCAAGAGTGGGGTGCATTCACCTGTCTCCAATCTAGTGGAAATGTTTGAAATTTCTCTACATTTAATTTTATGTTGTCCATTGACTTTCCATATACTGCTTGGATTATGTTTAGGTATGTGCCTTATATCCCTGATCTCAGATTTTGACATGAAGGGGTGGTGAATTTTGTTGAAGGCCTTTTCATCATATTATGAGATGATCATGTGAATATTTTCTTTCAATTTATTGATATGGTTGATTATGTGGATTGGTTTTCATATATTGAGCCATCCCCACATCCCTGGGATGAAGCCTACTTGATCATCATGGGTGATATTCTTGATGTATTTCTGAATGGGGTCAAAGTCACACTTAAAGAAATGTTCAAAGTTCTTAGTTATATGGGACTACAAATCAAAACAACACTGAGATTCCACTCTAACCCAATCAGAATGCCTAAGAACAAGAGCTCAAGTGACAGTACATGCTGGTGAGTATGTAGAACCCGAGGAACACTCCTTTATTGCTGGTAGGATTGCAAGTTGGTAGAAACACTATGGGAAACAATCTGGCTATTTTTCAGAAAAATGGAAATAGTTCTACCTGAAGAACCAGCTCGACTAATTTGGGCATATATCCAAAATATGCCCCACCATGTGCTCCACTATGTTCATATTAGGCTTACATGTAATAGACAGAAGCTGGAAAGAACCCAGATGTCCCTCAATAGAAGAGTAGAGACAGAAAATGTGGTTTCTTTACATAATGGAATATTATTCAGCTATTAAGAATGAGGAAATCATGAGTTTTTCAGGCAAATGGTTAGAACTGGAAATTATCATCATGAGTTAAGTATCTCAGACCCAAAAGGGCATTCATAGTATGTACACACTAGTCAGTGGATATTAGCCAAAAAATACAGAATACCTAGGATACAACCTACTGAACTTAAGAAGTTTAACAACAGAAAGGCACAAATGAGGATACTTCAATAACATTTGAGGGTGAAGAAAATAATCATAGGAGTCAGGGGGAGGGAGGAACCTGGGTGTGAGTGGGGAGATGGAACAGAAATGGGACAGGATCAGTTAGGTGGGACAGGAACGAAGCCCAAAGCAGTAGCAGAATGAATAGAAATATGCAGGTTTGAGGGTGGGTTCCATGTGGGGGAACACTCTAGAAAGTACCATGGACCTTGGAGTTAAGACTCTCAGGACTTAGTGATATGCTCAACAATGGGGAGAGGGAACTTAAAAAGCATCCACCTCCATTCCATAGATAGGGCTTCAGGCAGATGGATGGGGTTACCAAAACACAGTTAAAATTTCTGACCCAGAATTGTTCCTGTGTAAAAGTACTTGATGGACAAAAATGGAGAAGAGATGAAGGGAAAGGTGGTCCAGTGACAGACCCAAATTGGAATTCCTCTCAAGGGCCGGCTCTAAGAACTGACATTATTACTTTTTTTTTTTTATATTTTGAAGTTTTATTAAGTTGCTTATTAAGTGACAAAGTAATAACTAAAATCAGAAGAAATATTTTAACTATATTTATGATGTGACATTGTATAAGGCAACTCTCTTTTTTTTTAATTTTTAATATTTTTATTACATATTTTCCTCAATTACATTTCCAATGCTATCCCAAAATTCCCCCATAGCGCCCCCCACTTCCTTACCCACCCATTCCCATTCTTTTGGCCCTGGCATTCCCCTATATTGGGGCATATAAAGTTTGCAAGTCCAATGGGCCTCTCTTTCCAGTGATGGCCGAATAGGCCATCTTTCGATACATATGCAGCTAGAGACAAGAGCTCCGGGGTACTGGTTAGTTCATAATGTTGTTCCAACTATAGGGTTGCAGATCCCTTTAGCTCCTTGGGTACTTTCTCTAGCTTCTCGATTGGGAGCCCTGTGATACATCCAATAGCTGACTGTGAGCATCCACTCCTGTGTTTGCTAGGCCCCTGCATAGTCTCACAAGAGACAGCTATCTTTGGGTCATTTCAGCAAAATCTTGCTAGTGTATGCAATGATGTCCGCATTTAGAAGCTGATTATGGGATGGATCCCTGGATAGGGCAGTCTCTAGATGGTCCATCCTTTCATCACAGCTCCAAGCTTTGTCTCTGTAACTCCTTCCATGGGTGTTTTGTTCCCAATTCTAAGAAGGGGCACAGTGTCCACATTTTGGTCTTCATTCTTCTTGAGTTTCATGCGTTTAGCAAATTGTATCTTATATCTTGGATATCCTAAGTTTTGGGCTAATATCCACTTATCAGTAAATACATATTGTGTGAGTTCATTTGTGATTGTGTTACTTCACTCAAGATGATGCCCTCCAATGGCTTGTGCTGTAAGATCGAGAATTGACAAGTGGGACCTCATGAAACTGCAAAGCTTCTGCAAGGCAAAAGACACCATCAATAAGACAAAAAAACCACCAACAGATTGGGAAAGGATCTTTACCTATCCTAAATCAGATAGGGGACTAATATCCAATATATATAAGGAACTCAAGAAGGTGGACTCTAGAAAGTCAAATAACCCCATTAAAAATGGGGCTCAGAACTGAACAAAGAATTCTCACCTGAAGAATACCAAATGGCAGAGAAGCACCTGAAAAAAATATTCAACATCCTTAATCATCAGGGAAATGCAAATCAAAACAACCCTGAGATTCCACCTCACACCAGTCAGAATGGCTAAGATCAAAAATTCAGGTGACAGCAGATGCTGGCGAGGATGTAGAGAAAAAGGAACACTCCTCCATTGTTGGTGGGATTGCAAGCTTGTACAACCACTCTGGAAATCAGTCTGGCGGTTCCTCAGATAATTGGACATAGTACTACCGGAGGATCCAGCAATACTTCTCCTGGGCATATATCCAGAAGATGTCCCAACCGGTAAGAAGGACACCTGCTCCACTAAGTTCATAGCAGCCCTATTTATAATAGCCAGAAGCTGGAAAGAACCCAGATGTCCCTCAACAGAAGAACGGATACAGAAATTATGGTACATCTACACAATGGAGTACTACTCAGCTATTAAAAAGAATGAATTTATGAAATTCCTAGCCAAATGGATGGACCTGGAGGGCATCATCCTGACATTATTACTGATGCAATGGTTTGCTGACAGACAGGAGCCTAGCATTGTTTGGCCTCCTAGAGACCCAAATAGCAGCTGAATAATTCAGTTGCAGATACTTATACCTAGAAATTGGACTGAAGTCCGGACCCCTATGGTGCAATTAGAGGAAGGATGGAAGAAGCTGAAGGGAAGAGTGACCCCATAGGAATACCAGCAGTATCAACTCATCTGGATGCCTAGAAGCTCCCAGAAACTGAGCCACCAACAAGGCAGCATGCCAGAGCTGGCTGGAGTATCCTGACACACATATAGCATAGGATTGCCTAGTCTGGCCTTACTGGGAAAATATGGGCCTAATCTTCAAATGACTTGAGACCCCATGGAGGGTGAAGTTCCAGTGTATGTGTGGGAGCATCCTCTTGGAAGAGGGGCAAGGGGGAGGAGGAATATGATGAGGAACTGTGAGGGGGTACCAGGGGCAGAAACAAAGCCAGGATATATATATATATATATATATATATATATATATATATATATATATATATATATGCGCATACATACAATACTCAAGGTCATCTACAGCTCCATAGTTAGTTTGAAGCCCACCCTGAGATACATTAGACCCTGTCTCATAAAAATATTATTAACTATACTCCTGTTAATAGAAATATAATTCCAGTTGGAATTGCCCCACTTAAATCTAGGATAACTAAGAGCTTTGTTGGCTTCTATTTGCCCTGAACTTGTGATAACTATTGTTTTTCAACCTGTCAAGAAAAAAATGAGACCTCTAATGTCCTATAATCAAAGGGTGTTCCTATGACATTGACCCAGAGGGAAGGAAACCTATGATAAGCAGACTGGAGTTAAAATGCTTAATCCGGCTCCCAGTGTGGAGACAGTGTCTTTTTGTGTCATTCTGATTTTCTTAAAAATTGGATATTTTATTCACTTACATTTCAAATGTTATCCCTTTCCAGGTTTCCCCTCTGCAAACACCCTCTTCCAACCCCCTTTACCCTACTTCCATGAGGGTGCTCCCCCTCTGACCTAGCTACTACTGCCTCACTGCTCTAGCATTCCTCTTCAATGGGACATCAAACCTTCACAAAACCAAGGGCCTCCTCTCACATTGATGCCAGATAAGGCCCCTTCAGCTTCTTGAGTACTTCTCCTTACTCCTCCACTGGCTTCCCTTTGCTCTGTCCAATGGTTGGCTGTGAGAATCCACATTTGTATTGGTCAGGATGTAGAAGACCCTCCCAGGAGACAGTTGTATCAGGCTCCTGTCAGCAAGCACTTCTTTCTTTATCAGCAATAGTGTCTGGGTTTGGTGTCTGCATGTGGGATGGATCCCCAGATAGGGTAGTCTCTGGATAACGTTTCCTTCAGTCTTGATCCACTCTTTTTTTTTCTTGTATTTCCTATAGAAAGGAGGAATTATGGATTAAAATTTTGGAACTGAGTGTGGGGTCCCATCCCTCAACCATGCCAACCTCTGGATATGGTCTTTAAAGGTTCTCTCTCCCCTTTTGTGGTGTATTTTGGCTAATGTAATCCTGTTGGAGTCCTGTGAGTCCTTTGCTTTTTGGCATTGGGGACTTTCGGGTTGCTACATCCAGTTCCCCATCCCCATTTGCTATACACTGCTATTCAGGTTCCCGACCCACATTACATTTCCTCCATCTCCTCTGATATATGATTCTTCCCTCTTTTTCACCTACCCCTCTTCTCTTACATCCCAGTCCCTTTCACCCTCTATTTCCCATGAGTATTTTGTTCCCCTTTCTAAGTAGGGCTGAAGCATTCACACTGATCTTCCTTCTGCTTGAGCTTCATTGGCTCCATGAGTTGTATCTTGGGTATTCCATGTTCTTTGACTAATATTCACTTATCAGTGAGTACATACCATGCATGGTCTTTTGTGACTGAGTTACCCCACTCAAGACAATAGTTTTTAATTTTTTAAAAATTTTATTAGTTATTTTCTTCATTTACATTTCAAATGCTATCCTGCAAGTACCCTATACCATGTTCCATGCACTGCTCCCCAACCCACCCACTCCCACTTCTTGGCCCTGGATTCCCCTGTACTGGGGCATATAAAGTTTGCAAGACCAAGGGGCCTCTCTTCCCAATACTGGCTGACTAGGCCATCTTTTGCTACTTATGTAGCTAGAGACACAAGATCTGAGGGCACTAGTTAGTTATTTTTTTGTTCCACCTATAGGGTTGCAGAACCCTTCAGCTCCTTGGGTATATTCTCTAGCTCCACCATTGGGGCCCTGAGTTCCATCCAATAGATGACTATGACCATCCACTTCTGTATTTGCCAGGCACTGGAATAGCCTCACAAGAGACAGCTATATCAGGGTCTTTTCAGCCAAATCTTGCAGGCATGTACAATAGTGTCTGCATTTGGTGGCTGATTATAGGATGGATCCCTGGATGGGGTAGTCTCTAGGTGGTCCATCCTTTCATCTTAGCTCCAAACTTTGTCTGTGTAACTCCTTCCATGGGTATTTTGTTCCCAATTCTAAGGAGAAATGAAGTATCCACATATTGGTCTTCCTACTTCTTGATTTTCTTGTGTTTTGCAAATTGAATCTTGGATATTCTAAGTTTCTTGGCTAATATCCACTTATCAGTGAGTGCATATCAAGTGGTTCCTTTTGAGATTGGGTTACCTCACTTAGGATAATATCCTCCAGATACATCCATTTGTTGAAGAATTTCATAAATACATTGTTTCTAATAGCTGAGTAGTATTCTCTTGTGTAAATGTACCACATTTTCTATATCCATTCCTCTGTTGAGGAACATATGGGTTCTTTCCAGCTTTTGACTTTTATAAATAAGGCTGCTATGAACATAGTGGAGCATGTGTCCTTATTACCAGTTGGAACATCTTCTGGGAATATGCCCAGGAGAGGTA
This sequence comes from Mus caroli, assembly GCF_978045245.1. Lineage (NCBI taxonomy): Eukaryota > Metazoa > Chordata > Mammalia > Rodentia > Muridae > Mus > Mus caroli. Next base: position 114,911,179 of record NW_028227260.1, on the reverse strand, counting down.
TTGCTGCATCTTCCAGTCTGACAATGTCAACTTTTCTGAGGAACTGCCAGACTGATTTCCTGAGTGTTTGTACAAGCTTGCAATGCCACCAGCAATGAAGGAGTGTTCCTTCACATCCATGCCAGCATCTGCTGTCACCTGAATTTTCACACTTAGCCATTCTGACTGGTGTGAGGTGGAATCTCAGGGTTGTTTTGATTTGCATTTCCCTGATGATTAAGGATGTTGGACATTTTTTCAGGTGTTTCTCATCCCTTCAGTATTCCTCACTTGGGAATTATTTGTTTAGCTCTGTACCCCATTTTTAATGGGGTTACTTGAATTTCTGTGGTCCAGTGTCTTGAGCTCCTTGTAGATATTGGATATTAGTTCCCTATCAGATTTAGGATTAGAAAAAAATCCTTTCCCAATCTGTTGGTGGTCTTTTTGTTTATTGACAGTATCTTTTGCCTTACAGAAGTTTTGCAATTTTATGAGGTCCCTTTTGCTGATTCCTGATCTTACTGCACAAGCCATTGCTCTTCTGTTCAGGGATTATTCCACTTTGCCTATAACTTCCAGGCTTTTACCTACTTTATCCTCTATAAAATTTAGTCTGGTTTTATGTGGAGTTCTTTGATCTACTTAGACTTGAGCTTTGTACAAGAAGATAAGAATGGATCAATTTGCATTCTTCTAAGTGATAACCTCCCTTTGTGCCATCATCATTTGTTGAAAATGCTGTCTTTTTTTCCAATTCATGGTTTTAGATCGATCCCTTGTCAAAGGTCAAGTGACCATAGGTGTGTGAGTTCATTGCTGGGTCTTCAATTCTGTCCCATTGATCTCCCTGTCTGTCGCTGTACCAGTACCATGCAGTTTTTATCAAAATTGTTCTGTAGTGCAGCTTGAGGTCTGGCATGGTGATTCCACCAGAGTTTCTTTTATTGTTGAGAATAGTTTTTGCCATCCTAGGTTTTTTGTCATTCCAGATGAATATGCAAATTGACCTTTCTATCTCAGTGAAGAATTGATTTGGAATTTTGATGGGAATTGCATTGAATATGTAGATTGCTTTTGGCAGGATAGCCATTTTTACTATATTAATCCTGCCAATCCATGAGCATGGGAGACATTTCCATCTTCTGAGATCTTCAATTTCTTTCGTCAGAGACTTGAAGTTCTTGCCATACAGATCTTTCACTTCCTTAGTTAGAGTCACACCAAGGTATTTTATATTTTTTGTAACTATTGTGAAGGGTGCTGTTTCACTAATTTCTTTCTCAGCCTATTTATCCTTTGTGTAGAGAAAGGCCACTGATTTGTTTGAGTTAATTTTATATCCAGCTACTGCAATGAAGCCGTATATCAGGTTCAGGAATTCTCTGGTGGAATTTTTAGGGTCACTTATATATACAATCATATCATCTGCAAATAGTCATATTTTGACTTCTTTCCAATTTTTATCCCCTTGATCTCCTTTTGTTGTGGTATTTCTTTGGCTAGGACTTCAAGTACTATATTGAATAGGTAGGGAGAAAGTTGGCAGCCTTGTCTATTCCCTGATTTTAGTGGGATTGCTTCCAGTTTCACTCCATTTAGTTTGATATAGGCTAATGGTTTGCTGTATATTTTTTATTGTTTAGGTATGGGCCTTGAATTCCTGAGTATATTAAAAATGTCACTGAAGTCCAACTTGGTGGACCAATGAATTTTACTGGGATTCCTTAAAGGAATTTGTGCAAGGGGTTACTTACAGGAGCAGAAATGACTCAAAGGCAGCTGCATCACCAAAGCCCACCACAGCATGGGCGAGAGCTCACAAAGCCGGGGACCTGGAGCACACTGCACGGCCTGCAGGCAGCACAACAGTTTGGAGAGAGTCTTCCACGTGCCTCAGTGGGTCTATACCTCTTCCAGGCAAGGTAGCTCCAGCTCTGCTGGTTTCTACTTCTTTCGGGAAACTAGTCTCATCTTCCAAGATACTCCTCAATTGTAGCTCAGCTTTCTGCATCTGAGAAGGACTCTCAGCTTTTAGTCCTTCCTCTGGCATGGAGGAGCCTAATGACTGTTTTAAGTTTGGGGGACTCCTTGAAGCTGTTTGGAGGTGTTTGCCTTCCTGCTTAAAGAGCTTCCTGAAGCTCTTTTGAGTTGTTTATCTCCCTGCTTAAGGAGATTCCTGCAGGGTGGAAGGTTTCGATCCTCTGAGGACACTATTATACAACAATATATTAAGGGCTTTGGGAGTTATATTAGTAATAAATTCAACTGTACTTGGATTGTACAGTTAATAATAATTTTATATGTCACATTATAATATAGTAGAAGTAATAATAATAATAATAATTATAATAATAATTTCAACTGTGCCTTACCCTGATAACATGGTTTCACATATACATGGGAGTATGGTAGCCTCCGGACCCATCCTCTGTCCAGGTAGCTGGACCATGATAATGGATTTTATACTCAGATGGCCATTAATTTTATTTATAGTTGCCAATTTGTAGGGCACACCATTTACTTTGAGATTTCCTGTACTTATAATTTCTAAATGGTCCCCTCTGGTAAGTTGGAACAGGAAGAAAACTGTACAGCTAGACCCTAACACACACAATCCTGATGGGTTGAGCAGAAGTATAATCTAGGCTGTGTCCCTCACATATCTGATATAGTCCACAGAGGGCATGGTACCTGATATCTGCATTGACACTGTTTCAGGCCAGTCAGAGATGAGAGAAACTAGACAAGGGATAGAGGTTTTGTTCAAAGTGGTTTGGGAACCAAAGCATTGGATTTCCTAATCCACTGCATTATAAAATCTTTGGCCCAGGTATGTGGTGCTTCCAGCAGAAGTTTAAATCACACTTCCACTAGGTAAGTCAGTTTTCCACAACAACTGAAGTATTATTTTGGTTTTGGTTTTGGTTTTGGTTTTGGTTTTGGTTTTGGTTTTGGTTTTGGTTTTGGTTTTGGTTTTGGTTTTGGTTTTGGTTTTGGTTTTGGTTTTGGTTTTGGTTTTGACAGGGTCTCATTATGTAGATCAGTGTAACCAGGAACACACTGTGTAGTAGTCCAGGCTACCATCAAACTAACAGAGGCCTCTGACTCTGGAGTGCTAGGTTTAAAGGCATGTGCTACTACCACACCTAGCCCCAATTGAAGTTTTAGGGAGTTAAACTGTACTGGCTACTTTTGTGTGAACTTGACACAGATAGAGTTATCACAGAGAAATGAGCTTCAGTTGAGGAAATACCTCCATGAGATCCAACTGTAAGGCATTTTCTCAATTAGTGATCAAGGGGGAAAGGCCCCTTGTGGGTAGGACCATCTCTGGGCTGTTAGTCTTGGGTTCTATAAGATAGCAGGCTGAGCAAGCCAGGGGAAGCAAGCCAGTAAGGAACATCCCTCCATGGCCTCTGCATCAGCTCCTGCTCCCTGACCTGCTTGAGTCCCAGTCCTGACTTCTTTCAGTGATGAACAGCAATGTGGCAATGTGAGCTGAATAAACCCTTCTCCCCCAACTACTTCTTGGTCATGATGTTTGTGCAGGAATAGAAACCCTGACTAAGACAAATTGGTACTGGGAGTGGGGTATTCCTGAGAAAACCTGACCATGTTTTGGGGAGGACTGTGGAAGGACTTTGGAACTTTGGACTTGAAGATCCATTTGTTGTTAAGAGCTCTGTCAGATGTTGTATAGGAGCTTGGAAGATAATGTTGAGAAAAGTACAGAAGATGGAGGTCTGGATTGTGAAATTTCAGAGGGAATATTAAAGACACTTTCAGGGCCATTGCTGTTTTGATTGTGAAGATTTTGTATCTCTGGTTAGCTGGGGCTGAAGAATCAGCTGTGGTTAAGAAGATACCAGAACTACTAAAGCAAAAACTTTCCATTACTGGGACTATTGATGCTGGTTAGCTGGAGCTAAGAATTTAGTGGTAATTAAGAAGAGACCAGCATTATTGAGGTGACATCTTCTGGGAAGTGTTTTCTGAAAGCACAAAGAGGGTGTGCTCCAGAGATAGCCAAGATTGTACTCCTGCTGAAGCGGGACTTGGTAATATGTAAGGGTCTCGCAGGTGGTACTGGTTTTGAAGGCATGAAGGGATCACGCACAGCAGCTGAGGCTCGGCACTGTGAGAGGCTATGAAAGGCCATTGGTGAAGGTGTAGCCTCAGTTGCAATTGAAGGCCCAGGACTGAAGGGGTCATGCAGTGTTTTGGACATGCCAGTTACATGAGATGACCACCAAGAGCAGCAGCAGCAGTGGAGTACAGTTGTCTGGAGCCCAGAGGATGACGCATGTGCTACAAAGGGCATGGCTAGAGAAGTGACCCAAGCCCTTGGTGGAGCCCAGAAGATCGTGAGTTGGATCCCAGACATTGGATGGTTGGAGATTGATTTTTGCTTTGATTGTAACTGTACCTTTATATTTTCCCTCTTGAAGGAAGAAACTGTTTTAGTGGAGCCCACAGTTAAGAGACTTTTAATTGTAAAAATACTTTGGATTTTAAAAGAGATGGATATTTTAAAGAGATTGAAATTTTAAGAATATGTAAAGACTATGGGACTTTTAAAGTTATTTATATCTTGGGGATGAATAAGAATGCAAGGGTTGAGGCTTACTAGTGATATGTTTGTGTGTCAAGTTGACAAGGGGTCAATTGTACTGGCTAGATTTGTTTCAACTTGACATAGCTAGAGTTATCACAGAGAAAGAAGCTTCAGTTGAGGAAATGCCTCCATGAGATCCAACTGTAAGGCATTTTCTCAATTAGTGAACCAGGGGGAAAAGCCCCTTGTGGGTAGGATCATCTCTGGGCTGTTAGTCTTGGGTTCTATAAGAGAGCAGGCTGAGCAAGCCAGGGGAAGCAAGCCAGTAAGGACCATCCCTCCATGGCCTCTGCATCAGCTCCTGCTCCCTCACCTGCATGAGTTCCAGTCCTGACTTCTTTCAGTGATGAACAGCAATGTGTGAGAATTTTGCTTTCTTTAAAAACCCAGTAATGTTATATGAGTACTTTTTTGTTTTGTTTTGTTTTAATCTCACGTGTGTCCCCAGCTGCACATAGTTTATGTTTGAAATTCTAGGGACTCTTGAGAGGGTATAAATGCAAGAGCTCCTGAGAGGACCTGGGGCAGTTGCTGCTACTCCTGTTGCATCTGCTTGTTATCGCTGGTTTAAATGAACAGTGCTCTAGCCACTGGAGCAAGGTTGTGCATTTATGTGTGTTAAAGGGCAATGATAGATATACATTGTTTCAAGAAGAAAAACAATTCCAAAATTCAGCTCACAAAGTAGGGTATTACCTTGATATAAAAACTGTTTAATGTTAATTAAAAAATAGTTGGATAGGGGCTAGGAAGTTGGCTAACTGGGTAAAGTGCTTGCACTCACAGTAAATGCTAAGTGTGCCAGCACTTGTGTGTAACCCAGCCCTGGAGGAGTGGAGAGAGATAGATGCCGGGGCTTGCTGAAGTACCAGTGTAGCTGAAAGGGCCAGCTCCAAGTTCAATGAAAACAACTATCTCAAAATAAGATGGACAGAAATAGAGAAAGTCACTCAGCAGCTTATCTGGAATGATTAATTCATTTAAGTAAATTTAGAAAAACAGTATGATTGATTTAAAAGAAATGTTGAAATACTGAATATTTGGTAAAACAAATATTTCAATTCTTTCTATCTATAAATGAATATTTGAAATAATGAGGAATAAAGATCAACAGCTTAAGAATGAATCTAAACACAATGAACAGGCCACTGACACAGTATGTGCATATTTGTGTGTTTTAATTATGATATATTTTCAATACACATAGTAGTATGTTGGATAATATATATATATATATATATATATATATATATATATATATATATATATGTTGAATCTACCTGAATAAATAAAATACTAAATCTAAAAAAAAATGAATCTAAAAATCAAACTTCTATATGTTTGCTGAACATCAAAATAGAAGATATTCTTGATCATTTATGTTTGAAGACACATGTGAAGCATTCTTTTTTTAGTTTTTTATTTCCTTTTTTAATTAGGTATTTTCTTCCTTTATATTTCAAATGTTTTCCCCAAAATCCCCCAAATCTGCACCCCCACTCCCCTACCCACCTACTCCCACTTCTTGGCCCTGGTGTTCCCCAAATACTGAGGCATATAAAGTTTGCAAGATGTTGAATATGCCTGAATAAACAAAATACTAATACTAAAAAAAAAGAATGAATCTAAAAATCAAACTTCTATATGATTGCTGACCATCAAAATAGAAGGCATTCTTGATCATTTATGTTTGAGACACATGTGAAGCATTCTTAATCATTAGGTAAGTTTAGGTGTCATTTATCTCAGGCCAAGCACAATGAAATGATGTTTTGATGCCTTTATGAGAATACAAAAATCCATGTCTCAAACTAATATTTATACATTTTTTCAGTTACATTTAATGTGTTAGTGTTATGAAATATAACATGGCAAGGGAGTACCTTTGGAGGGCTAATGCCAGGTGTTCCCCTGAGAAATTATACCATGCAACAGACCTGGTATAAAATGGATTTATTGGGGGAGGGGAGAGGAGTGAGGAACTGGGGAAGAGATAGAGGCAGACAGACAGAAGCAAAGCCATTAGGTCAGAAAATGTAGGGCAGAGAACAGATAGAGGGGAAGCTGGGAACAAAGACAGACAGAGATCTCAGAAAGAAGAACAATGGGAACAGAGAGAAGGGGCTGGGCCTGAAACAGTGAGAGGGGACTAATCAGTCCTTTTATCCTGCCTCACAGTTAGCAGTTTAGTTTGTTTCAAGAAACAAATACACTTTCTTTCAATGAATTTTGTAAGTGAACAGGAAATAGTCTCATCTCTCAGAGCTGACAGTGTTAATTTTATAATGTTTATAGGAGATTTTTGTGGGACTATTTTCTTAAAAACAGTGTAAGCCAGATATGTTGTCACATACCTGTAATAGCACCTACATGGAATGCTGGGATCACCTTGAACCTAAACATTCTAGACCTTCCTGGACAATAAACAACAGACTAAGTGGCTATCACAAAAATGAAATGAAATGAAATAAAATCAAACCAATGAACCTTCTATATTTGTATCTCATACCTTTGGGAACTAATAAGATAATGATTAAAAATAAATTTCAATTATCTTTATCAATAAAAATAATTAGAAATGTTATGAAGGTTAAAAAAAAAATCACAACAGGGAGGGGGGAGGGACCTGGGTGTGAAAGGGGACAAGGAGGGGAAGAGAGGAAAATGATCAGGTATTGCGGGGGTGGGGAAAAGAACTGAAGCGCTTAGGACCAGCAAAAAGAATGGAAAGAGGCATGTTTGATAGGTAGGAGGTTATAAAACCCTCTAGTGTAGGAAGCCGTGATAATACATGCCGTCACTAGATGGCGCTAAGCTCCGTTGTGCGCATGTGCAGGAGCAAATGCCTGCCAAGTCACTAGTCTGTCCCCTGGGACATTTGAGACTGTGGGTGGAACCGCCAGTAGTATTAACATGTCACACCTGTGGGTATATATAGCAACACTTTTCTATCCTTCTTTGTTCTACCTCACGATTATGAATACAGTGTAACCACGAAATGTCTTGACTTGTGTTCTGTGTGCATTCCTGCGGGACAGGAATAGCACAGGACACTCTAGAATGTACAAGAGACCTGAGAGGTGAGAGAATCTCAAGACTCAAAGGGAGGGACCTTAGATGAAATGCCCTGCAGTGGGGTGAGGGAACTTGTAGAGCCCTCCAGTGGAGAAACAGGACATCAAGTGGAAAGATTGGGTTGCCATCCCACAGTCAAAAGCTTTAACCCAGAATTGTTCCTGTCTGAAAGAAGGACAGGGACAAAAATGGAGAAAAGCCTAAGGAAAAGGAGATCCAGTGACAGGCCCAAATTGGGATGCAGCTCAAGGAGAGGCATCAAGGCCTGACACTATTACTGATGCTATGGTGTGCTCACAAAAATGGGCCTATCATGACTGCCCTCTGAAAGACCCAACCAGCAAGTGAAAGAGACAGATGCAGAAATTTACATGCAACCAATGGACAGAAGCTGGGAACCCCTGTGGTTGAATTAGGGAAAAGCTAGAAGCAGCTGAGGAAGAGGGCGACCCTGTAGGAGGACCAACAGTCTCAAATAACCTGGACCTCCCAGGATCTCTCAGACACTGAGCCACCAACCAGACTGCATACAGCAGCTGATTTGAAGCCCCCAACACATATACAGCAGAGGACTCCCGTGTTGGACACAGTTAGAGAAGGTGCATCTAACCCTCAAGAGACTTGAGGCCACAGGGAGTAGGGAGGTCTGGTGGGGTGGGGGTAGGATGGTGGGGACATCCTTTTGGAGATGGGGAGTGGGGGCGTGGGGGGCATGGCAGAAGGAGTTATGGCATGTGGAACAGTCAGAGGGCAGACAAGGAGGGGGATAAAGTCTGGACTTTAAAAAAAGATTAAAGAATAAATTTTAAACAATTCACTACATTAGTGTGTGAAAGTTCGGTACAAAGGAATATTTGCCACTCACTTATTCATTTAGATTTTGTTTGGAAGTTAATATAAAGAGGCTCTTACACTTAAACAAGAAAATGATTAAAGATGTTTAAAAATAAAGGAGTTCTATTTTGACTCTAGAGGTATACCTCCTAGTTGACTTTATAATCACATCAGTGGGGTTTAACTTCCTTCTTAGAATCATCAGAATAACAAGGATTAAAGAGTCTTTCAAACTCAGTTACATAGGGGAAAAAAAAGTTAGCAAATTTTTTTATTTGGTTACAAATGTACCAGCAAGTAAAAAATATGTATGCTTCATTAGTCTGAAGATGGGAAAGTAGATGAGTACTTCAGAGTATGCTTCATAATGTCTCTTTTAAACACAGACATTTATTTTCTCAGTTCACCATCTACATCAAAAAGCATATCATCGTTGTTGTTCTCCAAGTTCATCAAACCCTAAAACAGAAAAGCACTTCTTACTAAACAAACTCCCAAGCATACAAATAGGAAAGATTCTGTGCAAATGATGTATAGACGTGCTATATATAGTTAAGCCAGATAATTATACTGTTAATAAACTATGAGGTACATCTGAGGACAAATTCCCAGTTTATAATTTCATGTCTTCAATAATTCCTACAAAGTCATTAGGATTTTACAGATAATATCAGTCACTTCAGTCAGAAATAATTCAAAATAGCAAGTAGTTAAACTTTTTGATTCCTAAAACATATTTAGTTTCCTAAGGACATTTTATTGACTATGCGCATACCTCCATGCACACCTCCATGGACTTCTCATGCATGTCTTTAATTGCTTCCGGGGTCTGGCTCTGACTACATTTGGACAGTTTTAATGCTTGTTGTTCTTTTTGATAATTGCTCTACAAATGTAAAAGGAAAACATTACTATAACAATTCTGTTCATTTTGTTGTTACTGCCATGCAGCATGAATGCTAGGCTAAGATTCAACCACTAAATATATCTCCAATACTAAAATGTTTACGTGAGCAAAAATAATTCAATATGAAACTTAAAAGGAATAGTTTTCTACGTGATTTAACATTTTAACAACTATGACTAAATATACTTATATTTTTAAGTAACATGAAATACAACTATACTACCAATTGTGGGTTAATAAAACTTTTTTTTTTATGAGAAAGTGTTTGCCATGCTGCAGAGAATGGCCTTAGCCTCCAAGTACTTAGGTTTATAGGCATGCACCATGTAAACATGAACTTGGTAAAATCATAACCCTGGAAGCTTAACTCTAGCTAGTGTTAATGCTTTTATCATACAATGGCCTCCTTTTACTAAATAGCAGAAGCAATCCCAAGAGTTGGTTCACTACCTCATCTCTGTATGTACCCCCAACCTAAAGTGTATGTTCCACGTCTTCAACTTTCTCTTCCATTCTTAAGGATGCCTTACACTATTCTTTTCTAAGTCCAACATCTTCACTTGTCTCAACTATTGTCAAGAGTTTCAGCAATTGTAACTGCTATTTTAAATTTATGACTCCAGCTGGCTGTCAATGTAATGCCTATAAAACTAACTTTTATAAAGTTTGAGTTACAATGATCACAAGATCTAGTCTTGATCACTTAAAGACATCCTGCCTCAAAATAAAGTGTAAAGAGATGTCTGGGGGAAAAGTTTAGTGGTAGATTGGTTTTCTCTAGGTTTCAATCTCAAGTAACACATGGAAGTAGTAATATACATTTCTCTTTGTATTCTTTATGTTGGCACACAACCATGGTAATTTGCATTTTATAAAAAATTAAGACAAGCTCTTTATACCTTTTCTCCTTGGGACACTACATTCCTATTTTGTCCTTTATATATTGTGATCAGTTTAACCTCACACTTCCACTCAAATCATCCTGATTAAGTACAATGACCTCCACTTTGCGTATTTTCCATTTAAAAATCATACACATGCATATATATGGGGACAAAGGATTAATATTGGGTGTCTTCTTTGGTTGCACCCTACTGTTTGGGAGACAGGATCTGACTGAACCTAGAGCTCATCCATTAGGCTACACCTGGTGGCTAGGAAGCTCTGGGAATCTTCTTATCTCTGAACTAAATCTGAGTTTGGTGGTTCTAAAATGCTCACCACCACACTAACTTTTATTGTTGTGGTGGTTTGTTTTTAGTTTTGCTAGCTTGTTGGTGGTGGTTGTGTAGGTGGTGGTAGTGGTGGTGGTCTGTGCATGCATGCCTACTCAGGGAATATAAGCTCGGGTCTCCATGCCTACACTGAGAAAGATTACCAAATAAACCATTTTCCAGCCCTGCAAATCTATCTTATTTGGCCCATTAGCAACATATGACACAGTTAGTGAACTTTTCTTCCTTAAAAGTTTTCCTTCACTTATGGTAGTATTCTTTCTACCAATTGTTCTCTTCCTTTGCTGGTTCCCTGTCAACCCCCCCCCCCTTGCCACATGCACAATTACAAATATTTAAGTTCTCTGGGGGTCTGTCTTTAGATTCCTCATTTACACTGATGATCACTCCCCCTTGAAATTTCATCCAGAGATCAAGGTATAAAAATTGCCTTCAATTGGAGTATTTTTTTTTTTATCTTCAGTCCCTATCTCTTTCTTGAACTGACATATAATGGCAGCTTCCTCAATGCCTTCCCAGGCAAGAATGGATCTCCTGTTCCTTTCATATTTAATACTTCTGAAACTATTAAACCATCAAATAAAAATGTAGTTAATATGGTCATCATCTCAGGTCTTACTTGGAAACCATGTGATGACTACAGTCATTGGTACAGTAATGGAGAGATGATCTAAGATAGTTTGGTGATATTCTTCCACAGGAATATTCTGCTAGGGTCGTTGAGACAGCCTGATGGAAACAGGTTGTTTCCATCCACTGTTGTTACTAAATCTGTACTAAGTTATGATGGTAAGAACTGATTTACCAGTTTGAATTGGCTTTCTAATATTAACAACAGAGTCCAGATGACACCAGTAACTAAGCTTTCACTCTCCTATCAACTGTACCTGAGGCTGACATACTGTGCTCACTTTTGTAAAAAGTGGTAATCCTCTTTTCATCTTTCAGCAAATGTCTGCCTCTTGAAAATTTATGATCTTGACTACCATAAAATACCTAGTGGTTTTCATTGATATAGTAGTATGTGATCATACTTCTCTGGTTTACAATTCAGTAGGACTAGAACAGAACAAAGGATAGATAGATAATGAAACTTAATTTAGGTTCATGTGCCCAACACAAGGCTAGTTTCTCCATTCCTACCTGATACTTAGTTATACTAGGTTAATTATAAAGTTAGTTATGATACTAACCATTGATTTTTCTTGTTCTTCATTGAATTTCTGTATATCCATATCAAACTTCTGAAATGTAGTTATATCCTGCTCACACAACTTGTGGTTGATCACCTCGCTGTAAAGCAAAGTAATGAAAGCAGTCACATTTCATACCAATATGAAAAAAGAACACTCAAAACAAATTAAATAGACCATTTCATACTATAAAAAGAAAAACAGCAGTACAAAATTATCTAATGGGAAATCATTACAGATTTTTCCCTAACAGATTATCAGAGACATCTTCTTTTATGTTTTAGCTTTTCAAAATTAAAGAGGTTTTAATACATATACATCTTAATTTAGGAATTTAATCGTATTTCAAAGTATTTTTTCATTAATTTCTACCAAATATAAGGTCTAATTTATTTTCCTATATTTATTCAGTTAAGACATACTGCAAAACATAAGTCAATTAAAATATATAAATTGTCTGCATATGTAATTGATCCTTTTCCATATTGTTATAATAAACCATAAATTACATTTCTAAGATTTTGTGCAAGACTTCTGTGTTTCCACAATGAAATTAAATCAAATTTTAAAATCTAATTAACAGGTACTTAAAGTAGAAAATAAAAATTTTCACAGATTTCTGAAAATTAGGTTTCGTTTCCTCGAAGGCATGAAGTTATAGGGTTAAATGCTTAGACAAAATCAAAGACACATATTTTTTACTAAAATCTCACACATGGCTTTTTTTTTTAAACTTAGCCATTTATAATTTTTTAAATGATACAAATGTGACCCTACCAAACTAAAACCTCTACCTCTCCCATTTGTTCATTTGCCAAAGTCATTCTAATTTCTGGTTGCTTTCTTTGAAAGAATCTTTGATATAAGTTTCCATGTGTTTTCTCTTTATGTGGCTCCAGGTCCAAGGTATCTCAAATAATCATCTGATATCTATGGGCAACAGGCACATATGTGGTGCACATATATACCTATAAGCAAAACACTAATATACAAATATGTCTGAAAAATAAGTATTAAGAGCATTGTTTCCTAAGCCATGTAAGATATTTTGGGCCTATGATCCTAGTCTAGGAAGCTTAAGCAGGAGTTTTCCAGTGTATAGGACAACATAGATTACATAGCAAAATTCAGGCCAGCCTGAACTACATAGTGAGACCATATCTCAAAGAAAAATTATTGTCTTCTAAGAAAGCTAATGTAACATTCAATTACATATAATTTAAAACAGATTCTTTTGGATCTGAGTATCATTCTCTCACTGGTTAGTAAAGCTATCTTCTACTTTCAGTTACATAATTCATTTTATGAAAAAACAAAACAAAACAAAACAAAAACCAGTGAGGGGATTGGAGAGATGATTCAGCAGTTAAGAGCACTGGTTCCCTTCCAGAGATCTGAGATTGGATTCCCAGCACCTCCAAGATGGCTCACAACCTATAACTCCAGTTCCAGGGGAATCAATGCCTTCATCTGGCCTCCTCAGGTACCAGACATACAAGCTGTGTGCAAGCAAAACAAACATACCCATAAAATAAAATTTTAAAAAAAGTAATAAGGGTTACATTAAAGAATTCAGTTTTGCACTGTGTCAAATAAAGAAGCACAGAGGAGTCCTAGAAAAGAAAATGACTTAATATAAAATTAATACTAGGTCAATAAAAAACTGTTGAATGTACAGAATTTTGTATACATATCACTTAGGTTTGAATACATGGAAGTATAAAAAAGTTTACATCTTTTTTTTTCCTCTAAAATCCCTTCAAAGCAGTTATGAAGATACCTCAATAGTTAAGAGGGTTTACTGTGAAAGGAGGAGGTTTGCAAATTTGAATCTAGTACCCATCTTGTAAACCAACCATGGATGGTTGCTTCTACAATAGCAGCACTGTGGTAGGCAAAGTGAGAATTGCTAGGACTTGCTGGCTGCTTGTCTAACTGGATGTTCAGTGACAGAACCTGACTTAAGGGAATAAGGTGGAAAGTAATAGAGCGAAACCCAACATCCTCCTCTGCCCTCCACATTTGTATTTATGCACCACACACACACATACAAAAAAATAAAAATTAAGTTTAATTAATGTCACACCTCTGCAAAAAGCACCATTTTCACTTCTGTACCACAGGAAAAAGTAAGTCCATGATGCTAAATCAAAAATATTTGCAAGAGTCTGTGTCATGAGTAGACCTTGGGTGCTGACTCTGCAACTAGTCCCACAATACCCAGAGGAAGCTCAACTCCCAGGTGCTCTAACACACCCAGGATCACAGCAATGGCATCAACATCAGGAGTAACTTGAGTCCCTAAGGATCCAGGGACACAGGAACTCCTGCCTTGCCAGTGGCATGGATTCCTTCTGGTCTGAAACTGCACCTGGATCAGACCTGGGGTACTGGCTCTGCACCCACTCTTAAAACACCCAGAGGAAGCATGACTCCCAGGTATTCTGAAATGCCCAAGATCACAGGATTACAGAGGAAGCTCAACTCCCAGGAGATCAGAGACACCCAGGAACACTGGAGTTCTGACAGAAGATCACAGCTGAGGGCACGACATCTTTCCCAACACCCTGTGTATGTGGGACCCCCACTAGAACCAGGGAAACAAAATCATCCTCCCAGCCAGATCACGGGTTCCTTGCAGCTTGCAACTGTGTCTAGAGAAAACATAGGGCTCTGGCACCCCACCAAATCTTGCAACACCAAGAAAAAGCTTAACTCCCAGGAGCTCTGACACAGCAGGATCTCACTAGATTGTTCACACCAGGATTTCAGGATCCAAGAGGCAGCATGACTTCCAGGAGTTCAGACACACCCAGAATATCAGGATCGCAGGATCCCAGGATCCCAGATAGCTGGACTCCAATGAGTTCTGACACAACCAGGATTACAGGAGGGACAGGCTCCAGTCAGAGACTGCAAGGGAAGGTAGCACCAAAGAAAATGAGATAGCAAGAGTTAAGTGCAAGAATATAAATAATAGAAACCAAAACTAGTCGGCATCATCAGAACAGGTGAAGGAATTGAACAAAAACCATCTAGGATCTAAAACTGGAAATAGAGTTTAAAAACTCACAAAGACAGATGAACCTGGAGAAAGAAAACCTAGGAGACATAGATGCAAGCATCTCCAACAGAATACAAGAGATAGAATAGAGAATCGCAGGTACAGAAGATACCATAGATACACTGACAGAACAGTCAAAAAATGCAAAATGCAAAAATCTCCTAACCCAAAACATCCAGGAAATCCAGGACACAGTGAGATGACAAAACCTAAGAAAAATAGGTATAGAGGAGAAAAAAGATTACAAATCAAAGGGCCAGCATATATCTTCATCAAAGTCATAAATGAAAACTTTCCCAATCTAAGGAAAGAGATGCACATGAACAAACAAGAAGCCTACAGAAATCCAAATAAACTGGACCAGAAAAGAAATTCTCGCTGACACATAATAATCAGAACAACAAATGCACTAAATAAAGATAGTATATTAAAAGCAGTAAGGAAAAAAGGTCAAATAACATGAAAAGGCACACCTATTAGAAATACACCAGACTTCTCACCAGAGACTATAAAACCAGAAGATTCTGGACAGATGATACACAGAACCTGAGAGAACACAATTGCCAGCCCAGGTTACTATACCCAGCAAAACTCAAAATTACCATAGATGGAGAAACCAAAATATTCCACGATAAAACCAAATTCACACAATATCTTTCCACGAATCCAAACCTTCAAAGGTAGATGGAAAACTACAACACAAGGAGGGAAACACTACACCATACAAAAATCAAGAAAGAAATCTTCTTTCAACAAACCTCAAAGAAGGTAGCAACATAAACATAATTCCACCTCAAACAACAAAAGTAACAGGAAACAACCAACAGTCACTGGTCTTTAATATTTCTTAATAGCAATGGATTCAATTCCCCAATAAAAAGACATAGATTAATAGACTGGATACATAAACAGAACCCAGGATTTTGCTGCATACAGGAAACCCACCTTAGTGACAAAGACAGACATTACCTCAGAGGAAAAGCCTGGAAAATCTTTTCCAAGCAAATATTCCCAGGAAACAAGCTGGAATAGCCATTCTACTATGGAATAAAATCAACTTATAACCAAAATAATTTTTTGTTGTTCTTTTTTGTTTTTGTTTTTTAAAGATAAGGACTGTCACAATACTTGTCAAAGGATGAATCAACAAAGATGAACTCACAATTCTGAACATCTATGCTCCAAATGCAAGGAAACCCAAATTCATAAAAGAAACTCTACTAAAGCTCAAAGCACATATTGTACCCTATAATAATAGTGGGAAAATTCAACACCCCACTCTCAACAACGGACAGATCCTGGAAACAGAAACAAAACAGA
This sequence comes from Mus caroli, assembly GCF_978045245.1. Lineage (NCBI taxonomy): Eukaryota > Metazoa > Chordata > Mammalia > Rodentia > Muridae > Mus > Mus caroli. The sequence goes on along the minus strand of NW_028227260.1, from coordinate 114,894,954 downwards.
GACACTGTGAAACTAACAGGAGTTTTGAAACAAATGGATTTAACAGAGGTCTATATCTATAGATATCATAGAACATTTTATCATAAAACAAAAGAATGTCCCTTCTTCTCAACACCTCATGATGCCTTCTCCATTACTGACCATATAATGTGTCACAAGACAGGCTTCAAAAGATATAAAATTATTTAAATAATCCCATGAATCCTATCAAGTCATCACTGACTAAGGCTGATCTTCAATAATAATATAAATAATCCAGGCATGGTGGCATATGCCTTTAATCCCAGCACTTGGGATGCAGAGGCAGGCATATTTCTGGTTTGAGGGCCAGCCTGGTCTACAAAATGAGTTCCATGACAGCCATGGATAAACAGAAAAACCCTGTCTTAACCCCCATAATAATAATAATAATAATAATAATAATAATAATAATTATTATTATTATTATTATTATTATAATAATTATAATAATAATAATAATAAAAAAAAGAAAACCCATATACACGTGGAAGTTGAAAAACAGTCTACTCAATGATAAATTGGTCATGGAAGAAATAAAGAAAGAAATTAAAGACTATTTTGAGTTTAATGAAAATGAAACTACAACATATCCAAACTTATGGGACACAATGAAAGTATTCCTAAGAGAAAAACTAATAGCTCTGAGTGCCTCCAAAAAAGAAACTGGAGGGAGCATACACTAGCATCCTGACAGCACCATTAAAAGCTCTAGAACAAAAGGAAGCAAATTCACCCAAGAGGAGTAGAAGGCAGGATAAAATCAAACTCCAGACTGAAATCAAACAAGTGGAAACAAAAAGAACTATAAAAAGAATCAACCAAACCAGGAGCTGGTTCTTTGAGAAAATCAACAAGATAGATAAACCCTTATCCAGACTACAGAGAGGGCACAGAGTCAGTATCCAAATTAACAAAACCAGAAATGAAAAGGGAGACATAACAACAGAAACTTAGGAGATCAAAAAAAAAAAAAAAAAAAAAAAAGATCCTACTATAAAAGCCTATACTCAACAAAACTGGAAAATTTGGATGAAATGGACAATTATCTAGACAGATATCAGGTACCAATTTAAATCAGGATCAGATAGACCCTGCAAACACTCCCTGAACCCCTAAAGAAATACAAGCAATCATTAATAGTCTCCCAACCCCCTCACCCAAAATAAAAACCCAGGATCTGATGGGTTTAGTACAGAATTCTATCAGACCTTCAGAGAAGACCTAATACCAACACTCTTCAAACTATTACGCAAAATTAAAAAGAGAGGGAACACTATTCAATTTGTTCTATGAAGCCACAATTACACTTATACCCAAAACATACAAAGACCCAAATGAAGAAAGGAAACTTGAGACCAGTTTCACTTATGAATATTGATGCAAAAATACTCAATAAACTTTTGGTAAACCCAATTCAAGAACATGTTACAATGATCATCCTTCATGATCAAGTGGTCTTCATCCCATGGATACAGAGATGGTTCAATATATGGAAATCCACAATGTAAACAATGGCAAGGAAAAAATTCACAGTATTATCTCATTAGATGCTGAGAAATCATTTGCAAAAATTCAACAACCCTTCATGATAAAATTCTTGGAAAGATCAAGAATTCATGGCTCATACCTAAACATAGTAAAAGCAATATACAGCAAACCAGTATCCAACATCAAAATAAATGGAGAGAAACTTGATGCAATCCCACTAATATCAGACAAGACAAGACTAGATAAGGCTTCCCACTATCTCCCTACCTATTCACAGTAGTATATAATATAGTAGTATTCTATAGCACTAGATGTTCTATCCATAGCAACTAGACAACAAAAAGAGGTCAAATGGATAAAAATAGGAAAGGCAGAATTCAAAATATCACTATTTGCAGATGACATGATTGTATATGTAAGTGACCCCATAAATTCCATCAGAGAACTCCTAAACCTGATAAACAAATTCAGCAAAGTGGCTGGATATTAAATTAACTCAAACAAATCAGTAGCTTTCCTCTCCTCAAAGGATAAACAGGCTGAAAAAGAAATTATGGAAACAACACCCTTCACAAGGTCACAAATTATCATACCTTGGTTTGACTCAAACCAAGCAAGTGAAAGATCTGTATGACAAGAACTTCAAGTCTGAAGAAAGAAATTGAAAATCTCAAAAGATGGAAAGATCTCCCATGCTCATAGATTGGCACACTTAATTTAGTAAAAATGGCCATCTTGCCAAAAGCAATCTACAGATTCAATTCAATCTCTATCAAAATTCAAACTTAATTCTTCATAGAGATAGAAAGAGCAATTTGAAAAATCATTTGGAATAACAGAAATCCAGGATATCAAAAAAACTATTCTCAACAATAAAAGAACTTCAGGGGGAATCATCCCCGACCTCAAGCTGTATTATAGAGAAATAATGATAAAAATGTATGGTAATGGTACAGATACAATGACTTCATGAAATTCACAGGCAAAAGGATGGATCTAAAATATATCATCCTGTGTGAGGTAATCCAATCCCAAAAGAACAAACATGGTATGTACTCACTGATAAGTGGATATTAGCCTAAAAGCTCAGAATACCCAAAATGTAATTCACAGACCACATGAAGCTCAAGAAGAAGGAAGAGGAAAGTGTGGGTGTTTCAGTCCTTCTTAGAATGCAGAACAAAATACTCCTTGGAGGAAATATGGAGACAAAGTACAGAGCAGAGACTGAAGGAATGACCATCTAGAGTCTGCCCATCCTGTGGATCCATTCCATATACAGACACCAAACCCAGTCACTATTGTGGATGCCAACAAGTGCTTGCTGACAGGAGCCTAATATGGCTTTCTCCTGAGAGGCTCTGTCAGAGCTTGGCAAGAACAGAGGCTGATTGTCACAGCCAACCATCAGACTGATCAATGGGTCCCCAGTGGAGGAGTTAGAGGAAGGACTGAAGGATCTGAAGGGGTTTGCAACCTTATAGGAAGAACAACAATATGAACGAACCAGACCCCCCAGAGCACTCAGAGACTAATCCACCAACAAAAGAGGGGTTCCCATGGCTCCAGTTGCATATATAGCAGAGTATGACCTTGTCAGACATCAGTGGGAAGAGAAGTCCTTGATCCTGTGAAGGTTCAATGCCCCAGTGTAGGCAAATGCCAGGATGGGGAGGTGGGAGTGGGTGGGGGGTGAACACCCTCATAGAAGCAAAGGGATGGGTTATGGAATAGGGAGTTTCTGGGGTGAAACCAAGAAAGGGCTATTATTAGAAATGTAAAGGAAGATGATAGAGAATAATAAATAAATTAAAATAAAAATATTCACAAAATACTACATATAAATAGGAATAATTCATTAAGATGTCATATAGTATATTAAGTAATATTTCCTAATATGTAAATTATGTTAATACTATATAGTTTTAAACACATTTTATATCCAAAAAACGTACCTTCAAATTTTCCCAGAATATTTTATACTGGAGAACTATGAAGTAATTAAAGCTTTAAAAAGTAAGGATACCTTTTGATGGCTCAGCTTTTGTCCTACAGCAGGACGATGAGAGTTTGACCCACAGCAATACACCCTCCAAGAAAACCATTCAAATTAAGGATTAATCTTACGGAAATATTGTTTATAATATATATCATATTCTAATTATTAATATAGATTACTTGCTATACAATCAATAAAACTTTTCTGGAAGAACTTACGCTAAGAAGGAAATAATAAGTTTGAACATATTACCGTGTATCTCCAACTATTCCTTCAGGATTTGCATTCCCATCATCATGAGTTACTGGATTCTGTACTGGGTTGGTAATAAAACAAGATATTAAAACAATTATGTTATTTTGAAAATTTTAATGAAATGCTTTGTGATCATTCAGGCATAGTGCCAACATTAGGTTTTAAAGCAGATCTATGATTTGTCTAGAAGTTAAACAAAATCAAGTAATGTCTAATTGTCATCTAGAAATATATTTTAAGCTATTTATTTACATGTTGTGATTAAAGACAAGAGATGCAATATGAGATTTTTGATCTTCATTACAGTCCTAAGAAGAATAACTAGAAAAAAGGAAGTGTAACATCAATGCCCAACATAAGATATCTGGTATCTTCCATAAGGTCCAATTCTGAAGCATTCCCATCTTGCTGTTCACCACTTAACAAATTACAGTTTTCCATTGGTGTCTCTACAGAACGTGCAAAACGCTGCCATTCCACTGAGAAACTTACGTTTTCAGATTTAAAATAAAAAAATAAATTTTCTCAAGCCATTTGAATCAAAAAAATCACTTAAACTAATAAAATTGAAATATAAAATAACATTAAGGAATGAATTTTACAAAAGCAGCACTTCATAATTGCATGAAGGGTTTAAAGATAAAACCATATTTCTATTACCCTCTGATTTAATACTAAAGACTTTAGTATTTAAACATGGAACAGAATAGTTGGCTTCAAAGATAGCCATTATAAACCTTAACTTTAATATGTACACATTTTTTAAAAAAAGAATTAAGTTGAATAAAGTATCTTGGGCTTCCTTAATCTAAATTATAAAGTTCTGCCTGTCTGGACATATATTTTACTGCTACAGCAAGAAGCTCTGTGTTCAATCTTCAGTTAAGAAAAAAAGTTAAAAATAAAAAATGAAACAGGCATGTATCCTCAGGCCCCAGTACATTTGTAAGGCTGAGGACTTCAGTTTCAAGGCCAGTTCAAGCTGCACACGAGGTTTCAGACACTCCTGAGATAGAGAGTTAGAGCTTACTTCCCTAAACCAAAACAACACACAAATAAACACAGCCTGTCCTGAATTATGTCTGAAGTCCCAGTACTTCTGAGGCTGAGAGGAGCCTCAGGATTTTGAGGCTGTTTGGATCCTATATAGACAAATTTGGGCAATCTGGCCTTTCAACACCAGGTAGAGGAAAATGAAGACTGGTCTTCAGTTTGTTTTTATGAATTTCTGGCGGGAATGGAATGGGAAACAAAATACCCATGGAAGGAGTTACAGAGGCAAAGATTGGAGCTGAGACTGAATGCATCCAGAGACTGCCTCACTCAGGGAAAAATCCCATAATAACCACCAAACCCAGACACTGTTGAAGATGCCAACAAGAGCTTGGGGACAGGAGACTGATATAGCTGTCTCCTGAGAGGATCTGCCAGTGCCTGACAAATACAGAAATGGATGCTCATAGACATCCATCATACTGAGCACAGGGTCCCCAATGATGGAGCTAGAGAAAGTACCCAAGGAGAATAAGGGGTTTGCAGCCCCATAGGAGGAGGAACAATATGAACTAAGCAGTACCCCCAGAGTTCCCTGGGACTAAAACACCAATCAAATAAATCAGATGTTAGGACTTATGGCTCCAGCTGCATATGTAGGAGAGGATGGGCTAGTAGGTCATCAATGGGAGGAGAGACCCTTGGTACAGTAAAGGTCCTATGCCCAGTATTAAGGAATGCCTGGGCCAGGATTTGGGAGTGGGCGTGTTGGAGGCAGGGGGAGAAGGGAGAGGAGAGGGGATTTTCAGAGGGGAAATAGAAAAGGGGATAATATTTGAAATGTAAATAAAGAAAATATATAATAGAAAAAAAGGAATGAAACAATTCATTTGCAGGTTATATGAAATAAATTCATGTTTTGCTAACATATAGGAACAATGTTCAGGTCTTTTCCTGGGGTAAAATCATAGCAAGTTATTGTTTCTCAACATATTGTGACTACAGTGCCAAGAGTAGGTATATGCACGGCTAAAACTCAGGTATAGGAATATATAGATATAGGTAAAATTAGAAATGAAGTATATGAAATCTCTTAGAAAAGACTTGTTCCATTGCAGGTGAGTTGGTAAAAGTCTAAGAAACTGCAGGACACAATCAATACCGAAGACTGGATATACTATACCTTCAGAATGAGCCTCATCCAAAACATTTATGTCATCTTCATCTTCATCATAGTCAAGAAGTAATAAGTAACCGTTCTTTGGTACCACCCACATTTTCTTTGCCATTTTTCTCTTAAGCACTCAGTTGTCTTCTCAGTTACAAAAATAAAAAGGAAAAAAGAATAAAAACATAGCAATCTGAATCCAAAGGTATCATTTAAATAGTTAAAAATGTCAAAAAGTCAAATAATTATCTTAGCTCATTGAAAGATTGTTTCTTTTGTTTTTTAACACTTATATTTTTAATAATTTGTCTTTATCATAGAGTTTTGAATACATATTCAATATAATGACATATATATATACATATGTATACACACACACATATATATGTGTGTATATATATATGTGTGTGTATATATATATATGTGTGTATATCTATATATATATATCTATATCTATATATCTATATATATATATACATATGCTTTCCCTTACAATTTCCTCCATGTATCCCATTTCTCATGTCCCTCTCCCTCCCAACTTTGTTTTAAAATCTTCTTTAATTTACGTATTTAAAAACCTTCTTTAGAACCCAAGTTAACAATCTACCATTTCTCAGTTTAAAAAAAGGCAAAAACAGGCCAGCCTTTAATGTGTGAGTCCTCCCCTTCCCACCAAAAATGATGAGCAAAATGTGTTTGCATTTAAACTTTGAGGCATCTGAATTTTGATCCTATATCCCAAAGATTCTTTTTAAACAAAACATCAGCAATTACGTTTTTCAGTGTATCTCAGTTTTAAAGTAAATTCACAGTACTATTCAGAAAGATAACGAGCATGGTAACTATATATTCATGTCAAGAAGACCCAATGCTCAGTCTACAACAAACACTCGCCGCCACCACCCACACAGAAAATCCTTATATTGGAGAAACGTGGGATTGGGGGAAGCCGAGGATTTCAAACATCTGCAGATTTTTAGTTCAAGGCTTGCCCAAGCCAGGCCAGCCTGAGCTACAAAGGAAGATCCCTTTCTACAGAAATAAAACTGAGAGAAAACGCTGAACTTGGTGGTTCAAGTCTTTAATCCCAATACATGGGCGACTGAGACAGGAGGATCGGTGCTCAGAATCCTTCCCAGATTACTTATTAATCTCTTGCAATGTCTCCTCTTCTTCTTTTCATTCATTCTTCCTACACCACTCCCTTCTCTGCAATGTCCATAGAGTGTATACCAAAGGAACACACCATAGAGAAGACAATGAAGAGGGAGGAATCCTCAGTGTATTTCTAATGGATCCCGGACAGCACACAGGACAAGCACCAAGTTGGACCCTAAGGCTCCTTACAGCACACAGGACAAGCTCCAAGGCTCCTCACTCAAAGACCCATGCTCCCTCGACCCCCAATCCTGCAGCCAGCTCGCTGATCCTATCCCCAGGACCCAAGATTGTGTCCTCCAAGGGTTCACAATCCTCTAAGGCCCTGACCTATTCAATCCTCTGCCATGAATATGGTCCTCCACCTTCATTTAACAATCAGAAGCCATAGGAAATGGGGACCAGGAGGCTTTTCCTCACATAGTGACCACCTGGGCCTGATATGCCACACCGTGACACACCTCGATTAACTGTCCAACAACCCTGATCAGAGCAAATTATCACTTACAGGTTATCTCAGAGGTGAACTCCTTCACAACAGCACCCTTCCGTGCTCAGCTCCTCAACGGTAAAAAACCGTTGTCAGCAGAGATGCCTGGACAGAGGCTTCTGAGGACCCTTTGTGACGCAAGCTGGAGTAAACAGGTCTCACCCAGGGACTGTCCTGATTGGCTGAATATATCCTGCGCATGTGTACATGGAGTACCAGGCACCATTGCTTCAAAGGGAGTTTTCAGGAGGTGGGAATGAACTACTACTGGCTTTAAGACACTTTCTAGGTTCATAAGTCCATACAGACTTGAAAAACTTGAACAAACGTGAAACATACAAAACAATGCAAATGACACTACTTTATTTCAAATGTAGAGGCTCTTGTATGCAATTTTGGTTTCTATTTATTTATGTGCATAACATTTAATGTGTGTGGACTTTTTCTGAATGTACTTACGCACACCACAAGAGTTTATTCTGTCCTAAGAGATCAGAAGGGAGCATCCAGATCCCCTCTATCCCCTGGTACCCTCCTGTCTCCACCTTCCTAGTACTGACCTTGATTACAAGAATGTGCCTGACCCTTCTGGCCCTCTCTCTCACTTATGCCTCTGTTGCCTATAGAGTCTGGAAGTGTGCACTGATTCTCTGAAACTTTAGCTGTGCATAAATTGTGATCCAAGATATGGGTGTTTTGTGCCCGGTCATCTGCATAGAATAGGTTCTTTTAACAGCTGAGTCATTTTTCCAAGCACTGTTTTGTGCACTTATTTGCACTCCTCTGGCCTCTTCTGGTACCAGGCATGCATCCGGTGTGTTTAAATTTATGGTGAACCAACACCCACCCACACACACCCACACACATTCACACACACACACACACACACACACACACACACACACACACACACACACACTGTACATACACATATGCCCAATGATAATTTTTAATTTTCATATTTCTCTATAACTCCTTTTGTACTATTTCATGCCTTTTCCAACTTTATTGTGAGGTGTATTCCTTTTCTTTCTTTGTTTTTTGATTGTTTTCAATTTTTTACTAGATATTTTCTTCATGAACATTTCAAATGCTATCCTGAAAGTCCCCTATACGCTCCCCCTCCCCGTCCTTCTCCCCTACCCATCCACTCATACTTCTTGGCTCTGGCACTCCCCTGTACTGCAGCATATAAAGTTTGCAAGACCAAGGGGCCTCTCTACCCAGTGATGGCCGACTAGTCCGTCTTCTGCTACATATGAAGCTAGAGACACAAGCTCTTGGGATAATGGTTAGTTCATATTGTTTTTCCACCTATAGGGTTGCAGACTCCTTCTGCTCCTTGGATACTTTCTCTAGCTCCTCCATTAGGGCCCTGTGTTCCATCCAATAAATGACAGTGAGCATCCACTTCTGTATTTGCAAGGCACTGGCATATCCTCCTACGAGACAGCTATATCAGGGTGTGTTCAGCAACATCTTGCTGGCATGTGCAATAGTGTCTGCTTTTGGTGGATAATTATGGGATGGAAGCCTAGGTGGGTTAGTCTAAGGATGGTCCATTCTTTTGCCTTACCTCCAAATTTTGACTCTGTAACTCTTTCCATGGGTATTTTGTTCCCTATTCTAAGGATGTATGACGTATCCACGCGATGATTTTCATTCTTGATTTTCTTGTGTTTTGCAAATTGTATATTGGGTATTGTAAGTTTCTGGGTTAGTATCCACTTATCAGTGAGTGCATTTCAAGTCACTTCTTTTGTGATTTGGTTATCTCACTCAGGATGATATCTTCCAGATACATCTATCTGCCTAAGAATTTTATGAATCCATTGTTTTAATAGCTTAGCAGTACTCCAAAGTATAAATGTACCACATTTTCTATATCCATTCCCCTATTGAGGGACATCTGGGTTCTTTCCAGCTTCTGGCCATTATAAATAAGGCTGCCATGAACATACTACTGCATGTGTCCTTACTACCAGTGTGACCATCTTCTGGGTATGTGCCCAGGAAAGGAATTGCTGGATCTTCAGGTAGTACTATATCCAATTTTTTGAGAAACTACCAGACTGATTTCCAGAGTGGTTGTACAAGCTTGCAATCCCACGACCAATGGAGGAGTGTTCTTCTTTCTCCACATCCTTGCCAGCATCTGCTGTCACCCGAATTTTTGATCTTAGCCATTCTGACTGATGTGAGGTAGAATCTCAGTTTTGTTTTTATTTCTATTTCCCTGATGGTTAAAGATGTTGAACATTTTTTTTTTCAAGTGCTTCTCAACCCTTCGGTATTCCTCAGTTGAGAATTCTTATTTAGCTCTGTACCCCATTTTTAATGGGTTATTTGAATTTCTGGAGTCCAGCTTCTTGAGATCTTTGTATATATTGGATATTAGTCCCCTATCAGATTTAGGTTTGGTAAAAATTCATTCCCAATCTGTTGGTGGCCTTTTTATCCTATTGACAGTGTCTTTTGTTTTACAGAAGCTTTGCAATTTTTTTCTGGTCCCATTTGTTGATACTTAGTCTTAAAGCACAAGTTATTGCTGTTCTGTTCAGGAAATATTCTCCTGTGCCAATATCTTCGAGGCTTTTCCCCACTTTCTCCTCTATAAATTTCAGTGTCTCTGATTTTATGTGGAGGTCTTTGATCCACTTAGACTTGAGATTTGTACAAGGAGATAAGAATGGATCAGTTCTCATTCTTCTACATAATAACCACCTGTTGTGCCAGCACCATTTGTTGAAAATGCTGTCTTTTTTCCACTGGATGGTTTTAGCTCCCCTGTCAAAGATCAAGGGACCATAGGTGTGTGGGTTCATGTTTTAATTTTATTTGGTATTTATTTCATTTAAATTTCCAATGCTATACCAAAAGTCCCCCACAAGCTCCCCTCACTACCCCCTTACTCCCACTTCTTGGCCCTGGCATTCCCCTGTACTGAGACATATAAGTTTGCATGACCAATGGGCCTCTTTTTCCACTGATGGCCAAATAGGCTAACTTCTGATATATATGCAGCTAGAGACATGAGTTCTGGGGGGTACTGTTTAGTTCATATTGATCTTCCACTTATAGGGTTGCAGATCCGTTTAGCTCTTTGGGTACGTTCTCTAGCTCCTCCATTAAGGGCCCTGTGATCCATCCAAAAGCTGACTGTGAGCATCCATTTCTGTGTTTGCTAGGTCCGGGCATAGTCTTTCAGCAAAATCTTGATGGTATATGCAATAGTGTCAGTGTTTGGAGGCTGATTATGGGATGGATCCCCGGATATGGCAGTCTCTAGATGGTCCATCCTTTCGTCTCAGCTCCAAACTTTGCCTCTGTAACTCCCTTGCACGAGTGTTTTGTTCCCAATTCTAAAAAGGGGAAAAGTGTCCACACGTTGGTCTTTGTTCTTCATGACTTTCATGTGTTTCTCAAATTGTATCTTATGTTTTGGGTATTCTAACTTTCTGGGCTAATATCCACTTATCAGTGAGTACATATTCTGTGAGTTTTTTTGTCATTAGTTTACCTCACTCAGGATAATGCCCTCCAGGTCCATCCATTTGCCTAGGAATTTCATAAATTCATTCGTTTTAATAGATGAGTAGTACTCCATTGTGCAAATGTACCACATTTTCTGTATCCATTCCTCTGTTGAGGGGCATCTGGGTTCTTTCCAGCTTCTGGCTATTATAAATAAGGCTCCTATGTACATAGAGGAGCATGTGTCCTACTTTCTGGTCAGAACATCTTCTGGATATATGCCCAGAAGTGGTATTGCGGGATCCTCTGGTAGTACTATGTCCAATTTTCTGAGAAACCACCAGACTGATTTCCAGAGTGGTCGCACAAGCTTGCAATCCCACCAGCAATGGAGGAGTGTTCCTCTTTCTCCACATCCTTGCCAGCATCTGCTGTCACCTGAATTATTTAGCCATTCTGACTTATGTGAGGTGGAATATCAGGGTGGGTTCATTTCTGTGTCTTCAATTCTAATCCATTGATCTACCTGTCTTTTGCAGTACCAGTTACATGCAGTTTTTATCAGGTAGTACAGCTTGAGTTCAGCTATGGTGATTCCTAAAGAGGTTCTTTTCTTATTGAGAATAGTTTTTGCTATCCTAGTTTTTTTGTTGTATTTTTGTTTTTTGTTTTTTGGTTATTTTTGTTTTGTTTTGTTGTTTTTGTTTTTGTTATTCCAGATGAATTTGCAAATTGCCCATTCTAACTCAGTGAAAAATTGAGTTAGAATTTTGATGGGTATTGCATTGAATCTGTAGACTGTTTTCGGCAAATAGACATTTTTTACTATATAAATCCTACCAATCCATGAATATGGAAGATCCTTTAATAATCTGAGTTCTTCAATTTCTTTCTTCAGAGACATGAAGTTCTTGTCATACGAGACTTTTCACTCCCTTATTTACAGTCACACCAAGGAATGTTATATTTTTTGACTATTGTGGAGGGTGTCGAATCCCTATTTTCTTTTTCATCCTCTTTATCCTTTGTGTAGGGAAAGGCCACTGACATGTTTGAGTTAATTTTATATTCAGCTACTGCACTGAAGTTGTGTATCAGGTTTAGGATTTCTCTGGTGTAATTTTTGGGGTTACTGATACATGCTATCATATCTTCTGGAAATAGTGATATTTTGCCATCTTCCTTTCCAATTTGTATTCATTTTTTATCCTTTTGTTGTTGAAATGGTCTGGCTAGGACATCAACTAGTATGTTGAATAAGTAGGGAGAAAGTGGGCAGCCTTGTCTAGTCCCTGATTTTAGTAGGATTGCTTCAAGTTTCTCACCATTTACTTTGATGTTGGCTACCGGTTTGCTGTCTCTTGCTTTTTCTATGTTTATGTATGGGCCTTGAATTCCTGAATTCCTCAACTTTTATTATAAATGGTGTAGCATTTTATCAAATGCTTTTTCAGCATCTAATGAGATGATCATGTGGTTTTTGTCTTTGAGTTTGTTTCTATAGTAGATTATGTTGATAGATTTCTGTATACTTAACCATTCCTGCATCGCAGGGATGAAGCCTACTTGATCATGATATATTCTTGGATTCAGTTTGCAAGAATTTTATTGAGTATTTTTGCATTGATATTCATAAGGGAAATTGGTCTGAGTTTCCTTTCATTGGGTCTTTGTATGGTTTGAGTACAATTGTAATTCTGGTTTCATAGAACAAATTGAATAGTGTACCTTCTCTTTTGATTTTGCATAATAGTTTGAATAGTATTGGTATTAGGTCTTCTTTGAACATCTCATAGAATTTTACGCTAAACCCATCAGATCCTGGGCTTTTTTTTTTTGTTGTTGTTGTTGTTGGGAGACTATTGATTACTGCTTCTATCTCTTTAGGGGTTATGGGAGTATTTCCAGGGTTTATCTGCTCCTAGTTTCAATTTGGTACCTGATATCTGTCTAGATATTTGTCCAATACATCCAGATTTTCCAGTTTTGTTGAGTATAGGCTTTTGTAGTAGGATCTGATGATTTTTTTGGATTTCCTAAATTTCTGTTGTTTTGTCTCCCATTTCATTTCTGGTTTTGATAATTTGGATACTGTCCCTGTGCCCTGTAGTTAGCCTGGCTAAGGGTTTATCTATCTTGTTGATTTTCTCAAATAACCAGCTCCTTGTTTGGTTGATTCTTTGTATAGTTCTTTTTGTTTCTACTTGGTTGATTTCAGCCCTGAATTTGATGGTTTCCTGCCTTCTACTCCTCTTGGGTGAATTTGCTTCCTTTTGTTCTAGAGCTTTTAGTTGTTCTGTCAAGCTGCTCCTGCATCCTCTCTCCAGTTTCTTTTTGGAGGCATTCATAACTAATTTTTCCTCTTAGGACTGCTTTCATTGTGTCCCATAAGTTTGGGTATATTGTAGCTTCATTTTCATTAAACTCTAAAAAGTCTTTAATTACTTTCTTTATTTCCTCCTTGACCGAGTTATCATAGAGTAGATTGTTTTTCACCTTTCACGTGTATGTGGGTTTTCTGTTATCTATATTTTTTATTGAATATCAGCCTTTTTCTGAGGTAATATGATAGGATGCATGGGATTATTTTAATATTTTTATATCTGTTGATGCATGTTTTGTGACCGATTAAATGGTCAGTTTTGTAGAAGGCATCATGAGGTGTGCAGTACAATATGTGTTTTGTGCTTTACTAAATTTCTTTTATGAATGTGGATGCTTTTGCATTTGGAGCATGGATGTTCAGAATTGAGTTTTCATCTTGGTATATTTTACCTTTGATGACTATGATTTCCCCCCTTTGTCTTTTTTAGCAAATTGTATCTTATATCTTGGGTATCCTAAGTTTTGGGCTAATATCCACTTATCAGTGAATACATATTGTGTGAGTTCTTTTGTGATTGTGTTACTTCGCTCAAGATGATGCCCTCCAGGTCCATCCATTTGGCTAGGAATTTCATAAATTCATTCTTTTTAATAGCTGAGTAGTACTCCATTGTGTAAATGTACCATAATTTCTGTATCCATTCCTCTGTTGAGGGACATCTGGGTTCTTTCCAGCTTCTGGCTATTATAAATAGGGCTGCTATGAACATACTGGAGCATGTGTCCTTTTTACTGGTTGGGACATCTTCTGGATATATGCCCAGGAGAGGTGTTGCTGGATCCTCCGGTAGTACTATGTCCAATTTTCTTATATATTTTGTTGAAGATATTTGCTGGACGTTTAAGTTGAAATTCTTCCTTCTCATCTACACCTATGTGGTCTGTGAATTTTTTCATGGGCATACTGAGCTTCTGGGCTAATATCTACTCATCAGTGAGTGCATATCATATATTTTGTGATTGGGTTACCTCCCTCAAGGTGTTATCCTCCAGATCCATCCATTTGCATAAGAATTTAATAAATTCATTTTTAAATAGCTGTGTAGTACTCTATTGTGTAAATATACCACATTTTCTTTATCCATTCCTCTGTTGAAAGACATCTGGGTTCTTTCCAGTTTCTGGCTATTACAAATAAGATAGCTATGAACATAGTGGAGCATGTGAAATTACTACAAATGGGAACATCTTCTGGGTTAATGCCCAAGAGTCGTATAGCTGGGTCCTTAGGTAGCATTACGTACAATTTTCTGAGGAACTACCAAAATGATTCCCAGAGTGGTTGTACCTGCTTGCAACCCCACCAGCAATGGAGGAGTATTCCTCTTTCTCCTCATTCTTGCCAGCACCTGCTGTCACCTGCGTTTTGATCTTAGCCATTATGAATGGTGTGAAGTGGAATATCAGGCTTGTTTTGATTTCCAATTCCTTGATTACTAAGGATATTGAACATTTCTTTAGGCGCTTCTCAGCCACTAGATATTTAATAGGTGAGAATTTTTTGTTTAGCTCTGTACCCCATTTTTAATAGGGTCATTTTTTCTCTATCATTTAACTTCTTTAGTTCTTTGTATATATTGGATATTAGCCTTCTATTGGATGTAGGATTGTTAAAATTCTTTTCCCAGTTTGTTGGTTTCCATTTTGTACTACTGACAATGTACTTTGCCTTACAGAAGCTTTACAATTTTATGAGGTCATATTTGTTAACTCTTGTTGTTCAGGATATTGTCCACTGTGCCCAAGTGCCCAAGGCTCTTCCCAATGTACTTGTCTATTAGTTTCAATGTATCTGGTTTTATGAGTAGGTCCTTGATCCATTTGGAATTGAGCTTTGTTCAAGGAGATAAGAATGGATCAATTTGCATTTTTCTACAAGCTAACTTCTAATTCAAAGAGCACCATATGTTGAAATGCTCTCTTTTTTCTACTGGGTTTTTTTAGCACCTTTGTCAATAAACACATGACCACATGTGTTTTGATTCATTTCTGGTTCTTCAATCCCATTCCACTGATCTACATGCCTGTCTCTGTACCAATACCATGCAGGTTTTTTTAAAATTATTATTATTATAATTGCTCTGTAATACAACTTGAGGTCAGAGCATGTGTTTCCACCAGACGTTCTTTTATTGTTGAGAATAGTTTTCACTATCCTAGGTTTCTTGTTATTATCAATGAATTTTCAAATTGTTCTTTCTTTTGAGATAACCCCCAATCTAGTTCTTCAGGACCCACATGAAGACAAAGCTGTACATCTACTACCTTTAAGCTGAGAGGCCTAGATCCAGCCTGTGTACTTTGTTAGTTACTTAGAAGCAGAATAGTTAATATAGTTTGTTGTTCAAGAGCTTTGGTTTTATTCTTGCATTATTTGTTCTTCTCTCTCATGGAACTATACACTTAGCATGTGTGCACTACACATTCAACTCCCAAAGTAAATTTCCTCAAATCTCCAAACTCAGAGGTTATCAATGAGTAGTCCACTAAATCCTACTTATTTCTGTTGTGTTTTTTAACAATTGGAGAAGATTGACATTCCATGTGTAAACTCTATCAATCATGGTCTAATCTCTCAGTAAGCAAAAGGCATGAGTGGTATGTGGATACGCCATCTTTATCCCCTACTATCTTTTTATCTTCTATTTTTATTTTATACCAAGCCGAATTCCCCTTATAGCTTTTGTACCAGTCACAATGTATTATGATACAATCCTCCTAAGGCCAATGATACTCAGGCTTTTATGTCTCCAGGAACATGCTATTCTATCTATTTGGGCTTTTGTTACCTTATCTGCCTAAAAACTAATAATCATTAATCATATCAATTTGTTCTATTTATAAACACACTGTGCATGTATGTTATATGATTATGATTATTATTACAAAAGGCATATTTTTAAAATTATTTTATTAGGTATTTTTCTCAGATACATTTCCAACGCTATCCCAATATCCCCCATACACTCCCCCCCCCCACTCCCCTACCCAACCAGTCCCACTTTTTGGCCCTGGTGTTCTGTATATGCCCTGTACTTGGGCATATAAAGTTTGCAAATCCAATGGGCCTCTGTTTCCAGTGATGGCCGAATAGGCCATCTTTTGATACATATGTAGCTAGAGTCAAGAGCTCTGGAATAAGGGTTAGTTCATAATATAGTTCGACGTATAGGGTTGAAGATTCCTTTAGCTCCTTGGGTACTTTCTCTAGCTTCTCAATTGGGGGCCCTGTGATCAATCCAATAGGTGACTGTTAGCATCCACTTCTGTTTTTGCTAGGTCTCAGCATAGTCTCACAAGAGACAGCTATATCTGGGTCCTTTCGGCAAAACCTTGCTAGTGTATGCAAATGTGTCAGAGTTTGGAAGCTGATTATGTGATGGATCCCCGGATAAGGCCATCTCGAGAGGGCCCATCAAAAGGGATCATTTTTTATATTTTCAAAGGACTCTGATGAACAAATGTGAAGATTAGATTACCCCACAGATGATCAAATTTGACACAGTAGAAATATACTGAGACTTCAATGTCTCCAGCTTGCCAACCAAGTTCTCTTTCACACATAGTCTGTCTTTTTATGTTTCTATAATATATTTTTATTACGTATTTTTCTCAATTAAATTTCCAATGCTACCCAAAAGTCTAGCATACCACCCCCATTCCCTGACCACCCAGTCCTATTTTTTGGCCCAAGTTTTCCCCTGTGATGGGGCATATAAAATTTGCAAGTCCAATGGTTCTCTCTTTCCAGTGATGTCCGACTAGGCCATCTTTTGATATATATGCAGCTAGAGTCAAGAGCTCCAGGGTACTGGTTAGTTCATAATGTTGTTGCACCTATAGGGTTGCAGATCCCTATAGCTCTCTAGGTATTTTCTCTAGCTCCTCCATTGGGGGCCCTGTGATTCATCCAATAGCTGACTGTGAGCTTCCACTTATGTGTTTGCTAGGCCCCGGCGTAGTCTCACTAGAGACTGCAATATCAGGTTACTATCAGCACAATCTTGCAAGTGTATGCAATGGTTTCAGCGTTTGGAGTCTGATTATGGGATGGATCCCTGGATATGGCAGTCTCTAGATGGTTCATTCTTTTGTCTCAGCTCCAAACATGTCTCTGTAACTTCTTCCATGGGTGTTTTGTTCCCAATTCTATTAGGGGCAAAGTTTCCACATTTTGGGCTTCGTTATTCTTGATTTTTAAGTGTTTTGCAAATGGTAACTTATATCTTGGGTATCCTAAGTTTCTGGGCTAATATCCACTTATCAGTGAGTACATATCATTTGAGTTCTTTTGTGATTGGGTTACCTCACTCAGGATAATGCCCTCCAGGTCGAACCATTTGCCTAGGAATTTCATAAATTCTTTAGTTTTAATAGGTGATAGTACTATATTCTGTAAATGTACTATATTTTTGTATCCATTCCTCTGTTGAGGGGCATCTGGGTTCTTTCCAACTTCTGGCTATTATAAATAAGGCTGCTATGAACATAGTGGAGCATGTGTCCTCCTTACCGGTTGGCACATCTTCTGGATATATGCCCAGGAGATGTATTGCGGGATCCTCCAGTAGTACCATGTCCAATTTTCTGAGAAACTGCCAGACTGATTTCCAGAGTGGTTGTACAAACTTGCAATCCCACCAACAGTGGAGGAGTGTTTCTCTTTCTCCACATCCTTACCAGCATCTGCTGTCACCTGAATTTTTGATCTTAGCCATTCTGTCTGGTGTGAGATGGAATCTCAGGGTTGTTTTGATTTGCATTTCCCTGATGATTAAGGATGCTGAACATTTTTTCAAGTGTTTCTCAGCCATTCGGTATTCCTCAGTTGAGAATTCTTTGTTTAGCTCTGAGCCCCATTTTTTAATGGGGTTATTTAATTTTCTGGAGTCCACCTTTTTGAGTTCTTTATATATACTGGATATTAGTCCTCTAACTGATTTAGGGTAGGTAAAGATCCTTTCCCAATCTGTTGTTGACCTTTTTGTCTTATTGACCGTGTCTTTTGCCTTACAGACACTTTGCAGTTTCATGAGGTCCCATTTGTCAATTCTCGATCTTAAAGCACAAGCCATTGCTCTTCTATTCAGAAATTTTCCCCTATGCCAATATCTTTGAGGCTTCTCCCCACTTTCTCCTCTATAAGTTTCAGTGTCTCTGGTTTTATGCGGAGCTCCGTGATCCACTTAGATTTGACCTTAGTGCAAGCAGATAGGAATGGATCAATTCCATTCTCCTACATCATAACCACCAGTTGTGCCAGCACCATTTGTTGAAAATGCTGTCTTTTTTCCACTGGATAGTTTTAGACCCCTTGTCGAAGATCAAGTGACCATAGGTGTGTGGGTTCATTTCTGGGTCTTCAATTCTACTCCATTGGTCTACTTGTCTTTCGTTATAAACAGTACGATGCTGTTTTTTTTTTTTTTTTTTTTTCACAATTTCTCTGTAGTAAAGCCTTAGGTCAGGCATGATGATTCCACCAGAGGTTCTTTTATCCTTGAGAAGAGTTTTGGCTATCCTAAGTTTTTTGTTATTTCAGATGAATTTGCAGATTGTTATATGTAATTCGTTGCAGAATTGAGATGGAATTTTAATGGGGATTGCATTGAATCTGTAGAATGCTTTTGGCAAGATATCCATTTTTACAATGTTGATCCTGTCAATCCATGAGCATGGGAGATCTTTCTATCTTCTGAGATCTTCTTTTATTTCTTTCTTCAGAGTCTTGAAGTTCTTATCATACAGATCTTTCACTTCATTAGTTAGCATCACGCCAAGGTATTTTATA
Source organism: Mus caroli (assembly GCF_978045245.1). Classification (NCBI taxonomy): domain Eukaryota; kingdom Metazoa; phylum Chordata; class Mammalia; order Rodentia; family Muridae; genus Mus; species Mus caroli. The sequence goes on along the minus strand of NW_028227260.1, from coordinate 114,875,732 downwards.
TTCTTTGTGACTATTGAGAAGGGTATGGTTTTCCTAATTTCTTTCTCAGCCTGTTTATCCTTTGTGCAGAGAAAGACCATTGACTTGTTTGAGTTAATTTTATATCCAGCTACTTCACCGAGACTGTTTATCAGGTTTAGGAGTTCTCTGGTGGAATTTTTAGGGTCACTTATATATACTATCAGATCATCTGCAAAAAGTGATATTTTGTCTTCTTCTTTTCCAATTTGTTTTCCCTTGATCTCCTTTTTTGTTCGAATTGCTCTGGCTAGGACTTCAAGTACAATGTTGAATAGGTAGGGAGAAAGTGGGCAGCCTTGTCTAGTCCCTGATTTTAGTGGGATTGCTTCCAGCTTCTCACCATTTACTTTGATGTTGGCTACTGGTTTTCGGTAGATTGCTTTTATCATGTTTAGGTATGGGCCTTGAATTCCTGATCTTTCCAAGACTTTTATCATGGATGGGTGTTGGATTTTGTCAATTGCTTTCTCCGCATCTAGTGAGATGATCATGTGGTTTTTGTCTTTGAGTTTGTTTATATAATGGATTACCTTGATGGATTTCGGTATATTAAACCATCCCTGCATTCCTTGAATAAAACCTACTTGGTCAGGATGGATGATTGTTTTGATGTGTTCTTGGATTCGGTTAGTGAGAATTTTATTGAGTATTTTTGCATCTATATTCATAAGGGCAATTGTACTGAAGTTCTCTATCTTTGTTGGATCTTTCTGTGGTTTAGGTATCAGAGTAATGAATATAGAATGAGTTGAGTAGAGTACTGTCCACTTCTATTTTGTGGAATAGTTTGTGCAGAACTGGAATTAGATCTTCTTTGAAGGTTTGATAGAACTGGAACTAAACCCATCTGGTCCTAGGCCTTTTTTGGTTGGGAGTCCATTAATGACTGCTTCTATATTTTAGGGGATATGGGACTATTTAGATCGTTAACTTGATCCTGGTTTAACTTTGGTACCTGGTATTTGTCTAGAAATTTGTCCATTTCCTAAAGGTTTTCCAGTTTTTTTGAGTATAGCCTTTTGTACATGGATCTGATGGTGTTTTGGATTTCTTCAGGGTTTGTTGTTATTCTCCCTTTTCATTTCTGATTTTTTTTTCACTGTTTTTTTTTTATTACATATTTTCCTCAATTACATTTCCAATGCTATCCCAAAAGTCCCCCATACCGCCCCCCACTTCTCTACCCTCCCATTCCCATTCTTTTGGCCCTGGCATTCCCCTATATTGGGGCATATAAAGTTTGCAAGTCCAATGGGCCTCTCTTTCCAGTGATGGCCGACTAGGCCATCTTTCGATACATATGCAGCTAGAGACAAGAGCTCCGGGGTACTGGTTAGTTCATCATGTTGTTCCAACTATAGGGTTGCAGATCCCTTTAGCTCCTTGGGTACTTTCTCTAGCTTCTCCATTGGGAGCCCTGTGATCCTAAATCAAATAAGGGACTAATATCCAATATATATAAAGAACTCAAGAAGGTGGACTCCAGAAAGTCAAATAAACCCATTAAAAAATGGTGCTCAGAACTGAACAAAGAAATCTCACCTGAGGAATACCGAATGGCAGAGAAGCACCTGAAAAAATGTTCAACATCCTTAATCATCAGGGAAATGCAAATCAAAACAACCCTGAGATTCCACCTCACACCAGTCAGAATGGCTAAGATCAAAAATTCAGGTGACAGCAGATGCTGGCGAGGATGTGGAGAAAGAGGAACACTTCTCCATTGTTGGTGGGATTGCAAGCTTGTACAACCACTCTGGAAATCAGTCTGGCGGTTCCTTAGAAAATTGGACATAGTACTACCGGAGGATCCAGCAATACCTCTTCTGGGCATATATCCAGAAGATGTCCCAACCGGTAAGAAGGACACATGCTCCACTATGTTCATAGCAGCCCTATTTATAATAGCCAGAAGCTGGAAAGAACCCAGATGTCCCTCAACAGAGGAATGGATACAGAAATTATGGTACATTTACACAATGGAGTACTACTCAGCTATTAAAAAGAATGAATTTATGAAATTCCTAGCCAAATGAATGGACCTGGAGGGCATCATCTTGAGTGAGGTAACACAATCACAAAGGAACTCACACAATATGTATTCACTGATAAGTGGATATTAGCCCAAAACTTAGGATACCCAAGATATAAGATACAATTTGCTAAACGCATGAAACTCAAGAAGAATGAAGACCAAAATGTGGACACTGTTCCCCTTCTTAGAATTGGGAACAAAACACCCAGGGAAGGAGTTACAGAGACAAAGTTCGGAGCTGTGATGAAAGGATGGACCATCTAGAGACTGCCGTATCCAGGGATCCATCCCATAATCAGCTTCTAAACGCTGACACCATTGCATACACTAGCAAGATTTTGCTGAAAGGACCCAAAGATAGCTGTCTCTTGTGAGACTATGCAGGGGCCTAGCAAACACAGGAGTGGATGCTCACAGTCAGCTATTGGATGGATCACAGGGCTCCCAATGGATTTCTGATTTTTTTAATTAGCATGCTGTCCCTGTGCCCTCTAGAGAGTCTGACTAAGGGTTTATCTATCTTGTTGATTTTCTCAAAGAACCATCTCCTCATTTGGTTGATTCTTTGAATAGTTCTTCTTCTTTCCACGTGGTTGATTTCACCCCTGAGTTTGATTATTTCCTACTGTCTACTCCACTTGGGAGAATTTGCTTCCTTTTTTCTAGAGCTTTTAGTTGTGTTGCCAAGCTGCTACTGTGTGCTCTCTCTAGTTTCTTTTTGGAGGCACTCAGAGCTATGAGTTTCCGTCTTAGAAATGCTTTCATAGTGTCCCCATATCTTTATGTATGTTGTGGCTTCATTTTCATTAAACTCTAAAAAGTCTTTACTTTCGTTCTTTATTCCTTCCTTGACCAAGGTATCTTTGAGAAGTGTGTTGTTCATTGTCCACGTGATTGTTGGCTTTCCATTATTTATTTTGTTATTGAATATCAGCCTTAGTCCATGATGGTCTTCTAGGATGCATGGGACGATTTCAATATTTTTGTATCTGTTGAAGCCTGTTATGTGACCAATTATATGGTCAATTTTGGAGATGGTCCCGTGAGGTGTTGAGAAGAAGGTATATCCTTTTGTTTTAAGATAAAATGTTCTGTAGATATCTGTTAAGTCCATTTGTTTCATCACTTCTGTTAGTTTCACTGTGTGCCTGTTAAGTTTCTGTTTCCACGATCTGTCCATTGATGAAAGTGGTATGTTGAAGTCTCCCACTATTATTGTGTCAGGTGCAATGTGTGCTTTCAGCTTTACTAAAGTGTCTTTAATGAATGTGGCTACCCTTGCATTTGGAGCATAGATATTCAGAATTGAGAGTTCCTCCTTGAGGATTTTAACTTTGAAGAGTATGAAGGGTCCCTCCTTGTCTTTTTTGATAACTTTGGGTTGGAAGTCGATTTTATTCTATATTAGAATGGCTACTCCATCTTGTTTCTTCAGACCATTATCTTGGAAAATTGTTTTCCAGCCTTTCTCTCTGAGGTAGTGTCTGTCTTTTTCCCTGAGATGGGTTGCCTGTAAGCAGCAGAATGTTGAGTCCTGTGTGTGTAGCCAGTCTGTTAGTCTATGGCTTTTTATTGGGGAATTGAGTCCATTGATAGTAAGAGATATTAAGGAAAAGTAATTGTTGCTTCCTTTTATTTTTGTTTTTAAAGTTGGCATTCTGTTTTTGTGGCTGTTTTCTTTTTGGTTTCTTTAGGGATTAATTTGTTGCTTTTTCTAGGGCGTGGTTTCCATCCTTGTATTTTTTGTTGTTGTTGTTGTTTTGTTTTTGTTTTTTTTTTTCTGTTATTATCCTTTGAAGGGCTGCATTTGTGGAAAGATAATGTGTGAATTTGGTTTTGTCGTGGAAAAATTTGGTTTCTCCATCTATGGTAAATGAGAGTTTGGCTGGGTATAGTAGCCTGGGCTGGCATTTGTGTCCTCTTAGGGTCAGTAACACATCTGTCCAGGATCTTCTGGATTTCATAGTCTCTGGTGAAAAGTCTGGTGTAATCTGATTGGCCTGCTTTATATGTTACTTGACCTTTTTGCCTTACTGCGTTTAATATTCTATCTTTATTTAGTGCAGTTGTTGTTCTGATTATTATGTGTTGGGAGGAATTTCTTTTCTGTTCCAGTCTTTTTGGAGTTCTGAAGGCTTCTTGTATGTTCATGGGCATCTCTTTCTTTAGATTTGGGATGTTTTCTTCTGTAATTTTGTTGAAGATATTTGCTGGCCCTTTAAGTTGAAAATCTTCATTCTCATCTTCTCCTATTATCTGTAGGTTTGGTCGTCTCATTTTGTCCTGGATTTCCTGGATGTTTTGAGTTAGGATCTTTTTGCATTTTGTATTTTCTTTGATTGTTGTGCCAATGTTCTCCATGGAATCTTCTGCACCTGAGATTCTCTCTTCCATCTCTTGTATTCTTTTGCTGGTGCTTGCATCTATAATTCCAGATTTCTTTCCTAGGGTATCTATCTCCAGCGTTTCCTCACTTTGGGTTTACATTATAGTGTCCACTTCCCTTTTTAGGTCTTGGATGATTTTATTCAATTCTATCACCTGTTTGGTCATGTTTTCTTGCAATACTTTAAGGGAATTTTGTGCTTCCTCTTTATGGTCTACTACCTGATTAGCCGTGTTCTCCTGTATTTCTTTAAGTGAGTTATTAAAGTCCTTCTAGATGTCCTCATGAGATCATCATGACCATCATCATGAGATATGCTTTTATACCCGGGTCTAGTTTTTCAGGGTTGTTGAGGTGTCAGGACTGGGTGGGGTGGGAGTGTTGTGTTCTGATGATGGTGATTGGTCTTGGTTTCTGTTAATAAGATTCTGATGTTTGCCTTTCACCATCTGGTAATCTCTGGAGTTAGTTGTTGTAGTTGTCTCTGGTTAGGTCTTGTTCCTCAAGTGTTTATGTTAGCCTCTATCAGCAGACCTGTGAGACTAGTTCTCTCCTTAGTTTCAGTGCTCAGAGTACTCTCTGCAGGTAGGCTCTCCTCTTGCAGAGAAGGTGCCAAGATATGTGGTGTTTGAACCTGCTTCCTGGGTGAAGTTGTTAACCACTCACAGAGGTCTTAAGATCCAGTGGAGGGTCCTGTTTATACCTAACAGTTGTCTGCAGACTCCATGCCCAAGGTGCCTTTGTGCTGGCATGGATGGTCCAGAAGGGATTTGTTCCCAGATCAGGCCAAGTTTTCTGCTTCCCTAATTAATGCAGACTCAGGTCCCACGGAATTGGATTGTTGCAGATGTTGTGTTCCACTCACCAGAGGTCTTAAGATCCCGTGACAGGTCTTGTGGGTAGCTGGCAGGTGTTAGCCGACTCTGCACCTAAGCTACCCCAGTGCTGACGAGACCGGAAGGGACTTGTGCCCCTGATCAGTTCAGGTTTTCTGCTTCCCTATCTAATGCAATCTCAGGTCCTGCACGACTGGATTGGAGCAGACACGGTGTTCCACTCACCAGAGGTCTTAAGATCCCATGGCGGGTGATGTGGGTAGCTGGCGGGTGTCAGCCCACTCTGAACCCTAGCTACCCCAGTGCTGGCAGGACTAGAAGGGCACCATAATATTTTCATACTCTTTTTTCATTGGTTCTTTTTTCCTTTGTTCTGAGAACCAGTGAAGTCAGAAAAATGTTTTTATTCATCTTTATTTAAAGAACATATTATTATTAATTATTATTATTATTACTGTTACCAATTTTTTAATTTACATCTCAAGTATTGTCCTGCTCCCACACTCCCTTGCACAGTTTTTCACACTTTTCCCTCTCACTTTGCCTCTGAGATGGGTATCATCATGGTGGTCCCCCTTCCCTGGGCCAGCAAGTCTTTACAGAATTATGCAGAACCTCTCCCACTAAGGCCAGTCAAGGCAGTCCACTGCTACATATATATTGTTGGACTCAGTCTAGATTTACTTGCTCTTTATTTGGTGACTTTATCTCTGGGAGCTCCCAGCAGTACATATTAGTTGACACTGTTGGTCTTCCATGTTGCCAATCCCTTCAGTTCCTTCAATCCTCCCACTAACTCTTACATACATGTCTCTGACCTCACTCTAGTAGTTGGATATAAGCATCTACATCTGTCTCATTCAGTTGTTGGTATAGCATACAGAGGACAGCATTGCTAGGATTCCTCTCTGAAAGTACAACAGAGCATCAGTAATACTGTCAGGCTTTGGTACTTGCCCATGGGATAGATCCCAAGTTGGGCTGGTCACTGGTCTGGCATTCCTTTAGTTATTACTCCATTTCCCCCTGCATTTCTTTTAGATAGAAACAATTTTAGGTTGAAAATGAATAGACTCAATACAATTCCCATCACTATTCCAGTATAATTCCTCCCAGACATGGAAAGAAAAATTTACAACATCATATGGGATAAAAAAAACCCAGGATAGCCAAAACAATTCTGAACAATAAAAGAACATCCAGAAGAATCACTTAAGCAAAAGTAATAATAATAATAGTAATAATAATAATAATAATAATAATAATAATAATAATAATAATGAAGCACATGGAATTGGTACAGAGACAGACAGGTTTGTCAATGAAATAAAAATGAAAACCCAGGAATAAACACATACACCTATGGTCACTTGATCTTTGACAAAAAAAAAAAAAAAAAGCTAAAACCATACAGTGGAAAAAAATAAGGCATAAACAAATGGTGCTGGTCTAACTGGCAGTCTGCCTATAGAAGAATGCAAACTGATTCATAATTATCACCATGCACAAAGTTTAAATCTAAGTGGATCAAGGACCTCATCATGAAACCAAATACACTGAATTTAATAGAAGAGAATGTGGAAAATAACATCAAACACATTGGCATAGTGAGAAATTTCCTGAATATAACACACCAATAGCTGAGACTCTAATCCATAAATGGGACCTTATAGACCTTCAAAACTTCTGGAAGGCAAAGGACACTGTCAACAAGACAAAAAGCAAGGGTACAGAAAATTTTATTGTGTGGAGTCTTACTTCAACTAGATAAAACAAGTCTGTTTATTAGGAAATATGTTATCATATCTTGACCATTGTATCAAGGCCTGTAGTATTTTCAGAGGACTATTACTTAAACTCACTTGGTATTACCTTGAATCTGGTAGCTTATTTGTATCATTTATTACAGTTGTCCTCAACCTTCCTAATGCCAGCAATCCTTTAATACTGTTCCTTATGTTGTGATCACCCCAAACAAAAATATATATTTTTTTTCTTCTTTTATAAATGTAATTATAAAAATTTGCTTCAATTGTTCATGGTAAAATGTTGTTTTATGAAGATTGTGCAGAACAATATAGACTCCTTTATAGCCAATTATAATGTAACCTTAAAAGGAAAGACTATGATAATATCTCAAATTTTATTCCTATTGAACGAAAGAAAACTAAATTTAAGACATTACAGCCCTACCCAGAAAGTTTATAAAGTCCATATCTCATGTGGCATGCTATTTAGGAGCGCTTTTTGGCTTAGAGCAAAGAACAAAGGCTGTAAAGTCATCCCAGAAACCAACTAGCCTTTGAGATAAGAAAGGCATGCAAGGACAATCCCCCCAGGACAAACTCAATATGAGTAGTGGACCACCTGCTGATATGGTTTGGGCTTAGCCAAATGTCCTGCAGACCAAGATAAAAACCCTCTCTTTAGAGTTACTCTCTGATGTTTAAATTGCCCATTTGTGTGTAACTGCACCAATTCTTCACCTACCCCCACTCCCTTCCTACATAAACCCCTTTACTATATATACTTTTGAGCCTTGAGGCCGACATCTGTTATCTCCTGTGTGAGATGCATGTCTGTCCTGGAGCTCCATCATTAAACTACCTCGTGTAATTACATCAAGACAGTCTCTTTGTTCATGATTCTTGGGTGCACACCGAATCGGGAGTCAAGTGGGGGTTTCCCCACTAGGTTCTTTCACTATCACTCTTGTTCTGATGATCTTGAAGAAAAATGTTGGTGGAAGTTATGTCAGAATGTACATTTATGACACATACAGAAGTAAGTGGTTGCTTAAGAGCCAGCTTCTATAAATATTTTAAATTAGGTAAAGAAATCATTTACATATACCAATTGCAAAGCCACAGATGAGAAAAATATCAGCCAATGTAAGTTGAAGGCAATTTTCTAGAAGCATATTTTATTTTTATGTTTGTCTCATGTACATAATTTCCATTATTTCTTTCAAATTCTGGGCTGTGTTGGGGTTATCTGTATGCTGCCTGGTTGGTGACTCTGTCTTTGGGAGCTCCCTGGGTTCTGGGTGAGTTTAGGCTGCTAGTCTTCCTATGGGTTTGCTCTCCTGAGCTTCTTCCAGCCTTTCCCTAGTCCAACCACAGTGATCCCTGACTTCCATTGGTTGGGTTAAAGTATCTGCAACCTTCTCAGTCAGCTCCTTGTTGAGCCTCAAAGAGAACAGACGTGCTAGCGTCCTGTCTGTAAGTATACCATAGCATCCATAATAGTATCAGGCCTTGGGGCCACTCTTCGAAGAATGGCCCCAAGTTGGGCTAATCAAAGTGCCTCCTTTCCCTCAGTCTCTTCTCTATTATTTGTCCCTGCAATTCTTTTAGATAGGAATAATTCTGGGTCAGTGTTTTTAACTATGGAATGGCAATATTTAAATATAACTTATAAAATGATGAGAAAAGATTACCTGTAAATTAAGTTTCTCTATACATAAACATAGTTTCCTCTTTTATTTAACTAAACATAGTAGTATTTTGATGCCTTTGAACTGCTGTATTCTCTCAAAATTGTTTTTGAAATTTACGAATATATTTTCTGTACCGATTAATTTCTTTTCATGGTTTTAATGGACATGGTGAATATAATAATATATGTTATGTTGGTTTGGTTTTTATCAAGATAAGCTTTATTATTTATTCGTGGAACCTGCTACCTTAAGATACATATCTTTATTAAAAATTAAATTTAGATAATTATTATTTCAATTGAATTTCCATCAGTGCTTATTAGTGTAAGTGTAGTATTAAGTATCCTTTGGTTTTCAAAGTACCTTAATGACATTTCATTTTTCATTACTGTCAAATGATTTCAATGGTGTTCATTTTTCTTGTATTTTTATCAGTTTCTCTCCCAGTACTCTGTTCCTCCATCTCTCTCATGCACTCACTCATTCCTCCTGTTTTCATCCTCACCTGACTCAAATCTACCACAAAATTTGTTTCCCTTCCTAGGAGATCCATAATTTCCCCCTCCATGAGCTCTTCTTGTTTTGCTTAGGCTCACTGTATCTGAGGATTTTAGTATTATTTTCCTTTAAAGAAAAACTAATGTTCAAATATAAATGAGTACATTCCATGGTGTTTTCCTGTGTCTGGGTTACCTCATGCAGTATAATCTTTTCTAGTTCCATCCATTTGTCTTCAAATTTAAGGATGGTATCTTTTTTTTTTTCCTCGAAGAATAGTATTCCATTGTGTATATTCACCACTTTTTCTTTATTCACTATTCAGTTGAGGGACATCTAGTTTGTTTACAATTTCTGACCACTATGAGTACAGCTGCAATGAAGATGAATAAGGAAGTGTCCTTGTGGTAATATAGAGAGTAGTCTAGGTAAATTCTCAAAAAGGAATATCTGGATCTTGAGACAGAACAATTTCCAATAGTCTGAGGAACCATTATGTTGATTTTCATAGTGGCTGTACTAGTTTGCTGTTCCATCAGCAATGGAGACACATTCCCCTTGTTCCAAATGATTGCCACCATCTGCTATTCCTTGTGGATTGAACTTAGGCATTCTGATAGGTGTAAGATGGAATCACAAAGTTGTTCTAAAGTGCACTTTCCTGATGGCTATAGACATTAAGAATTTTTAAGCATTTCTTTGCCACTTGATATCCTCTTGAGAATTCTCATTTTAGATGAGATTACCCATTTTCAATTGTATTTTTAGTTTTCTTACTATCTGGTTCCATGGGTTTCTTATACATTAGCTCTCAGTCAGATTTGGGCTTGATGAAAATATTTTCCCATTCTGTGGGTTACTGTTTTTGCCACTCAGTGTTGTTCTCTGCCTTATAGAATCTTTCCTGTTTCACAGGGAACCATGACAGTTTCAGTTATTCATATGATGGATTACATTTCTGATTGTTGTATGTTGATCCACCTCTGCATCTTGGGAGGAGATGTACAATAACATGATGTGTGATATCGATGTCTTTTTGTTTGGTGAGTATTTTATTATGAGTATTTTTGCATTAATGTTCATGAGGGAAATTGTTCTGTGATATACTTTCTTTGTTAAGTATTTGTGTGGTTTAGGTGTCAGGATAAATGTTGCCTCATAAAATGAACTTGGAAATATTCTGTTTGTTTATATTTTGTGAATGGATTCGAGTAGTTTTGGCATTATCAGTCCTTTAACAGTGTGATAAGAATTTGTATAATTTAAGTTTTAGTGCTGTTCATTTTGTTGACAAATGCCAGTACCCTTGCTTTTATGGCATAGCTGCTAAAAATTAAAAGATTACCTTGGTGAAACTTTTTAAAAATATTTTTTATTACATCTTTCCCTCAATTACATTTCCAATGCTATTCCAAAAGTCCCCCATACCCTCCCCCCCCCACTTCCCTACTCACCCATTCCCAGTTTTTTGGCCCTGGCATTCCCCTGTACTGGGGCATACAAACTTTGCATGTCCTATGGGCCTCTCTTTCCAGTGATGGCCGACTAGGCCATCTTTTGATACATATGCAGCTAGAGTCAAGAGCTCCAGGGTACTGGTTAGTTCATAATGTTGTTCCACCCATAGGGTTGCGGATCCCTTCAGCTACTTGGGTAATTTCTCCAGCTCCTCCATTGGGGGCCCTGTGTTCCATCCACTAGCTGAGAGTGAGCATCCACTTTTGTGTTTGCCAGGCCCCGTCATAGTCTCAAAAGAGACAGCTATATCTGGGTCCTTTCAGCAAAATCTTGCTAGTGTATGCAATGGTGTCACTGTTTGGAAGCTGATTATGGGGTGGATCCCTGGATATGGCAGTCTCTAGATGGTCCATCCATGAAACTTTTTTTTTTTTAATGAATATGAAGTGTCTTTTTTGTGTTTGCATTAATTTATTTTGGTTTGCAATTTTTCTTTTTCTTTTTTGGATATTAGAGTGGATAAACCAAGTTGCTTCATACGTCCATTTGTTTATACATGTTAGATCAGGGTAGTGAGAGCTCACATCATGAACTGAAAGCAGAAAGCAGAGAGAATCAATTGGTGGTAGTGAGATGATTATTTTCCTGATATACAGCCTGCAATAATATATGTCTTCCTAACCCCTATTCCAAACTTGCAAGCAACACTAACCATTTGGACCCAATTGTATAAATTCTAAAGATGATTGGAAATATTTCTTAATTAAATCACAACACTACCTTCTTTTCTTAACGTTAAGAGGTCACCATGGAGAAAATAGTTGAAAGATAGCAAGAACCAAAAGTAGTGAATGACTACAAATAAAGTCTGTTTTCCAGAAACAATAAGGTATTTGTACATGTAAAGTGATAGTGACTATAACTATATGTTGAAGAAAAATTCAACATCAAGCCAGGCAAAGCCCAGCATGTAGGGGTGAGATCTTTAGAACATCCCATTGCTGGCTAATGATTATAAACCACTTTTTTTTTTTTTTGGTGTTCACTTTTGGGAGATATAAGTTAGCTTTTTCTTTTTTTATGGATATGAAGCATGCACCTAATGACAGCAGAGCCTGAATATGGTGGGTTAAAGAAGAAATGTCTCCTATAGGCTTAAACATTTGAATACTTCATCCTCTTTTGGTGCTGGTATTTCCGAAGGTGCAGTTATTTATGGTGATGCCTGAAGAAGTGTATAACTGGAGGCTGGTGTTGAGAATACTTAACACTGCTGGATTTCCAATTTAGTCCCCTTCTTTTTGCTTGTGAAAGAAGAGGGCTCAGTGTATCCTCCTCATTCTATTCCTGACACTTGCTGACATACAATCCTACCATCATGAAGTCTTTTCTATCTGAAAGTTTATGGTCAAAATATATTCCTTCTGTAAGGTGCCTTCGTCATGTTATTTTATCATAGCAGCTGGAAAGGAACTAATATTGGGTTAAAAAAAACACATAAAATATGAAGGAGACATTTACTCCTACAGGGATATGTAAGGAATAGAAAGGATAAAACGTGGAATGGAACGTAAACACCCTTGACGTAAGAATAAGAAAATTAAATAACTTTAGTCAATAGATATTAGGCTTCTTATTAGATTCAAGGCTCACAACACAGGAGAGGAAACATGCTCATTAATGCAAAATTGACCAAAAAGCAGTAGCTCAGGGTGTGATAGGACATAGGGGATAACCTACTGTTATTATTTTTAGCTAGATGTATACAGTATCAATAAATCCCCACATGAAAAACAACATGCATATTTGGGTAATATTTAGCAGTAATATGAACCTAATTTTATTATTTGAAGCAAAACATATATAAATAGAAAATGTTATATAATTTGAAATAAAAGATACATAAACAATTGCATACATTGGTTTAATAAGTAAATTGAAACTGTAAAGTTCTAATTAAACTGTACATGCTCATTTACTTATAGCTTATTTGAGGTATAGGTTTTTACAGAGTTACTTAGTAGTGAGATTTCTTATGACTTTTGCAGATATCCTTAGTTTATCTTACCTTCTTCTATATTCCTTCTACATTAATCTTTCTCATTAGAACCTGACTCTCCAAAGTATCCCCAGAAAATATGACAATCACAATTACCCATGCTGCCATCAGTAGCCATATTGAAACCCACATTTCATGTTGCTTCTAAAGATATTGTTAATGTCAAGGATCCCTGAAGCCATCAGAATATACAGTGAAATTCACAGTCAGTAAAGCTCCCTCAGATCATGTTGAGTTAAATGTTCTGAGATATGATTTGTTGAGGTCACATATATACTGGCAACAGAGAATGCATGGCCATGATACTTTAGGCCTCTAGAAACAATCATGTCAGTGATCCCTGCTGCATTATGGGACTACATTAATATGACAGTCTTGAACTGCATTAGAATAATTACTGATGTGAATTATCTATAATTCTGCCACATTCATAAGTGTTCTGCCATTTATAAACATTTTTATGTCCTATTTCATTCTGTCACTAGACAAGAGGCTTCAGTCATGGTCATCCCAGCTATCTGAAATTTTCTTGATATCCCTGTTATTCCTGGCAACATACACCATGGTATATTCGAGATCCATGCTGCTACAGGCAACCAGGACATGAATGAACCCTCTTGCCTACTTGAATCTGCTGATGACATAAAAAATACCAACAGTCAAGAAAAATATATTAATATTACTCATACATGATGCCACTAGTAACCATATTGAGATCTATAGTCAGTTTTGTATAAGAAGAGCTCCCTGATATCTGAGAACCCAAGGCCAAATGAGTCTATAGTGAACATCATTGTCAGTATTACTGCCTGTGGTCATAATTAGGTAAGTGTTGTGTGATGCTACTGAAGAAACCATTGATGCCAGTGATCCTACCTGAAACCTGAAGCTATGTTGAGGTCAGTGCTGCATGCTGTCACCAGTAACACGAAGGAGTCGATTTTTAATATTGCTGATGGAGATCATGGTGATGACTATGATCTGTACTGCTTCTGGAGAAACTGCTGAATTCCATGGTCCATACTGATAACCAAGATCATTATGAGGTAAGTATTCTGAGCTGGCACTGAATAACAGATCAGTGGCTGAGATTCTACATATTATAAGGAATTCTGTTGATGTTCCTGATTCATCAATTTTGCCCTCAATTTTGAGCAAACAATGTATTTTGAGGTTTGTGGTCCTACCTGTAAGAAGAAGCTATACTGATGTCAGTGATGCATTTTGTGAACAGAAACTGGGCAGGAGTCCATTATATCTATTGCTGATGGAGATGCTGATGATGGCTATGATCTGTGTTGCTGCTTGAGAATCTGATAAATTCCAAAGTCCTTACTGATGCTTGAATTCATATTGAAGTAAGTTTTCCTAGTTGGCACTGAAGATCAGACTGATGTCTGAGATCATACCTGATACAGGAAATTCTCTTTATGTTTACTGATGAATGGATATAGCCGCAGATGTTAAAAATGAAATTATTACAGATGTACGTTATCCATTTTTCTGCTCAAATAGTGCGAAGATTCTCGCCATCTATAATAATTTTGATGTCACTATGCATCCTGCCTCTTGAATTACCTTGATGTCCTAGATTCTTCTTGGCAACAGACTCCACTTTGTATGCCAGATGCCTGGTGTCATAGGCAACCAGGTTAGGAGTGAATCTTACTCCCACTTTAGACAAATTATTGACACCAGAGACCCCAAAGCCAAGTGAATCTTGCTCCTACTTTAGACTAATTAATGACACCAGAGACCCCAAAGCAAAATGAAGCTTGCTCCTACTTTGGACTAATTAATGATATCAGAGATCCCAAAGGCCATATAGTCATTCATCCATGATGTCACTGGTAACCATGTTGAGATTTATACTCAGAGATTGTAGTAGGAATGGTGTAGCAACAAGTATTATCTTTGAAGAGCTCCATGACATCTGAGATGCCCCAATCATAAATGTCTATTGTGAACATCATTGTCAGTACTGCTCCCTAAGTTTATAATGACAAAAGAGCTGTATACTGTTATTGAAGTTCCCTTTGATGTCAGTGATCACATCTGCATGCTGAAGCTTTGCTGATATCATTGCTGTTTGTTGTGATAAGCAAGCATAATGGAATCTATTACATGAAGATCCTATTACTAATGGAGACCCTGGTAATGGTTATGAGCAATGTTGCTTCTAGAGAAACTGCTCTATTCCAAGGTAAATGCTGATACACAATACCATATTGAAGTAAGTGTTGTTATCTGACACTGGATATAAAATTGATGTCTGAGATCCTACCCACCACAGGAAGTTCTGTTGATGTCCCTGATGCATTCATGTAGCTCCTGATGTGAAACATGCATGGTATTTTCATTATTATGATTCTACTTGTAACAAAAATCTATGTTGATACACCAGTGATGTATGCTGTGATCAGCAATTTTGATGGAGTCCATTATTCCTATTGCTAATGGAAACCCTCATGGTGGCTATGATCTGTGTTACTGCTTAAGAATATAATGAACCTCAAGGTCCACATTAATGTCCATGTTCGTTTTGAGGGAAGTATTCTTATTTGGTACTGGAGGTCAGATTGATATCTGGAAACCTACCTGCAACAGGAACATCAGTTGGTATTCCTCAAGTATGTGTGTAGCCCACAATATCGAACATGTGATAAATATTGATACTTGTGATTCTGCTGGAAACCTGAAGCTATTTTGAAATCAGTGCTGCAGCTATGACCAGCAATCATCATGGGGTCTTTTATTCCTGTTGCTAATTGAGACCCTGGTGATGGCTATGATCTGTGTTTTTTCTTGAGAACCTGATGAATTCAAAGGCCCATAGTGAAATGCTAGAATATATTGAGGTTAGTGTTCTCAATAATGGAGATCAAATTGATATCTGAGATCCTAATGGTCACTAAAATTCTGTTGATGTCACTGATACATGAATACATTGCGTAATGTTGACTAAGTAATGTTCAAGATCCTTACTGCCACCCGAAATAATGTTGATATCAGGGATTTATCCTGCAACTAAATGAGGTAGTTATGACAATGACTTATTCTGCCCTGTGAATTGATGTTGATGTCATTGATATATAAATGTCTGAACACCCCATCGGATTGCAACCCCATCCATTTGCAACCTGGTTGCCTGTGATCCCTGCTGCCCCTGGTTACCATGTTAATATCACTATTACCAAGTTCCTGTAGAAACTATGATGATATCAATCATCCATTCTGCCTCAAGTAGCCATGTTGAAACCCACAGTCCATGATGCTTCTTGGATTATTGTTAATGTCAAGGATCCCTGAGGCAGGCAGGGTTTTAGGTGAAGTTTTAGATAATTTCTGCTGCATCATATCATGTTGAATTATATGTTCTGAGATATATTATATTGAGGTCACATATAGTGTGGCAATGGACACTGTTGCTTGTTACATATACTTCAGGCATCCAGCAGCCATGTCAGTGATATCTTCTGCCTTATGGGACCAAATTAATATCACTGTCTCCTACTGCCAATGGATTCATTATTGATGTCAATTATCAATGCTTCTGTCAAATTTATGTCAAGTATCCTGTTACCTGAAAACATTTTGATATCATGATTCAAAGTACCACTAGGGGAGTTCTTTACATGGTCATATCTACCTTTTGAAACTGTATTGATATCCTTGGCAACAGATACCATGGTATATTTCAGATTCCTACTCACACAGGCAACCAGGCAGTGAGTGATCACTACTAACACTTTGGAACAAATTGGTATCAGTGATCCCAACTGCTAGGGAAATTGGCCAAGGGAATTGGGAAATTGATGTCACTCATCCATGCTGCCACTGGTAACCATGTTGAGATCCTCAGTCAGTGTCTTTGAAGACAGCATGATGTCTGTGATAACTCAACCAGAATAATGTGTTGTGAAGTTCATTGTCAGTACTGGTGCCTAAGGCCATAATGATATAAGTGCTGTGTGCTGCTACTGGACACATGTTTGATGCCACTGAACATATTTGCAACCTGAAGCTATGTTGAGGTCAGTGTTGTATTCTGCAACCAGAAATCATGATGAACTCAATTCTTATTGCTTATGGAAACCTTGGTCATGTCTATGATCTGTGCTTCTTCTAGAGAATATACTGAATTCCAAGATCCAAACTGACACTTGATGTCATGTTGAGGTAAGTGTTCTTATGTAGCACTGGAGATCAGATTGACATCTGAGATCCAACCTGCCACAGGTAATTTTGTTGACGTCCCTGATGCTTTCATGTAGCACCTGCTATCATCTATGAAATGTACAATATTCTTACTACCACCAAAAGAGGTAGTGATGTCAGTGAACTATCCTGTTCCTGGAAAAGCATTTTATGACCCTAATTTCTTCTGCCCTCTGAATCAATGCTGATATCACTAATATATACCTGGCAACAGACCCCATGGTATTGTCTGAGATTATTGTTCGCAATGGCAAAATTATTGTCAGTTATCCTAGCTGACACTGGAACTATATTGACTTCACTAATGCACAATTGCCACAGGAAAGTGGATGATGTAAATCATAAATCCTGCCTCTAGTAGCCATGTTGAAATCCATAGTCTGTGTTGCTCCTGAAGGGACTGTAAATGGTAAGAATCCCTGAGACCATCAGAATCTTCAATGAAGTTCATTCAATAATGCTATCTTAGGTCATGTTGAGTTACATGTTCTGAAGTATGTTATGTTGAGCCAATATATATATATATAGGCATCAGATACCACTGTATGCCCATGATACTACAGGCCTGTAGCAGACAGTAAGTCAGTGATCCCTGATGACTCTTCTGCCCAAATTAATATAACTTTCATTAACTGCCAATGGAATTACTACTGATGTCACTTATCTATTCTTCTGTATAAAATCCCAGAAGTGTCTTGCCATTCATAAGCAATTTGATGTAACGATGCATCAGGCAACTGGAAAAGAGATTTGTTTACATGAAACCCTCTGAAAGTATTTTTATGTCCCTTGTACTTACTGGCAATGGACACCATGTTATATCAGAGAGCCATGCTGCTATAGACAAACAGATTAGGCGTGATTTCTACTCCCACTTTGTCAAGATTGATGACATCTGTGATCCTGACTACCAAGGAAAATATATTGACATTACTAATCCATGATGTCACTGGTAACTATTTTGACACCCATAGTCTGTGTGGTCATTGAAAAGCTACATGAGGTCTGTGATAAATCAAACATAAGAATCTGTTGTAAAGTCCATGGTAAGTATTGCTGCCTAAGTTCATAATGAGGTAAGTGTTGTTTGCTGCTACTGGAGACTAGTTTGATGCCTGTGATCCTAACTGAAACCTGAAGATACCTTGATTTGAAAGCTGCATGCTGTGACCAGCAATAATGATAGAACTCATTTTTTCTATTGCTGATGAAAAACCTGGTGATGGCCATGATCTCTCTTATTGTTGGGAACCTGCTGACTTACAAGGTTCATGTTGATGGTAGAGGTCATGTTGAGATAAGTGTTCTGAGGTGACACAGTAGATCAGATTGTTGTCTGAGATTCTATTTTCCACAAGAAATTCTGTTGATGTTCCTGCCTGCTATCAACCATGTAATGTACATGGTTGTTACTGCCCCTGGAATTGTGCTGTCAACATAAATAGTGCTACCTGATAAGAGGTTTATGATCATAACTTTTCTGCCCTTTTAATCTATGCTAATGTCACTGATATATAAACGGCAATAGATTCCACCATATGGCCTTAGTTACATGCTGTCATTTGCCACCTTGTCATTAGTGATCCCTGCTACCACTAAGGTCTATATTTATGTCATTCATTTAATGTGCCTACAGAAAATATGATGATATCCAGTATGCTGCCTTCAGTGGCCTGTTTACACCCATAGTCCATGATACTTCAGATGAGATTGTTAATGTCCAGGATCTATGAGACTATCTGAACATAAGGTGAAAATTTAGGTCATACTGTTCCCCCATGTCATGTTGAGTTCCATATTCTGTTATACTGAGGACACATAGTGTCAAAAGATATCATTTTTATATTCATGACAATTCAGGCCTCAAGCAGCTGTGATCACAGTAATCTCTGCTAACTTATGGGGCAACATAAATATGAGCATCTCCAAATGCCAATAGAATCTTTACTGATATCAGCTATCCAAATTTTTCTGCTGTTATTTATGAGAAGTGTGCTTTCAGCTGCAACAATTTTTATGTCAAAGATCCATCCTGCCAACAGAGAAGAAGATTCTGTACAGTCATTCATGGCCTCTTAAATATTTTGATGGCCTTGATACTTCCTGACAACAAACGAGGTGGTATATACCAGTTCCAAGCTGCCACTGTCAACCAGGTCCTGAGGGATTCTTACTGCCTCTTTGGAACAGGTAATGACATCAGAGATCCCAACTTCCCAATTTTCAAGATAAAAGTATTGACATTATTTATCCATAAAGCATCTGGTAAACATGTTGAGATTCATAGATAGTCTTGTCTTTGAAGAATTCTGTCCTGCCTATGATCCTTTAGTCAAAGAGTCTATTGTAAAGTTCATGATCAATATTGCTGCCAAATGCCATAATGAGGTAAGTGCTGTGTGCTGCTACTGGAGATACTTTGGACACCTGGGATGGTACCTGAAACCTGATACTATGTTGATACAGGTAATGACTGGTTTGACCAGCAGTCATGATGGATTTCATTGTTTCTATTACTGAAGGTGATGGAGACCCTGATCATAAGGATGATCTCTGCTGCTGTTTAAGGGAATCCCATATTTTATGGTCCATACTGACACTGGACATCATATTGAGGTACAGGTTCTGAGGTACACTGGAGATCACATTGATATCTGAGATCCTACGGGCCACCGGAAATTCTGTTGATATCCCTGATGTATGCATGTAGCCCCTGTTGTGGACCATGAGTTCACTATTATATACATCATCGGAAGACAAATCATTCTATGTCTATACTCTTTGATAGCAAAAGCAACAATGTTGTCATTGATCCTTTCTCACATTTAGGGCCACATTAATATGAGTGACCCAACTGTCATTGGAATCGATACTGATGTCAGTGAAGCATGCTTCTCTCACCTGTGGGAATGTCCTTTATGAGATATATACACTTAGCTGTAATAATTTTGAAGTCAATGATCCATTCTGACACTATAGATGTGATTTCTGTTCATGGTTCTCCCTGTTCTCTGAAACAATCACGATGTTCTGATTCTTCCTGGCAATAGATGCCATGGTATATCCAAGAACTTTGATGCCAGAGGCAACCAGGATGTTAATGATACCTACTGACACTTTGGACCAGATTGTGATAGAAATTGTCCTATTTGCTAAGATAAATATGTTGATTTTACTCTCCCATTGTACCATTTGTAACCACATTTAAATTCATATTCAGTGTTGACTCTGAAGAGTTTGGTAATGTCTATGATCACTGTGGACAAAAGCATCAATTATGAAATGCATGGTCAGAACTTCTGCCCAAGATCCCAATGAGGTTAGTAGTATCTTTTCCTATTGGAAACTTGTTTCAAGCCTCTGATGTGACTTACAACCTGAACCTATGTTGCTGTCACTGCTATATGCTGAACCCAGGAAACATGAGGGTATCCATCGTTTCTATTCCTTGGAAGACCCTATTGATGTCAATGATCTGTTTTGCTGCATGAGAACAGACTGAATTCCAAGGTTCATATTGATGTACAAAGTTATACATTGAGGTGAATGTTCTGAGCTGGCATTGGGGATAAGCTTGATGTCTGAGAGCTTACCTGCTGCTGAAAACTGTGCTGATGTATCTGATACATGAATGCATTTTTTTTTTGTAGACCTTGTTGTGGGTAATATCCTTGCTGCTCCAAGAAGAGATTTGATGTAATTGATCCCTCTTGCCCCCAGAGAAAAGATTTATGTCCATAATTCAACCTTTTCAATATCAGTGATACACTTGTCTGCAGACACCATACTATATCTACAATTCTTGCTCACAATAGCAAACAATATTAGAGATTTGTGCAGCCACTTTGGACCATGATGATCCTAACTGCCTACTGTAATATTATGATGGTAGCCATCCATATTGCTACATGTAACTCTGTTCTTATCCATAGACAGTGCTGCCTCTGAAGATCTTGTTAAAATCTATTATCCCTACTGCTAGAAGTCTCTGTCTTGAAGCTCACGGTAAATACTGTTGCCTAAGTCATGTTTACTTAAGTGTACTGTATTACAATCAGTTATGATTTTCATGCCTATGACCTGACATGTGACATGTAGCAGTGTTGATGTCAGTGCTGCCTTCTGACATCAGTAATCACGACAGTGATTATTGTTACTCTCAAGGTATTATGGTGCACAGGAATCTATGAAATGTCCATGATTTATGGAAATAGCCCCTCCTGTTTTTTTAATAATTTATATGCTCCTTACTGCAACCAGAAGAACTGAACACGATATCATTGATCCATCCTGGCAATGGAGAAAATGCTTATGTTAATACAATTCCCAGGTTCTGAATCTATGCTGATGTCAAAGATACACCTGGAAACAGTAACCAAGTTTTTTCCAAGATCTGTGCTACCACGGGCAACCTTGATTTCAGTGACCCCTGTTGCAAATGAGTATCATATTAGTATCATTAATTCAAAGTATTGTCAGAAAGTATTTTGATGTCCATAACCAATGATGGCACTAGCATCTATATTGAAATGCATAGTCTGTGTTGCTTCTGATGGAATTGTTCATATCAAGGAGTCCTGTGGCCACCAGAGTCTATTCTGAAGTTTAAGGTCAATACTGCTGCTTAAGGTCATGTTGTGAAGTGTTCTAAGATATGTTATATTGATTTCATTGATATAATGTGGGAAAAGATACCGTTGTTTTCTGTCCACAATGATTGATACCAGGATGATCCATGGATGTCCATGTTCTCTGCTGCCACTTGGAACATTAATACAAGCTACTCCAATTGCCACCAAAATATATACTGATATCATCAATCCACACTTCTGCCATCTGACACCATGTTAAGTATATGATGTGTACTGCCAGCTCTAACCAATTTGATGTCAAAGGCCTATCCTGCCACTGGACTAGACATTACTGTCTATGGTTTTATATGTCCTCTGAAAATGTGTACAAGCCAATGATACCTCCTGGCAACAAACAACATGGATTATCCCAGATGATGGCTGCCATTAGCCACAAGAAGATTAGGGATTCTTGCTGTCACTTTGGACCCTATTGATTATACCATTGATCTCAATTGCATAGGAAAATATCTTGATGTCACATAATCTTGCTGCCTGTGGTAAACATGTTGATATCCCAAGTCAGTGTTTGCTCTCAAGAGCTTGGTGATGTCTGTGTGCCCTACTGTCATAAGAATCTATCTTGAAGTTCATGAACAATGCTGCTACCTACTTCATGTGGAGTGTTCTGAGTTCCACCTCAGATATGTGTGTGATCCTACTTGCAACTGGAAGCTATACTGATATCAATAATATCAGCTTTCACCAGCAAAAAAGATGGTGTACATAGGTATTATTGAGATCCTACCTGCCACAGGTGACTATAGTGAATTCCTTGATGCATGCATGCAGCCCTCAATGCAGACCATATTCATTAAATACCCATTTTGACACCAGATTTGCTATTGATGTCAATGATCCATCCCGCCACTGGAGAAGAAATTTATTTGCATGATCTCTTCTACCCTCTGAGTCTACGATGATATCACAGATTTATCTTGCAAAAAACACCATGGAATCTATACTGATGTTGGACCTGCACTCTGCAACAAATGTGTGCAAGCCCCAGGTTCAGCCTGTGTATGGTACTTGGTTGCTATTTCAGTATCTGAGAATCTCACTGATCCAAGTTGTTTGAATGTGTTGGTATTCCTTTAGAGTTCTTATCCCCCTTGGGGCCCTCAATTTTTCCCCCAACTCTACCATAAGAGACCCAAGCTCCATTCAATATTTGGCTGTGGGTGTCTGTATCTGTCTGAGCCAACTGCTGAGTAGATTCTCCTAGAGGACAACATGCTTCTGTCTGCAATCCTATCACTGTATCATTAATGCTGTCAGGGATTGGTTGTTGCCCATAGGATGGGTCTCTAGTTTGGGAAGTTATTGCTTTGCCATTGCATTAGTGTTTTCTCTATCCCTTGTCCATGTATTTCTCATAGACAGAATAAATTTTAGGTCCAAAGTTTGAAGATGTGTTGGTGTGACGATAGCTTCACTGGAGTTCCTACATAGTTACAAGAGGTGGACCATTCAGATTCCATAGCACAATATTGTGAGTCACAGTTAAGATCACTCACATTGATATTTGAGTACCTTCACTTTCCCAGGTCTCAGTCTCATCCTCAACATGTCACACCCCTACACTCTATACCCCTGCAAGTTTCAGTTTTCCCTCCATTCTCATGGTCATCTAGACATCTACCCTGCCCCTTCCCACACTGGATTCTGAACACTGCCATGCCATTACCCATTCTTTCTCTCACCCAGTTAATTTTGCCCATCTGCTTCCCATAATTTTTTTTAAGTGAGATTCAAGCATCCTCAATTTGTCCTTTCTTCTTGTTTAGCTTCCTTGGGTCTTTGGAGTACATCAAGTTTGTCCTGTATTTTAAGACTAATTTCAACTAATATGTGACTACATGCCATACATGTCCTTTGGGGTCTGGGTTAACTAGCTCAGGATGATATTCTCCATTCCATCTATTTTCCTACAAAATCCATGATGTCTCTGATTTTAATACCTGTATAGTACTCCACTGTGTAGATGTGTCACATTTTCTTTATCCATCTTTCGGTTAAGGGACATCTAGGCTGTTTCCAGTTTCTGGCTATTATGAATAAAGCTATGAACATGGTTGAACAAGTGTTCTTTTGGGGACAGTGGAATATCTTTTGGGTATATGCACAGGAGTGTTAAGCTGGCTCTTGAATAGAACTATTTACAGTTTGCTAAGAAACACCAAATTGATTTCCAAAGTTGATGCAGAAGTTTGCAGTTCCGCCAGCATTTGAGGTATGTTCCCCTTGATCCACATCCTCACTAACATGTATTACCACTTGAATTTGTGATGTTAGCCCATACGATTATAGTATGATAGAATCTCAGAAATGTTTTGATTTGCATTTCCCTAATGACAAAGCACATTGAACATTTATTTAAGTGCTTCTTGGCCATTCAAGATTCTTCTGCAGTGAACTATCTGTACCTAATTTTTCACCTACGTTATTTGGGTTTCTGGAGGTTAACTTCTTGAGTTTTTGGTAAATTTTGGATATTAGTCCTCTATGGGATGTCAGGTAAGTGAAAAATTTTTCATAATGTGTAGGTTGCTGACTTGTACTATGGGCTATGTCCTTTGCTTTACAGAAGCTTTCCAGTTTCATGAGGTCCCATTTTTCAGTTCTTGATCTTAGAGACTGAAGTATTGGTGTTCTGTTCAGGAATTTGTTTCCTATACCAATGTGTTGAACCTATTTCCTACTATCTCTTCTATGAGATTTAGTGTATCTGATTTATGTTGAGGTCTTTGGTCCATTTGGACTTCAGTTTTGTGCACGACAGATGTGGATCTATTTGTATTCTTCTATATACAGACATCCAGTTAGACCAGCAAAACTTGTTGAAGATGCCTCCTTTTTCCATGTATACTTTTACCTTCTTTGTCAAAAATCAAATGTCCGTAGGTTTGTGGGGCCATTTCAGGATCATCCATTCAATTTAATTGATCCACCAGTTTATTTCTATAGTAATAGAATGCAGTTTTAATATTATTTCTCTGTATTATAAATCGAAGACTGGTATGGTGATACCTCTGGAAATTCTTTTAGTGGTTAAGATTGTTTTAGCTCTCCTGGGTTTTGTTTATCTGTATGAATCTTAGAATGGTTCTTTCAATGTCTGGAAAGAATTGTGTTAGAATTTTGATAGGGATTGCATTAAATCTATAAATTGCTTTTGTTCAGATGGTCATTTTCAATATGTTACTCCTAGTGCCCCATGAGCATTGAAGATTTTTCCAATTCTGATATGTTCCTCAGTTTCTTTCTTCAGAGAATTGAAGTTCTTCACTTTTAAGTCCTTACACATGCTTGATTAGAGTTGCACAAAGATATTTTATATTGTTCATGTCTATTGTACAGAGTTGTATTTTCCTAATTTATTTGTTGTCCCATTTATCATTTATCAAAGGAGGGCAGGCTATGTATTACTTTGAAATAACTTTATATTCAGCTGTTTTGCTGGAGGTGTTTATAAACTTGCTTATGTTTACAATAATATCATCTGCAAATAGTGATACATTGAATTCTTCCTTTCTACTTTGCATCTCTGTGAACTCCATCAGCTGTCTTATTCCTCTGGGTAGAACTTTTAATGCTATATTATATAAATAGTGCAAGAGTGGGGTGCATTCACTTGTCTCCAATCTAGTGGAAATGTTTGAAATTTCTCTACATTTAATTTTATGTTGTCCATTGACTTTCCATATACTGCTTGGATTATGTTTAGGTATGTGCCTTATATTCCTGATCTCACACTTTTGACATGAAGGGGTGGTGAATTTTGTTGAAGGCCTTTTCATCATATTATGAGATGATCATGTGAATATTTTCTTTCAATTTATTGATATGGTGGATTATGTGGATTGGTTTTCATATATTGAGCCATCCCCACATCCCTGGGATGAAGCCTACTTGATCATCATGGATGATATTCTTGATGTATTTCTGAATGGGGTCAAAGTCACACTTAAAGAAATGTTCAAAGTTCTTAGTTATATTGGACTACAAATCAAAACAACACTGAGATTCCACTCTAACCCAATCAGAATACCTAAGAACAAGAGCTCAAGTGACAGTACATGCTGGTGAGTATGTAGAACCCGAGGAACACTCCTTTATTGCTGGTAGGATTGCAAGTTGGTAGAAACACTATGGGAAACAATCTGGCTATTTTTCAGAAAAATGGAAATAGTTCTACCTGAAGAACCAGCTCGACTAATTTGGGCATATATCCAAAATATGCCACACCATGTGCTCCACTATGTTCACATTAGGCTTACATGTAATAGACAGAAGCTGGAAAGAACCCAGATGTCCCTCAATAGAAGAGTAGAGACAGAAAATGTGGTTTCTTTACATAATGTAATATTATTCAGCTATTAAGAATGAGGAAATCATAAGTTTTTCTGGCAAATGGTTAGAACTGGAAATTATCATCATGAGTTAAGTATCTCAGACCCAAAAGGGCATTCATAGTATGTACACACTAGTCAGTGGATATTAGCCAAAAAATACAGAATACCTAGGATACAACCTACTGAACTTAAGAAGTTTAACAACAGAAAGGCACAAATGAGGATACTTCAATAACATTTGAGGGTGAAGAAAATAATCATAGGAGTCAGGGGGAGGGAGGAACCTGGGTGTGAGTGGGGAGATGGAACAGAAATGGGACAGGATCAGTTAGGTGGGACAGGAACGAAGCCCAAAGCAGTAGCAGAATGAGTGGAAATATGCAGGTTTGGGGGTGGGTTCCATGTGGGGGAACACTCTAGAAAGTACCATGGACCTTGGAGTTAAGACTCTCAGGACTTAGTGATATGCTCAACAATGGGGAGAGGGAACTTAAAAAGCATCCACCTCCATTCGATAGATAGGGCTTCAGGCAGATGGATGGGGTTACCAAAACACAGTTAAAATTTCTGACCCAGAATTGTTCCTGTGTAAAAGTACTTGAGGGACAAAAATGGAGAAGAGATGAAGGGAAAGGTGGTCCAGTGACAGACCCAAATTGGAATTCCTCTCAAGGGCCAGCTCTAAGAACTGACATTATTACCTTTTTTTTTTTTATATATTTTGAAGTTTTATTAAGTTGCTTATTAAGTGACAAAGTAACAACTAAAATCAGAAGAAATATTTTAACTATATTTATGATGTGACATTGTATAAGGCAACTTTCTTTTTTTTAATTTTTAATATTTTTATTACATATTTTCCTCAATTGCATTTCCAATGCTATCCCAAAATTCCCCCATAGCGCCCCCACTTCCCTACCCACCCATTCCCATTCTTTTGGCCCTGGCATTCCCCTATATTGGGGCATATAAAGTTTGCAAGTCCAATGGGCCTCTCTTTCCAGTGATGGCCGAATAGACCATCTTTCGATACATATGCAGCTAGAGACAAGAGCTCCGGGGTACTGGTTAGTTCATAATGTTGTTCCAACTATAGGGTTGCAGATCCCTTTAGCTCCTTGGGTACTTTCTCTAGCTTCTCGATTGGGACCCCTGTGATACATCCAATAGCTGACTGTGAGCATCCACTCCTGTGTTTGCTAGGCCCCTGCATAGTCTCACAAGAGACAGCTATCTTTGGGTCATTTCAGCAAAATCTTGCTAGTGTATGCAATGATGTCCGCGTTTAGAAGCTGATTATGGGATGGATCCCTGGATAAGGCAGTCTCTAGATGGTCCATTCTTTCATCACAGCTCCAAGCTTTGTCTCTGTAACTCCTTCCATGGGTGTTTTGTTCCCAATTCTAAGAAGGGGCACAGTGTCCACATTTTGGTCTTCATTCTTCTTGAGTTTCATGCGTTTAGCAAATTGTATCTTATATCTTGGATATCCTAAGTTTTGGGCTAATATCCACTTATCAGTGAATACATATTGTGTGAGTTCATTTGTGATTGTGTTACCTCACTCAAGATGATGCCCTCCAATGGCTTGTGCTGTAAGATCGAGAATTGACAAGTGGGACCTCATGAAACTGCAAAGCTTCTGCAAGGCAAAAGACACCATCAATAAGACAAAAAAACCACCAACAGATTGGGAAAGGATCTTTACCTATCCTAAATCAGATAGGGGACTAATATCCAATATATAT
The DNA here is from genome assembly GCF_978045245.1 of Mus caroli. Lineage (NCBI taxonomy): Eukaryota > Metazoa > Chordata > Mammalia > Rodentia > Muridae > Mus > Mus caroli. The sequence goes on along the minus strand of NW_028227260.1, from coordinate 114,848,048 downwards.
AAGGAACTCAAGAAGGTGGACTCCAGAAAGTCAAATAACCCCATTAAAAAATGGGGCTCAGAACTGAACAAAGAATTCTCACCTGAAGAATACCAAATGGCAGAGAAGAACCTGAAAAAAATGTTCAACATCATTAATCATCAGGGAAATGCAAATCAAAACAACCCTGAGATTCCACCTCACACCAGTCAGAATGGCTAAGATCAAAAATTCAGGTGACAGCAGATGCTGGCGAGGATGTGGAGAAAGAGGAACACTCCTCCATTGTTGGTGGGATTGCAAGCTTGTACAACCACTCTGGAAATCAGTCTGGCGGTTCCTCAGATAATTGGACATAGTACTACCGGAGGATCCAGCAATACCTCTCCTGGGCATATATCCAGAAGATGTCCCAACCGGTAAGAAGGACACCTGCTCCACTATGTTCATAGCAGCCCTATTTATAATAGCCAGAAGCTGGAAAGAACCCAGATGTCCCTCAACAGAAGAACGGATACAGAAATTATAGTACATCTACACAATGGAGTACTACTCAGCTATTAAAAAGAATGAATTTATGAAATTCCTAGCCAAATGGATGGACCTGGAGGGCATCATCCTGACATTATTACTGATGCAATGGTTTGCTGACAGACAGGAGCCTAGCATTGTTTGGCCTCCTAGAGACCCAAATAGCAGCTGAATAATTCAGTTGCAGATACTTATACCTAGAAATTGGACTGAAGTCGGGACCCCTATGGTGCAATTAGAGGAAGGATGGAAGAAGCTGAAGGGAAGAGTGACCCCATAGGAATACCAGCAGTATCAACTCATCTGGATGCCTAGAAGCTCCCAGAAACTGAGCCACCAACAAGGCAGCATGCCAGAGCTGGCTGGAGTATCCTGACACACATATAGCATAGGATTGCCTAGTCTGGCCTTACTGGGAAAATATGGGCCTAATCTTCAAATGACTTGAGACCCCATGGAGGGTGAAGTTCCAGTGTATGTGTGGGAGCATTCTCTTGGAAGAGGGGCAAGGGGGAGGAGGAATATGATGAGGAACTGTGAGGGGGTACCAGGGGCAGAAACAAAGCCAGGATTGATATATATATATATATATATATATATATATATATATATATATATATATATATATATATATATATATATATATACATACATACAATACTCAAGGTCATCTTCAGCTACATAGTTAGTTTGAAGCCCACCCTGAGATACATTAGACCCTGTCTCATAAAAATATTATTAACTATACTCCTGTTAATAGAAATATAATTCCAGTTGGAATTGCCCCACTTAAATCTAGGATAACTAAGAGCTTTGTTGGCTTCTATTTGCCCTGAACTTGTGATAACTATTGTTTTTCTACCTGTCAAGAAAAAAATGAGACCTCTAATGTCCTATAATCAAAGGGTGTTCCTATGACATTGACCCAGAGGGAAGGAAACCTATGATAAGCAGACTGGAGTTAAAATGCTTAATCCGGCTCCCAGTGTGGAGACAGTGTCTTTTTGTGTCATTCTGATTTTCTTAAAAATTGGATATTTTATTCACTTACATTTCAAATGTTATCCCTTTCCAGGTTTCCCCTCTGCAAACACCCTCTTCCAACCCCCTTTACCCTACTTCCATGAGGGTGCTCCCCCTCTGACCTAGCTACTACTGCCTCACTGCCCTAGCATTCCTCTACAATGGGACATCAAACCTTCACAAAACCAAGGGCCTCCTCTCACATTGATGCCAGATAAGGCCCCTTCAGCTTCTTGAGTACTTCTCCTTACTCCTCCACTGGCTTCCCTTTGCTCTGTCCAATGGTTGGCTGTGAGAATCCACATTTGTATTGGTCAGGATGTAGAAGACCCTCCCAGGAGACAGTTGTATCAGGCTCCTGTCAGCAAGCACTTCTTTCTTTATCAGCAATAGTGTCTGGGTTTGGCGTCTGCATGTGGGATGGATCCCCAGATAGGGTAGTCTCTGGATAACGTTTCCTTCAGTCTTGATCCACTCTTTTTTTTTTTCTTGTATTTCCTATAGAAAGGAGGAATTATGGATTAAAATTTTGGAACTGAGTGTGGGGTCCCATCCCTCAACCATGCCAACCTCTGGATATGATCTTTAAAGGTTCTCTCTCCCCTTTTGTGGTGTATTTTGGCTAATGTAATCCTGTTGGAGTCCTGTGAGTCCTTTGCTTTTTGGCATTGGGGACTTTCGGGTTGCTACATCCAGTTCCCCATCCCCATTTGCTATACACTGCTATTCAGGTTCCCGACCCACATTACATTTCCTCCATCTCCTCTGATATATGATTCTTCCCTCTTTTTCACCTACCCCTCTTCTCTTACATCCCAGTCCCTTTCACCCTCTATTTCCCATGAGTATTTTGTTCCCCTTTCTAAGTAGGGCTGAAGCATTCACACTGATCTTCCTTCTGCTTGAGCTTCATTGGCTCCATGAGTTGTATCTTGGGTATTCCATGTTCTTTGACTAATATTCACTTATCAGTGAGTACATAACATGCATGGTCTTTTGTGACTGAGTTACCCCACTCAAGACAATAGTTTTTAATTTTTTTAAATTTTTATTAGATATTTTCTTCATTTACATTTCAAATGCTATCCTGCAAGTACCCTATACCATGTTCCATGCACTGCTCCCCAACCCACCCACTCCCACTTCTTGGCCCTGGATTCCCCTGTACTGGGGCATATAAAGTTTGCAAGACCAAGGGGCCTCTCTTCCCAATACTGGCTGACTAGGCCATCTTTTGCTACTTATGTAGCTAGAGACACAAGATCTGAGGGCACTAGTTAGTTATTTTTTTGTTCCACCTATAGGGTTGCAGTCCCCTTCAGCTCCTTGGGTATATTCTCTAGCTCCACAATTGGGGCCCTGAGTTCCATCCAATAGATGACTATGACCATCCACTTCTGTATTTGCCAGGCACTGGAATAGCCTCACAAGAGACAGCTATATCAGGGTCTTTTCAGCCAAATCTTGCAGGCATGTACAATAGTGTCTGCATTTGGTGGCTGATTATAGGATGGATCCCTGGATGGGGTAGTCTCTAGGTGGTCCATCCTTTCATCTTAGCTCCAAACTTTGTCTGTGTAACTCCTTCCATGGGTATTTTGTTCCCAATTCTAAGGAGAAATGAAGTATCCACATATTGGTCTTCCTACTTCTTGATTTTCTTGTGTTTTGCAAATTGAATCTTGGATATTCTAAGTTTCTTGGCTAATATCCACTTATCAGTGAGTGCATATCAAGTGGTTCCTTTTGAGATTGGGTTACCTCACTTAGGATAATATCCTCCAGATACATCCATTTGTTGAAGAATTTCATAAATACATTGTTTCTAATAGCTGAGTAGTATTCTCTTGTGTAAATGTACCACATTTTCTATATCCATTCCTCTGTTGAGGAACATATGGGTTCTTTCCAGCTTTTGACTTTTATAAATAAGGCTGCTATGAACATAGTGGAGCATGTGTCCTTATTACCAGTTGGAACATCTTCTGGGAATATGCCCAGGAGAGGTATTGCTGCATCTTCCAGTCGGACAATGTCAACTTTTCTGAGGAACTGCCAGACTGATTTCCTGAGTGTTTGTACAAGCTTGCAATGGCACCAGCAATGAAGGAGTGTTCCTTCACATCCATGCCAGCATCTGTTGTCACCTGAATTTTCACACTTAGCCATTCTGACTGGTGTGAGGTGGAATCTCAGGGTTGTTTTGATTTGCATTTCCCTGATGATTAAGGATGTTGGACATTTTTTCAGGTGTTTCTCATCCCTTCAGTATTCCTCACTTGGGAATTATTTGTTTAGCTCTGTACCCCATTTTTAATGGGGTTACTTGAATTTCTGTGGTCCAGTGTCTTGAGCTCCTTGTAGATATTGGATATTAGTTCCCTATCAGATTTAGGATTAGAAAAAAATCCTTTCCCAATCTGTTGGTGGTCTTTTTGTTTATTGACAGTATCTTTTGCCTTACAGAAGTTTTGCAATTTTATGAGGTCCCTTTTGCTGATTCCTGATCTTACTGCACAAGCCATTGCTCTTCTGTTCAGGGATGATTCCACTTTGCCTATAACTTCCAGGCTTTTACCTACTTCATCCTCTATAAAATTTAGTCTGGTTTTATGTGGAGTTCTTTGATCTACTTAGACTTGAGCTTTGTACAAGAAGATAAGAATGGATCAATTTGCATTCTTCTAAGTGATAACCTCCCTTTGTGCCATCATCATTTGTTGAAAATGCTGTCTTTTTTTCCAATTCATGGTTTTAGATCGATCCCTTGTCAAAGGTCAAGTGACCATAGGTGTGTGAGTTCATTGCTGGGTCTTCAATTCTGTCCCATTGATCTCCCTGTCTGTCGCTGTACCAGTACCATGCAGTTTTTATCAAAATTGTTCTGTAGTGCAGCTTGAGGTCTGGCATGGTGATTCCACCAGAGTTTCTTTTATTGTTGAGAATAGTTTTTGCCATCCTAGGTTTTTTGTCATTCCAGATGAATATGCAAATTGACCTTTCTATCTCAGTGAAGAATTGATTTGGAATTTTGATGGGAATTGCATTGAATATGTAGATTGCTTTTGGCAGGATAGCCATTTTTACTATATTAATCCTGCCAATCCATGAGCATGGGAGACATTTCCATCTTCTGAGATCTTCAATTTCTTTCGTCAGAGACTTGAAGTTCTTGCCATACAGATCTTTCACTTCCTTAGTTAGAGTCACACCAAGGTATTTTATATTTTTTGTAACTATTGTGAAGGGTGCTGTTTCACTAATTTCTTTCTCAGCCTATTTATCCTTTGTGTAGAGAAAGGCCACTGATTTGTTTGAGTTAATTTTATATCCAGCTACTGCAATGAAGCCGTATATCAGGTTCAGGAATTCTCTGGTGGAATTTTTAGGGTCACTTATATATACAATCATATCATCTGCAAATAGTCATATTTTGACTTCTTTCCAATTTTTATCCCCTTGATCTCCTTTTGTTGTGGTATTTCTTTGGCTAGGACTTCAAGTACTATATTGAATAGGTAGGGAGAAAGTTGGCAGCCTTGTCTATTCCCTGATTTTAGTGGGATTGCTTCCAGTTTCACTCCATTTAGTTTGATATAGGCTAATGGTTTGCTGTATATTTTTTATTGTTTAGGTATGGGCCTTGAATTCCTGAGTATATTAAAAATGTCACTGAAGTCCAACTTGGTGGACCAATGAATTTTACTGGGATTCCTTAAAGGAATATGTGCAAGGGGTTACTTACAGGAGCAGAAATGACTCAAAGGCAGCTGCATCACCAAAGCCCACCACAGCATGGGCGAGAGCTCACAAAGCCGGGGACCTGGAGCACACTGCACGGCCTGCAGGCAGCACAACAGTTTGGAGAGAGTCTTCCACGTGCCTCAGTGGGTCTATACCTCTTCCAGGCAAGGTAGCTCCAGCTCTGCTGGTTTCTACTTCTTTCGGGAAACTAGTCTCATCTTCCAAGATACTCCTCAATTGTAGCTCAGCTTTCTGCATCTGAGAAGGACTCTCAGCTTTTAGTCCTTCCTCTGGCATGGAGGAGCCTAATGACTGTTTTAAGTTTGGGGGACTCCTTGAAGCTGTTTGGAGGTGTTTGCCTTCCTGCTTAAAGAGCTTCCTGAAGCTCTTTTGAGTTGTTTATCTCCCTGCTTAAGGAGATTCCTGCAGGGTGGAAGGTTTCGATCCTCTGAGGACACTATTATACAACAATATATTAAGGGCTTTGGGAGTTATATTAGTAATAAATTCAACTGTACTTGGATTGTACAGTTAATAATAATTTTATATGTCACATTATAATATAGTAGAAGTAATAATAATAATAATAATAATAATAATAATAATAATAATAATAATAATTTCAACTGTGCCTTACCCTGATAACATGGTTTCACATATCCATGGGAGTATGGTAGCCTCCGGACCCATCCTCTGTCCAGGTAGCTGGACCATGATAATGGATTTTATACTCAGATGGCCATTAATTTTATTTATAGTTGCCAATTTGTAGGGCACACCATTTACTTTGAGATTTCCTGTACTTATAATTTCTAAATGGTCCCCTCTGGTAAGTTGGAACAGGAAGAAAACTGTACAGCTAGACCCTAACACACACAATCCTGATGGGTTGAGCAGAAGTATAATCTAGGCTGTGTCCCTCACATATCTGATATAGTCCACAGAGGGCATGGTACCTGATATCTGCATTGACACTGTTTCAGGCCAGTCAGAGATGAGAGAAACTAGACAAGGGATAGAGGTTTTGTTCAAAGTGGTTTGGGAACCAAAGCATTGGATTTCCTAATCCACTGCATTATAAAATCTTTGGCCCAGGTATGTGGTGCTTCCAGCAGAAGTTTAAATCACACTTCCACTAGGTAAGTCAGTTTTCCACAACAACTGAAGTATTATTTTGGTTTTGGTTTTGGTTTTGGTTTTGGTTTTGGTTTTGGTTTTGGTTTTGGTTTTGGTTTTGGTTTTGGTTTTGGTTTTGGTTTTGACAGGGTCTCATTATGTAGATCAGTGTAACCAGGAACACACTGTGTAGTAGTCCAGGCTACCATCAAACTAACAGAGGCCTCTGACTCTGGAGTGCTAGGTTTAAAGGCATGTGCTACTACCACACCTAGCCCCAATTGAAGTTTTAGGGAGTTAAACTGTACTGGCTACTTTTGTGTGAACTTGACACAGATAGAGTTATCACAGAGAAATGAGCTTCAGTTGAGGAAATACCTCCATGAGATCCAACTGTAAGGCATTTTCTCAATTAGTGATCAAGGGGGAACGGCCCCTTGTGGGTAGGACCATCTCTGGGCTGTTAGTCTTGGGTTCTATAAGATAGCAGGCTGAGCAAGCCAGGGGAAGCAAGCCAGTAAGGAACATCCCTCCATGGCCTCTGCATCAGCTCCTGCTCCCTGACCTGCTTGAGTCCCAGTCCTGACTTCTTTCAGTGATGAACAGCAATGTGGCAATGTGAGCTGAATAAACCCTTCTCCCCCAACTACTTCTTGGTCATGATGTTTGTGCAGGAATAGAAACCCTGACTAAGACAAATTGGTACTGGGAGTGGGGTATTCCTGAGAAAACCTGACCATGTTTTGGGGAGGACTGTGGAAGGACTTTGGAACTTTGGACTTGAAGATCCATTTGTTGTTAAGAGCTCTGTCAGATGTTGTATAGGAGCTTGGAAGATAATGTTGAGAAAAGTACAGAAGATGGAGGTCTGGATTGTGAAATTTCAGAGGGAATATTAAAGACACTTTCAGGGCCATTGCTGTTTTGATTGTGAAGATTTTGTATCTCTGGTTAGCTGGGGCTGAAGAATCAGCTGTGGTTAAGAAGATACTAGAACTACTAAAGCAAAAACTTTCCATTACTGGGACTATTGATGCTGGTTAGCTGGAGCTAAGAATTTAGTGGTAATTAAGAAGAGACCAGCATTATTGAGGTGACATCTTCTGGGAAGTGTTTTCTGAAAGCACAAAGAGGGTGTGCTCCAGAGATAGCCAAGATTGTACTCCTGCTGAAGCGGGACTTGGTAATATGTAAGGGTCTCGCACGTGGTACTGGTTTTGAAGGCATGAAGGGATCACGCACAGCAGCTGAGGCTCGGCACTGTGAGAGGCTATGAAAGGCCATTGGTGAAGGTGTAGCCTCAGTTGCAATTGAAGGCCCAGGACTGAAGGGGTCATGCAGTGTTTTGGACATGCCAGTTACATGAGATGACCACCAAGAGCAGCAGCAGCAGTGGAGTACAGTTGTCTGGAGCCCAGAGGATGACGCATGTGCTACAAAGGGCATGGCTAGAGAAGTGACCCAAGCCCTTGGTGGAGCCCAGAAGATTGTGAGTTGGATCCCAGACATTGGATGGTTGGAGATTGATTTTTGCTTTGATTGTAACTGTACCTTTATATTTTCCCTCTTGAAGGAAGAAACTGTTTTAGTGGAGCCCACAGTTAAGAGACTTTTAATTGTAAAAATACTTTGGATTTTAAAAGAGATGGATATTTTAAAGAGATTGAAATTTTAAGAATATGTAAAGACTATGGGACTTTTAAAGTTATTTATATCTTGGGGATGAATAAGAATGCAAGGGTTGAGGCTTACTAGTGATGTGTTTGTGTGTCAAGTTGACAAGGGGTCAATTGTACTGGCTAGATTTGTTTCAACTTGACATAGCTAGAGTTATCACAGAGAAAGAAGCTTCAGTTGAGGAAATGCCTCCATGAGATCCAACTGTAAGGCATCTTCTCAATTAGTGAACCAGGGGGAAAAGCCCCTTGTGGGTAGGATCATCTCTGGGCTGTTAGTCTTGGGTTCTATAAGAGAGCAGGCTGAGCAAGCCAGGGGAAGCAAGCCAGTAAGGACTATCCCTCCATGGCCTCTGCATCAGCTCCTGCTCCCTCACCTGCATGAGTTCCAGTCCTGACTTCTTTCAGTGATGAACAGCAATGTGTGAGAATTTCGCTTTCTTTAAAAACCCAGTAATGTTATATGAGTACTTTTTTGTTTTGTTTTGTTTTAATCTCACGTGTGTCCCCAGCTGCACATAGTTTATGTTTGAAATTCTAGGGACTCTTGAGAGGGTATAAATGCAAGAGCTCCTGAGAGGACCTGGGGCAGTTGCTGCTACTCCTGTTGCATCTGCTTGTTATCGCTGGTTTAAATGAACAGTGCTCTAGCCACTGGAGCAAGGTTGTGCATTTATGTGTGTCAAAGGGCAATGATAGATATACATTGTTTCAAGAAGAAAAACAATTCCAAAATTCAGCTCACAAAGTAGGGTATTACCTTAATATAAAAACTGTTTAATGTTAATTAAAAAATAGTTGGATAGGGGCTAGGAAGTTGGCTAACTGGGTAAAGTGCTTGCACTCACAGTAAATGCTAAGTGTGCCAGCACTTGTGTGTAACCCAGCCCTGGAGGAGTGGAGAGAGATAGATGCCGGGGCTTGCTGAAGTACCAGTGTAGCTGAAAGGGCCAGCTCCAAGTTCAATGAGAACAACTATCTCAAAATAAGATGGACAGAAATGGAGAAAGTCACTCAGCAGCTTATCTGGAATGATTAATTCATTTAAGTAAATTTAGAAAAACAGTATGATTGATTTAAAAGAAATGTTGAAATACTGAATATTTGGTAAAACAAATATTTCAATTCTTTCTATCTATAAATGAATATTTGAAATAATGAGGAATAAAGATTAACAGCTTAAGAATGAATCTAAACACAATGAACAGGCCACTGACACAGTATGTGCATATTTGTGAGTTTTAATTATGATTTATTTTCAATACACATAATAGTATGTTGGAATATATATATATATATATATATATATATATATATATATATATATATATATGTTGAATCTACCTGAATAAATAAAATACTAAATCTAAAAAAAAGAATCTAAAAATCAAACTTCTATATGTTTGCTGAACATCGAAATAGAAGATATTCTTGATCATTTATGTTTGAAGACACATGTGAAGCATTCTTTTTTTAGTTTTTTATTTCAGTTTTTAATTAGGTATTTTCTTCCTTTATATTTCAAATGTTTTCCCCAAAATCCCCCAAATCTGCACCCCCACTCCCCTACCCACCTACTCCCACTTCTTGGCCCTGGTGTTCCCCAAATACTGAGGCATATAAAGTTTGCAAGATGTTGAATATGCCTGAATAAACAAAATACTAATACTAAAAAAAAAAGAATGAATCTAAAAATCAAACTTCTATATGATTGCTGACCATCAAAATAGAAGGCATTCTTGATCATTTATGTTTGAGACACATGTGAAGCATTCTTAATCATTAGGTAAGTTTAGGTGTCATTTATCTGAAGGCCAAGCACAATGAAATGATGTTTTGATGCCTTTATGAGAATACAAAAATCCATGTCTCAAACTAATATTTATACATTTTTTCAGTTACATTTAATGTGTTAGTGTTATGAAATATAACATGGCAAGGGAGTACCTTTGGAGGGCTAATGCCAGGTGTTCCCCTGAGAAATTATACCATGCAACAGACCTGGTATAAAATGGATTTATTGGGGGAGGGGAGAGGAGTGAGGAACTGGGGAAGAGATAGAGGCAGACAGACAGAAGCAAAGCCATTAGGTCAGAAAATGTAGGGCAGAGAACAGATAGAGGGGAAGCTGGGAACAAAGACAGACAGAGATCTCAGAAAGAAGAACAATGGGAACAGAGAGAAGGGGCTGGGCCTGAAACAGTGAGAGGGGACTAATCAGTCCTTTTATCCTGCCTCACAGTTAGCAGTTTAGTTTGTTTCAAGAAACAAATACACTTTCTTTCAATGAATTTTGTAAGTGAACAGGAAATATTCTCATCTCTCAGAGCTGACAGTGTTAATTTTATAATGTTTATAGGAGATTTTTGTGGGACTATTTTCTTAAAAACAGTGTAAGCCAGATATGTTGTCACATACCTGTAATAGCACCTACATGGAATGCTGGGATCACCTTGAACCTAAACATTCTAGACCTTCCTGGACAATAAACAACAGACTAAGTGGCTATCACAAAAATGAAATGAAATGAAATAAAATCAAACCAATGAACCTTCTATATTTGTATCTCATACCTTTGGGAACTAATAAGATAATGATTAAAAATAAATTTCAATTATCTTTATCAATAAAAATAATTAGAAATGTTATGAAGGTTAAAAAAAATCACAACAGGGAGGGGGGAGGGACCTGGGTGTGAAAGGGGACAAGGAGGGGAAGAGAGGAAAATGATCAGGTATTGCGGGGGTGGGGAAAAGAACTGAAGCGCTTAGGACCAGCAAAAAGAATGGAAAGAGGCATGTTTGATAGGTAGGAGGTTATAAAACCCTCTAGTGTAGGAAGCCGTGATAATACATGCCGTCACTAGATGGCGCTAAGCTCCGTTGTGCGCATGTGCAGGAGCAAATGCCTGCCAAGTCACTAGTCTGTCCCCTGGGACATTTGAGACTGTGGGTGGAACCGCCAGTAGTATTAACATGTCACACCTGTGGGTATATATAGCAACACTTTTCTATCCTTCTTTGTTCTACCTCACGATTATGAATACAGTGTAACCACGAAATGTCTTGACTTGTGTTCTGTGTGCATTCCTGCGGGACAGGAATAGCACAGGACACTCTAGAATGTACAAGAGACCTGAGAGGTGAGAGAATCTCAAGACTCAAAGGGAGGGACCTTAGATGAAATGCCCTGCAGTGGGGTGAGGGAACTTGTAGAGCCCTCCAGTGGAGAAACAGGACATCAAGTGGAAAGATTGGGTTGCCATCCCACAGTCAAAAGCTTTAACCCAGAATTGTTCCTGTCTGAAAGAAGGACAGGGACAAAAATGGAGAAAAGCCTAAGGAAAAGGAGATCCAGTGACAGGCCCAAATTGGGATGCAGCTCAAGGAGAGGCATCAAGGCCTGACACTATTACTGATGCTATGGTGTGCTCACAAAAATGGGCCTATCATGACTGCCCTCTGAAAGACCCAACGAGCAAGTGAAAGAGACAGATGCAGAAATTTACATGCAACCAATGGACAGAAGATGGGAACCCCTGTGGTTGAATTAGGGAAAAGCTAGAAGCAGCTGAGGAAGAGGGCGACCCTGTAGGAGGACCAACAGTCTCAAATAACCTGGACCTCCCAGGATCTCTCAGACACTGAGCCACCAACCAGACTGCATACAGCAGCTGATTTGAAGCCCCCAACACATATACAGCAGAGGACTCCCGTGTTGGACACAGTTAGAGAAGGTGCATCTAACCCTCAAGAGACTTGAGGCCACAGGGAGTAGGGAGGTCTGGTGGGGTGGGGGTAGGATGGTGGGGACATCCTTTTGGAGATGGGGAGTGGGGGCGTGGGGGGCATGGCAGAAGGAGTTATGGCATGTGGAACAGTCAGAGGGCAGACAAGGAGGGGGATAAAGTCTGGACTTTAAAAAAAGATTAAAGAATAAATTTTAAACAATTCACTACATTAGTGTGTGAAAGTTCGGTACAAAGGAATATTTGCCACTCACTTATTCATTTAGATTTTGTTTGGAAGTTAATATAAAGAGGCTCTTACACTTAAACAAGAAAATGATTAAAGATGTTTAAAAATAAAGGAGTTCTATTTTGACTCTAGAGGTATACCTCCTAGTTGACTTTATAATCACATCAGTGGGGTTTAACTTCCTTCTTAGAATCATCAGAATAACAAGGATTAAAGAGTCTTTCAAACTCAGTTACATAGGGGAAAAAAAAGTTAGCAATTTTTTTATTTGGTTACAAATGTACCAGCAAGTAAAAAATATGTATGCTTCATTAGTCTGAAGATGGGAAAGTAGATGAGTACTTCAGAGTATGCTTCATAATGTCTCTTTTAAACACAGACATTTATTTTCTCAGTTCACCATCTACATCAAAAAGCATATCATCGTTGTTGTTCTCCAAGTTCATCAAACCCTAAAACAGAAAAGCACTTCTTACTAAACAAACTCCCAAGCATACAAATAGGAAAGATTCTGTGCAAATGATGTATAGACGTGCTATATATAGTTAAGCCAGATAATTATACTGTTAATAAACTATGAGGTACATCTGAGGACAAATTCCCAGTTTATCATTTCATGTCTTCAATAATTCCTACAAAGTCATTAGGATTTTACAGATAATATCAGTCACTTCAGTCAGAAATAATTCAAAATAGCAAGTAGTTAAACTTTTTGATTCCTAAAACATATTTAGTTTCCTAAGGACATTTTATTGACTATGCGCATACCTCCATGCACACCTCCATGGACTTCTCATGCATGTCTTTAATTGCTTCCGGGGTCTGGCTCTGACTACATTTGGACAGTTTTAATGCTTGTTGTTCTTTTTGATAATTGCTCTACAAATGTAAAAGGAAAACATTACTATAACAATTCTGTTCATTTTGTTGTTACTGCCATGCAGCATGAATGCTAGGCTAAGATTCAACCACTAAATATATCTCCAATACTAAAATGTTTACGTGAGCAAAAATAATTCAATATGAAACTTAAAAGGAATAGTTTTCTACGTGATTTAACATTTTAACAACTATGACTAAATATACTTATATTTTTAAGTAACATGAAATACAAATATACTACCAATTGTGGGTTAATAAAACTTTTTTTTTTATGAGAAAGTGTTTGCCATGCTGCAGAGACTGGCCTTAGCCTCCAAGTACTTAGGTTTATAGGCATGCACCATGTAAACATGAACTTGGTAAAATCATAACCCTGGAAGCTTAACTCTAGCTAGTGTTAATGCTTTTATCATACAATGGCCTCCTTTTACTAAATAGCAGAAGCAATCCCAAGAGTTGGTTCACTACCTCATCTCTGTATGTACCCCCAACCTAAAGTGTATGTTCCACGTCTTCAACTTTCTCTTCCATTCTTAAGGATGCCTTACACTATTCTTTTCTAAGTCCAACATCTTCACTTGTCTCAACTATTGTCAAGAGTTTCAGCAATTGTAACTGCTATTTTAAATTTATGACTCCAGCTGGCTGTCAATGTAATGCCTATAAAACTAACTTTTATAAAGTTTGAGTTACAATGATCACAAGATCTAGTCTTGATCACTTAAAGACATCCTGCCTCAAAATAAAGTGTAAAGAGATGTCTGGGGAAAAAGTTTAGTGGTAGATTGGTTTTCTCTAGGTTTCAATCTCAAGTAACACATGGAAGTAGTAATATACATTTCTCTTTGTATTCTTTATGTTGGCACACAACCATGGTAATTTGCATTTTATAAAAAATTAAGACAAGCTCTTTATACCTTTTCTCCTTGGGACACTACATTCCTATTTTGTCCTTTATATATTGTGATCAGTTTAACCTCACACTTCCACTCAAATCATCCTGATTAAGTACAATGACCTCCACTTTGCGTATTTTCCATTTAAAAATCATACACATGCATATATATGGAGACAAAGGATTAATATTGGGTGTCTTCTTTGGTTGCACCCTACTGTTTGGGAGACAGGATCTGACTGAACCTAGAGCTCATCCATTAGGCTACACCTGGTGGCTAGGAAGCTCTGGGAATCTTCTTATCTCTGAACTAAATCTGAGTTTGGTGGTTCTAAAATGCTCACCACCACACTAACTTTTATTGTTGTGGTGGTTTGTTTTTAGTTTTGCTAGTTTGTTGGTGGTGGTTGTGTAGGTGGTGGTAGTGGTGGTGGTCTGTGCATGCATGCCTACTCAGGGAATATAAGCTCGGGTCTCCATGCCTACACTGAGAAAGATTACCAAATAAACCATTTTCCAGCCCTGCAAATCTATCTTATTTGGCCCATTAGCAACATATGACACAGTTAGTGAACTTTTCTTCCTTAAAAGTTTTCCTTCACTTATGGTAGTATTCTTTCTACCAATTGTTCTCTTCCCTTGCTGGTTCCCTCTCAACCCCCCCCCTTGCCACATGCAGAATTACAAATATTTAAGTTCTCTGGGGGTCTGTCTTTAGATTCCTCATTTACACTGATGATCACTCCCCCTTGAAATTTCATCCAGAGATCAAGGTATAAAAATTGCCTTCAATTGGAGTATTTTTTTTTTTTTATCTTCAGTCCCTATCTCTTTCTTGAACTGACATATAATGGCAGCTTCCTCAATGCCTTCCCAGGCAGGAATGGATCTCCTGTTCCTTTCATATTTAATACTTCTGAAACTATTAAACCATCAAATAAAAATGTAGTTAATATGGTCATCATCTCAGGTCTTACTTGGAAACCATGTGATGACTACAGTCATTGGTACAGTAATGGAGAGATGATCTAAGATAGTTTGGTGATATTCTTCCACAGGAATATTCTGCTAGGGTCGTTGAGACAGCCTGATGGAAACAGGTTGTTTCCATCCACTGTTGTTACTAAATCTGTACTAAGTTATGATGGTAAGAACTGATTTACCAGTTTGAATTGGCTTTCTAATATTAACAACAGAGTCCAGATGACACCAGTAACTAAGCTTTCACTCTCCTATCAACTGTACCTGAGGCTGACATACTGTGCTCACTTTTGTAAAAAGTGGTAATCCTCTTTTCATCTTTCAGCAAATGTCTGCCTCTTGAAAATTTATGATCTTGACTACCATAAAATACCTAGTGGTTTTCATTGATATAGTAGTATGTGATCATACTTCTCTGGTTTACAATTCAGTAGGACTAGAACAGAACAAAGGATAGATAGATAATGAAACTTAATTTAGGTTCATGTGCCCAACACAAGGCTAGTTTCTCCATTCCTACCTGATACTTAGTTATACTAGGTTAATTATAAAGTTAGTTATGATACTAACCATTGATTTTTCTTGTTCTTCATTGAATTTCTGTATATCCATATCAAACTTCTGAAATGTAGTTATATTCTGCTCACACAATTTGTGGTTGATCACCTCGCTGTAAAGCAAAGTAATGAAAGCAGTCACATTTCATACCAATATGAAAAAAGAACACTCAAAACAAATTAAATAGACCATTTCATACTATAAAAAGAAAAACAGCAGTACAAAATTATCTAATGGGAAATCATTACAGATTTTTCCCTAACAGATTATCAGAGACATCTTCTTTTATGTTTTAGCTTTTTAAAATTAAAGAGGTTTTAATACATATACATCTTAATTTAGGAAATTAATCGTATTTCAAAGTATTTTTTCATTAATTTCTACCAAATATAAGGTCTAATTTATTTTCCTATATTTATTCAGTTAAGACATACTGCAAAACATAAGTCAATTAAAAT
The DNA here is from genome assembly GCF_978045245.1 of Mus caroli. NCBI lineage: Eukaryota > Metazoa > Chordata > Mammalia > Rodentia > Muridae > Mus > Mus caroli. The sequence goes on along the minus strand of NW_028227260.1, from coordinate 114,832,228 downwards.
ATATAAATTGTCTGCATATATAATTGATCCTTTTCCATATTGTTATAATAAACCATAAATTACATTTCTAAGATTTTTGCAAGACTTCTGTGTTTCCACAATGAAATTAAATCAATTTTAAAATCTAATTAACAGGTACTTAAAGTAGAAAATAAAAATTTTCACAGATTTCTGAAAATTAGGTTTAGTTTCCTCGAAGGCATGAAGTTATAGGGTTAAATGCTTAGACAAAATCAAAGACACATATTTTTTACTAAAATCTCACACATGGCTTTTTTTTTAAACTTAGCCATTTATAATTTTTTAAATGATACAAATGTGACCCGACCAAACTAAAACCTCTACCTCTCCCATTTGTTCATTTGCCAAAGTCATTCTAATTTCTGGTTGCTTTCTTTGAAAGAATCTTTGATATAAGTTTCCATGTGTTTTCTCTTTATGTGGCTCCAGGTCCAAGGTATCTCAAATAATCATCTGATATCTATGGGCAACAGGCACATATGTGGTGCACATATATACCTATAAGCAAAACACTAATATACAAATATGTCTGAAAAATAAGTATTAAGAGCATTATTTCCTAAGCCATGTAAGATATTTTGGGCCTATGATCCTAGTCTAGGAAGCTTAAGCAGGAGTTTTCCAGTGTATAGGACAACATAGATTACATAGCAAAATTCAGGCCAGCCTGAACTACATAGTGAGACCATATCTCAAAGAAAAATTATTGTCTTCTAAGAAAGCTAATGTAACATTCAATTACATATAATTTAAAACAGATTCTTTTGGATCTGAGTATCATTCTCTCACTGGTTAGTAAAGCTATCTTTTACTTTCAGTTACATAATTCATTTTATGAAAAAACAAAACAAAACAAAACAAAAACCAGTGAGGGGATTGGAGAGATGATTCAGCAGTTAAGAGCACTGGTTCCCTTCCAGAGATCTGAGATTGGATTCCCAGCACCTCCAAGATGGCTCACAACCTATAACTCCAGTTCCAGGGGAATCAATGCCTTCATCTGGCCTCCTCAGGTACCAGACATACAAGCTGTGTGCAAGCAAAACAAACATACCCATAAAATAAAATTTTAAAAAAAGTAATAAGGGTTACATTAAAGAATTCAGTTTTGCACTGTGTCAAATAAAGAAGCACAGAGGAGTCCTAGAAAAGAAAATGACTTAATATAAAATTAATACTAGGTCAATGAAAAACTGTTGAATGTACAGAATTTTGTATACATATCACTTAGGTTTGAATACATGGAAGTATAAAAAAGTTTACATCTTTTTTTTTCCTCTAAAATCCCTTCAAAGCAGTTATGAAGATACCTCAATAGTTAAGAGGGTTTACTGTGAAAGGAGGAGGTTTGCAAATTTGAATCTAGTACCCATCTTGAAAACCAACCATGGATGGTTGCTTCTACAATAGCAGCACTGTGGTAGGCAAAGTGAGAATTGCTAGGACTTGCTGGCTGCTTGTCTAACTGGATGTTCAGTGACAGAACCTGACTTAAGGGAATAAGGTGGAAAGTAATAGAGCGAAAACCAACATCCTCCTCTGCCCTCCACATTTGTATTTATGCACCACACACACACATACAAAAAAATAAAAATTAAGTTTAATTAATGTCACACCTCTGCAAAAAGCACCATTTTCACTTCTGTACCACAGGAAAAAGTAAGTCCATGATGCTAAATCAAAAATATTTGCAAGAGTCTGTGTCATGAGTAGACCTTGGGTGCTGACTCTGCAACTAGTCCTACAATACCCAGAGGAAGCTCAACTCCCAGGTGCTCTAACACACCCAGGATCACAGCAATGGCATCAACATCAGGAGTAACTTGAGTCCCTAAGGATCCAGGGACACAGGAACTCCTGCCTTGCCAGTGGCATGGATTCCTTCTGGTCTGAAACTGCACCTGGATCAGACCTGGGGTACTGGCTCTGCACCCACTCTTAAAACACCCAGAGGAAGCATGACTCCCAGGTATTCTGAAATGCCCAAGATCACAGGATTACAGAGGAAGCTCAACTCCCAGGAGATCAGAGACACCCAGGAACACTGGAGTTCTGACAGAAGATCACAGCTGAGGGCACGACATCTTTCCCAACACCCTGTGTATGTGGGACCCCCACAAGAACCAGGGAAACAAAATCATCCTCCCAGCCAGAGGCACGGGTTCCTTGCAGCTTGCAACTGTGTCTAGAGAAAACATAGGGCTCTGGCACCCCACCAAATCTTGCAACACCAAGAAAAAGCTTAACTCCCAGGAGCTCTGACACAGCAGGATCTCACTAGATTGTTCACACCAGGATTTCAGGATCCAAGAGGCAGCATGACTTCCAGGAGTTCAGACACACCCAGAATATCAGGATCGCAGGATCCCAGGATCCCAGATAGCTGGACTCCAATGAGTTCTGACACAACCAGGATTACAGAAGGGACAGGCTCCAGTCAGAGACTGCAAGGGAAGGTAGCACCAAAGAAAATTAGATAGCAAGAGTTAAGTGCAAGAATATAAATATAGAAACCAAAACTAGTCGGCATCATCAGAACAGGTGAAGGAATTGAACAAAAACCATCTAGGATCTAAAACTGGAAATAGAGTTTAAAAACTCACAAAGACAGATGAACCTGGAGAAAGAAAACCTAGGAGACATAGATGCAAGCATCTCCAACAGAATACAAGAGATAGAATAGAGAATCGCAGGTACAGAAGATACCATAGATACACTGACAGAACAGTCAAAAAATGCAAAATGAAAAAATCTCCTAACCCAAAACATCCAGGAAATCCAGGACACAGTGAGATGACAAAACCTAAGAAAAATAGGTATAGAGGAGAAAAAAGATTACAAATCAAAGGGCCAGCATATATCTTCATCAAAGTAATAAATGAAAACTTTCCCAATCTAAGGAAAGAGATGCACATGAACAAACAAGAAGCCTACAGAAATCCAAATAAACTGGACCAGAAAAGAAATTCTCGCTGACACATAATAATCAGAACAACAAATGCACTAAATAAAGATAGTATATTAAAAGCAGTAAGGAAAAAAGGTCAAATAACATGAAAAGGCACACCTATTAGAAATACACCAGACTTCTCACCAGAGACTATAAAACCAGAAGATTCTGGACAGATGATACACAGACCCTGAGAGAACACAATTGCCAGCCCAGGTTACTATACCCAGCAAAACTCAAAATTACCATAGATGGAGAAACCAAAATATTCCACGATAAAACCAAATTCACACAATATCTTTCCACGAATCCAAACCTTCAAAGGTAGATGGAAAACTACAACACAAGGAGGGAAACACTACACCATACAAAAATCAAGAAAGAAATCTTCTTTCAACAAACCTCAAAGAAGGTAGCAACATAAACATAATTCCACCTCAAACAACAAAAGTAACAGGAAACAACCAACAGTCACTGGTCTTTAATATTTCTTAATAGCAATGGATTCAATTCCCCAATAAAAAGACATAGATTAATAGACTGGATACATAAACAGAACCCAGGATTTTGCTGCATACAGGAAACCCACCTTAGTGACAAAGACAGACATTACCTCAGAGGAAAAGCCTGGAAAATCTTTTCCAAGCAAATATTCCCAGGAAACAAGCTGGAATAGCCATTCTACTATGGAATAAAATCAACTTATAACCAAAATAATTTTTTGTTGTTCTTTTTTGTTTTTGTTTTTTAAAGATAAGGACTGTCACAATACTTGTCAAAGGATGAATCAACAAAGATGAACTCACAATTCTGAACATCTATGCTCCAAATGCAAGGAAACCCAAATTCATAAAAGAAACTCTACTAAAGCTCAAAGCACATATTGTACCCTATAATAATAGTGGGAAAATTCAACACCCCACTCTCAACAACGGACAGATCCTGGAAACAGAAACAAAACAGAGACACTGTGAAACTAACAGGAGTTTTGAAACAAATGGATTTAACAGAGGTCTATATCTATAGATATCATAGAACATTTTATCATAAAACAAAAGAATGTCCCTTCTTCTCAACACCTCATGATGCCTTCTCCATTACTGACCATATAATGTGTCACAAGACAGGCTTCAAAAGATATAAAATTATTTAAATAATCCCATGAATCCTATCAAGTCATCACTGACTAAGGCTGATCTTCAATAATAATATAAATAATCCAGGCATGGTGGCATATGCCTTTAATCCCAGCACTTGGGATGCAGAGGCAGGCATATTTCTGGTTTGAGGGCCAGCCTGGTCTACAAAATGAGTTCCATGACAGCCATGGATAAACAGAAAAACCCTGTCTTAACCCCCATAATAATAATAATAATAATAATAATAATAATAATAATAAAATAGAAAACCCATATACACGTGGAAGTTGAAAAACAGTCTACTCAATGATAAATTGGTCATGGAAGAAATAAAGAAAGAAATTAAAGACTATTTTGAGTTTAATGAAAATGAAACTACAACATATCCAAACTTATGGGACACAATGAAAGTATTCCTAAGAGAAAAACTAATAGCTCTGAGTGCCTCCAAAAAAGAAACTGGAGGGAGCATACACTAGCATCCTGACAGCACCATTAAAAGCTCTAGAACAAAAGGAAGCAAATTCACCGAAGAGGAGTAGAAGGCAGGATAAAATCAAACTCCAGACTGAAATCAAACAAGTGGAAACAAAAAGAACTATAAAAAGAATCAACCAAACCAGGAGCTGGTTCTTTGAGAAAATCAACAAGATAGATAAACCCTTATCCAGACTAAAGAGAGGGCACAGAGTCAGTATCCAAATTAACAAAACCAGAAATGAAAAGGGAGACATAACAACAGAAACTTAGGAGATCAAAAAAAAAAAAAAAAAAAAAAAAAGATCCTACTATAAAAGCCTATACTCAACAAAACTGGAAAATTTGGATGAAATGGACAATTATCTAGACAGATATCAGGTACCAATTTAAATCAGGATCAGATAGACCCTGCAAACACTCCCTGAACCCCTAAAGAAATAGAAGCAATCATTAATAGTCTCCCAACCCCCTCACCCAAAATAAAAACCCAGGATCTGATGGGTTTAGTACAGAATTCTATCAGACCTTCAGAGAAGACCTAATACCAACACTCTTCAAACTATTACGCAAAATTAAAAAGAGAGGGAACTCTATTCAATTTGTTCTATGAAGCCACAATTACACTTATACCCAAAACATACAAAGACCCAAATGAAGAAAGGAAACTTGAGACCAGTTCACTTATGAATATAGATGCAAAAATACTCAATAAACTTTTGGTAAACCCAATTCAAGAACATGTTACAATGATCATCCTTCATGATCAAGTGGTCTTCATCCCATGGATACAGAGATGGTTCAATATATGGAAATCCACAATGTAAACAATGGCAAGGAAAAAATCCACAGTATTATCTCATTAGATGCTGAGAAATCATTTGCAAAAATTCAACAACCCTTCATGATAAAATTCTTGGAAAGATCAAGAATTCATGGCTCATACCTAAACATAGTAAAAGCAATATACAGCAAACCAGTATCCAACATCAAAATAAATGGAGAGAAACTTGATGCAATCCCACTAATATCAGACAAGACAAGACTAGATAAGGCTTCCCACTATCTCCCTACCTATTCACAGTAGTATATAATATAGTAGTATTCTATAGCACTAGATGTTCTATCCATAGCAACTAGACAACAAAAAGAGGTCAAATGGATAAAAATAGGAAAGGCAGAATTCAAAATATCACTATTTGCAGATGACATGATTGTATATGTAAGTGACCCCATAAATTCCATCAGAGAACTCCTAAACCTGATAAACAAATTCAGCAAAGTGGCTGGATATTAAATTAACTCAAACAAATCAGTAGCTTTCCTCTACTCAAAGGATAAACAGGCTGAAAAAGAAATTATGGAAACAACACCCTTCACAAGGTCACAAATTATCATACCTTGGTTTGACTCAAACCAAGCAAGTGAAAGATCTGTATGACAAGAACTTCAAGTCTGAAGAAAGAAATTGAAAATCTCAAAAGATGGAAAGATCTCCCATGCTCATAGATTGGCACACTTAATTTAGTAAAAATGGCCATCTTGCCAAAAGCAATCTACAGATTCAATGCAATCTCTATCAAAATTCAAACTTAATTCTTCATAGAGATAGAAAGAGCAATTTGAAAAATCATTTGGAATAACAGAAATCCAGGATATCAAAAAAACTATTCTCAACAATAAAAGAACTTCAGGGGGAATCATCCCCGACCTCAAGCTGTATTATAGAGAAATAATGATAAAAATGTATGGTAATGGTACAGATACAATGACTTCATGAAATTCACAGGCAAAAGGATGGATCTAAAATATATCATCCTGTGTGAGGTAACCCAATCCCAAAAGAACAAACATGGTATGTACTCACTGATAAGTGGATATTAGCCTAAAAGCTCAGAATACCCAAAATGTAATTCACAGACCACATGAAGCTCAAGAAGAAGGAAGAGGAAAGTGTGGGTGTTTCAGTCCTTCTTAGAATGCAGAACAAAATACTCCTTGGAGGAAATATGGAGACAAAGTACAGAGCAGAGACTGAAGGAATGACCATCTAGAGTCTGCCCATCCTGTGGATCCATTCCATATACAGACACCAAACCCAGTCACTATTGTGGATGCCAACAAGTGCTTGCTGACAGGAGCCTAATATGGCTTTCTCCTGAGAGGCTCTGTCAGAGCTTGGCAAGAACAGAGGCTGATTGTCACAGCCAACCATCAGACTGATCAATGGGTTCCCAGTGGAGGAGTTAGAGGAAGGACTGAAGGATCTGAAGGGGTTTGCAACCTTATAGGAAGAACAACAATATGAACGAACCAGACCCCCCCAGAGCACTCAGAGACTAATCCACCAACAAAAGAGGGGTTCCCATGGCTCCAGTTGCATATATAGCAGAGTATGACCTTGTCAGACATCAGTGGGAAGAGAAGTCCTTGATCCTGTGAAGGTTCAATGCCCCAGTGTAGGCAAATGCCAGGATGGGGAGGTGGGAGTGGGTGGGGGGTGAACACCCTCATAGAAGCAAAGGGATGGGTTATGGAATAGGGAGTTTCTGGGGTGAAACCAAGAAAGGGCTATTATTAGAAATGTAAAGGAAGATGATAGAGAATAATAAATAAATTAAAATAAAAATATTCACAAAATACTACATATAAATAGGAATAATTCATTAAGATGTCATATAGTATATTAACTAATATTTCCTAATATGTAAATTATGTTAATACTATATAGTTTTAAACACATTATATATCCAAAAAACGTACCTTCAAATTTTCCCAGAATATTTTATACTGGAGATCTATGAAGTAATTAAAGCTTTAAAAAGTAAGGATACCTTTTGACGGCTCAGCTTTTGTCCTACAGCAGGACGATGAGAGTTTGACCCACAGCAATACACCCTCCAAGAAAACCATTCAAATTAAGGATTAATCTTACGGAAATATTGTTTATAATATATATCATATTCTAATTATTAATATAGATTACTTGCTATACAATCAATAAAACTTTTCTGGAAGAACTTACACTAAGAAGGAAATAATAAGTTTGAACATATTACCGTGTATCTCCAACTATTCTTTCAGGATTTGCATTCCCATCATCATGAGTTACTGGATTCTGTACTGGGTTGGTAATAAAACAAGATATTAAAACAATTATGTTATTTTGAAAATTTTAATGAAATGCTTTGTGATCATTCAGGCATAGTGCCAACATTAGGTTTTAAAGCAGATCTATGATTTGTCTAGAAGTTAAACAAAATCAAGTAATGTCTAATTGTCATCTAGAAATATATTTTAAGCTATTTATTTACATGTTGTGATTAAAGACAAGAGATGCAATATGAGATTTTTGATCTTCATTACAGTCCTAAGAAGAATAACTAGAAAAAAGGAAGTGTAACATCAATGCCCAACATAAGATATCTGGTATCTTCCATAAGGTCCAATTCTGAAGCATTCCCATCTTGCTGTTCACCACTTAACAAATTACAGTTTTCCATTGGTGTCTCTACAGAACGTGCAAAACGCTGCCATTCCACTGAGAAACTTACGTTTTCAGATTTAAAATAAAAAAATAAATTTTCTCAAGCCATTTGAATCAAAAAAATCACTTAAACTAATAAAATTGAAATATAAAATAACATTAAGGAATGAATTTTACAAAAGCAGCACTTCATAATTGCATGAAGGGTTTAAAGATAAAACCATATTTCTATTACCCTCTGATTTAATACTAAAGACTTTAGTATTTAAACATGGAACAGAATAGTTGGCTTCAAAGATAGCCATTATAAACCTTAACTTTAATATGTACACATTTTTTAAAAAAAGAATTAAGTTGAATAAAGTATCTTGGGCTTCCTTAATCTAAATTATAAAGTTCTGCCTGTCTGGACATATATTTTACTGCTACAGCAAGAAGCTCTGTGTTTAATCTTCAGTTAAGAAAAAAATTAAAAAAAAAAATAAAACAGGCATGTATCCTCAGGCCCCAGTACATTTGTAAGGCTGAGGACTTCAGTTTCAAGGCCAGTTCAAGCTGCACACGAGGTTTCAGACACTCCTGAGATAGAGAGTTAGAGCTTACTTCCCTAAACCAAAACAACACACAAATAAACACAGCCTGTCCTGAATTATGTCTGAAGTCCCAGTACTTCTGAGGCTGAGAGGAGCCTCAGGATTTTGAGGCTGTTTGGATCCTATATAGACAAATTTGGGCAATCTGGCCTTTCAACACCAGGTAGAGGAAAATGAAGACTGGTCTTCAGTTTGTTTTTATGAATTTCTGGCGGGAATGGAATGGGAAACAAAATACCCATGGAAGGAGTTACAGAGGCAAAGATTGGAGCTGAGACTGAATGCATCCAGAGACTGCCTCACTCAGGGAAAAATCCCATAATAACCACCAAACCCAGACACTGTTGAAGATGCCAACAAGAGCTTGGGGACAGGAGACTGATATAGCTGTCTCCTGAGAGGATCTGCCAGTGCCTGACAAATACAGAAATGGATGCTCATAGACATCCATCGTACTGAGCACAGGGTCCCCAATGATGGAGCTAGAGAAAGTACCCAAGGAGAATAAGGGGTTTGCAGCCCCATAGGAGGAGGAACAATATGAACTAAGCAGTACCCCCAGAGTTCCCTGGGACTAAAACACCAATCAAATAAATCAGATGTTAGGACTTATGGCTCCAGCTGCATATGTAGGAGAGGATGGGCTAGTAGGTCATCAATGGGAGGAGAGACCCTTGGTACAGTAAAGGTCCTATGCCCAGTATTAAGGAATGCCTGGGCCAGGATTTGGGAGTGGGCGTGTTGGAGGCAGGGGGAGAAGGGAGAGGAGAGGGGATTTTCAGAGGGGAAATAGAAAAGGGGATAATATTTGAAATGTAAATAAAGAAAATATATAATAGAAAAAAAGGAATGAAACAATTCATTTGCAGGTTATATGAAATAAATTCATGTTTTGCTAACATATAGGAACAATGTTCAGGTCTTTTCCTGGGGTAAAATCATAGCAAGTTATTGTTTCTCAACATATTGTGACTACAGTGCCAAGAGTAGGTATATGCACGGCTAAAACTCAGGTATAGGAATATATAGATATAGGTAAAATTAGAAATTAAGTATATGAAATCTCTTAGAAAAGACTTGTTCCATTGCAGGTGAGTTGGTAAAAGTCTAAGAAACTGCAGGACACAATCAATACCAAAGACTGGATATACTATACCTTCAGAATGAGCCTCATCCAAAACATTTATGTCATCTTCATCTTCATCATAGTCAAGAAGTAATAAGTAACCGTTCTTTGGTACCACCCACATTTTCTTTGCCATTTTTCTCTTAAGCACTCAGTTGTCTTCTCAGTTACAAAAATAAAAAGGAAAAAAGAATAAAAACATAGCAATCTGAATCCAAAGGTATCATTTAAATAGTTAAAAATGTCAAAAAGTCAAATAATTATCTTAGCTCATTGAAAGATTGTTTCTTTTGTTTTTTAACACTTATATTTTTAATAATTTGTCTTTATCATAGAGTTTTGAATACATATTCAATATAATGACATATATATATACATATGTATACACACACACACATACACACACACACACACATATATATATATATATATTTATATATATATATATATATATATACCCATACATATATATATATATATATATATATGTATTCCCTTACAATTTCCTCCATGTATCCCATTTATCATGTCCCTCTCCCTCCTAACTTTGTTTTAAAATCTTCTTTAATTTACGTATTTAAAAACCTTCTTTAGAACCCAAGTTAACAATCTACCATTTCTCAGTTTAAAAAAAGGCAAAAACAGGCCAGCCTTTAATGTGTGAGTCCTCCCCTTCCCACCAAAAATGATGAGCAAAATGTGTTTGCATTTAAACTTTGAGGCATCTGAATTTTGATCCTATATCCCAAAGATTCTTTTTAAACAAAACATCAGCAATTACGTTTTTCAGTGTATCTCAGTTTTAAAGTAAATTCACAGTACTATTCAGAAAGATAACGAGCATGGTAACTATATATTCATGTCAAGAAGACCCAATGCTCAGTCTACAACAAACACTCGCCGCCACCACCCACACAGAAAATCCTTATATTGGAGAAACGTGGGATTGGGGGAAGCCGAGGATTTCAAACATCTGCAGATTTTTAGTTCAAGGCTTGCCCAAGCCAGGCCAGCCTGAGCTACAAAGGAAGATCCCTTTCTACAGAAATAAAACTGAGAGAAAACGCTGAACTTGGTGGTGCAAGTCTTTAATCCCAATACTTGGGCGACTTAGACAGGAGGATCGGTGCTCAGAATCCTTCCCAGATTACTTATTAATCTCTTGCAATGTCTCCTCTTCTTCTTTTCATTCATTCTTCCTACACCACTCCCTTCTCTGCAATGTCCATAGAGTGTATACCAAAGGAACACACCATAGAGAAGACAATGAAGAGGGAGGAATCCTCAGTGTATTTCTAATGGATCCCGGACAGCACACAGGACAAGCACCAAGTTGGACCCTAAGGCTCCTTACAGCACACAGGACAAGCTCCAAGGCTCCTCACTCACAGACCCATGCTCCCTCGACCCTCAATCCTGCAGCCAGCTCGCTGATCCTATCCCCAGGACCCAAGATTGTGTCCTCCAAGGGTTCACAATCCTCTAAGGCCCTGACCTATTCAATCCTCTGCCATGAATATGGTCCTCCACCTTCATTTAACAATCAGAAGCCATAGGAAATGGGGACCAGGAGGCTTTTCCTCACATAGTAACCACCTGGGCCTGATATGCCACACCGTGACACACCTCGATTAACTGTCCAACAACCCTGATCAGAGCAAATTATCACTTACAGGTTATCTCAGAGGTGAACTCCTTCACAACAGCACCCTTCCGTGCTCAGCTCCTCAACGGTAAAAAACCGTTGTCAGCAGAGATGCCTGGACAGAGGCTTCTGAGGACCCTTTGTGACGCAAGCTGGAGTAAACAGGTCTCACCCAGGGACTGTCCTGATTGGCTGAATATATCCTGCGCATGTGTACATGGAGTACCAGGCACCATTGCTTCAAAGGGAGTTTTCAGGAGGTGGGAATGAACTACTACTGGCTTTAAGACACTTTCTAGGTTCATAAGTCCATACAGACTTGAAAAACTTGAACAAACGTGAAACATACGAAACAATGCAAATGACACTACTTTATTTCAAATGTAGAGGCTCTTGTATGCAATTTCTGTTTCTATTTATTAATGTGCATAACATTTAATGTGTGTGGACTTTTTCTGAATGTACTTACGCACACCACAAGAGTTTATTCTGTCCTAAGGGATCAGAAGGGAGCATCCTTATCCCCTCTATCCCCTGGTACCCTCCTGTCTCCACCTTCCTAGTACTGACCTTGCTTACAAGAATGTGCCTGACCCTTCTGGTCCTCTCTCTCACTTATGCCTCTGTTGCCTATAGAGTCTGGAAGTGTGCACTGATTCTCTGAAACTTTAGCTGTGCATAAATTGTGATCCAAGATATGGGTGTTTTGTGCCCGGTCATCTGCATAGAACAGGTGATTTTAACAGCTGAGTCATTTTTCCAAGCACTGTTTTGTGCACTTATTTGCACTCCTCTGGCCTCTTCTGGTACCAGGCATGCATCCTGTGTGTTTAAATTTATGGTGACCCAACACCCACCCACACACACCCACACACATTCACACACACACACACACACACACACACACACACACACACACACACACACACACACACACACACTGTACATACACATATGCCCAATGATAATTTTTAATTTTCATATTTCTCTATAACTCCTTTTGTACTATTTCATGCCTTGTCCAACTTTATTGTGAGGTGTATTCCTTTTCTTTCTTTGTTTTTTGATTGTTTTCAATTTTTTACTAGATATTTTCTTCATGAACATTTCAAATGCTATCCCGAAAGTTCCCTATACGCTCCCCCTCCCTGTCCTTCTCCCCTACCCATCCACTCATACTTCTTGGCTCTGGCACTCCCCTGTACTGCAGCATATAAAGTTAGCAAGACCAAGGGGCCTCTCTACCCAGTGATGGCCGACTAGTCCGTCTTCTGCTACATATGAAGCTAGAGACACAAGCTCTTGGGATAATGGTTAGTTCATATTGTTTTTCCACCTATAGGGTTGCAGACTCCTTCTGCTCCTTGGATACTTTCTCTAGCTCCTCCATTAGGGCCCTGTGTTCCATCCAATAAATGACAGTGAGCATCCACTTCTTTATTTGCAAGGCACTGGCATATCCTCCTATGAAACAGCTATATCAGGGTGTGTTCAGCAACATCTTGCTGGCATGTGCAATAGTGTCTGCTTTTGGTGGATAATTATGGGATGGAAGCCTAGGTGGGTTAGTCTAAGGATGGTCCATCCTTTTGCCTTACCTCCAAATTTTGACTCTGTAACTCTTTCCATGGGTATTTTGTTCCCTATTCTAAGGATGTATGACGTATCCACGCGATGATTTTCATTCTTGATTTTCTTGTGTTTTGCAAATTGTATATTGGGTATTGTAAGTTTCTGGGTTAGTATCCACTTATCAGTGAGTGCATTTCAAGTCACTTCTTTTGTGATTTGGTTATCTCACTCAGGATGATATCTTCCAGATACATCTATCTGCCTAAGAATTTTATGAATCCATTGTTTTAATAGCTGAGCAGTACTCCAAAGTATAAATGTACCACATTTTCTATATCCATTCCCCTATTGAGGGACATCTGGGTTCTTTCCAGCTTCTGGCCATTATAAATAAGGCTGCCATGAACATACTACTGCATGTGTCCTTACTACCAGTGTGACCATCTTCTGGGTATGTGCCCAGGAAAGGAATTGCTGGATCTTCAGGTAGTACTATATCCAATTTTTTGAGAAACTACCAGACTGATTTCCAGAGTGGTTGTACAAGCTTGCCATCCCATGAACAATGGAGGAGTGTTCCTCTTTCTCCACATCCTTGCCAGCATCTGCTGTCACACGAATTTTTGATCTTAGCCATTGTGACTGATGTGAGGTAGAATCTCAGTTTTGTTTTTATTTCTATTTCCCTGATGGTTAAAGATGTTGAACATTTTTTTTCAAGTTCTTCTCAACCCTTCGGTATTCCTCAGTTGAGAATTCTTTTTTAGCTCTGTACCCCATTTTTAATGGGTTATTTGAATTTCTGGAGTCCAGCTTCTTGAGATCTTTGTATATATTGGATATTAGTCCCCTATCAGATTTAGGTTTGGTAAAAATTCATTCCCAATCCCTTGGTGGCCTTTTTATCCTATTGACAGTGTCTTTTGTTTTACAGAAGCTTTGCAATTTTTTCTGGTCCCATTTGTTGATACTTAGTCTTAAAGCACAAGTTATTGCTGTTCTGTTCAGGAAATATTCTCCTGTGCCCATATCTTCGAGGCTTTTCCCCACTTTCTCCTCTATAAATTTCAGTGTCTCTGATTTTATGTGGAGGTCTTTGATCCACTTAGACTTGAGATTTGTACAAGGAGATAAGAATGGATCAGTTCTCATTCTTCTACATAATAACCACCTGTTGTGCCAGCACCATTTGTTGAAAATGCTGTCTTTTTTCCACTGGATGGTTTTAGCTCCCCTGTCAAAGATCAAGGGACCATAGGTGTGTGGGTTCATGTTTTTATTTTATTTGGTATTTATTTCATTTAAATTTCCAATGCTATACCAAAAGTCCCCCACAAGTTCCCTTCACTACCCCCTTACTCCCACTTCTTGGCCCTGGCATTCCCCTGTACTGAGACATATAAAGTTTGCATGACCAATGGGCCTCTGTTTCCACTGATGGCCAAATAGGCTAACTTCTGATATACATGCAGCTAGAGACACGAGTTCTGGGGGGTACTGTTTAGTTCATATTGTTGTTCCACCTATAGGGTTGCAGATCCGTTTAGCTCTTTGGGTACTTTCTCTAGCTCCTCCATTAAGGGCCCTGTGATCCATCCAAAAGCTGACTGTGAGCATCCATTTCTGTGTTTGCTAGGTCTGGGCATAGTCTTTCAGCAAAATCTTGATGATATATGCAATGGTGTCAGTGTTTGGAGGCTGATTATGGGATGGATCCCCGGATATGGCAGTCTCTAGATGGTCCATCCTTTCGTCTCAGCTCCAAACTTTGCCTCTGTAACTCCCTTGCATGAGTGTTTTGATCCCAATTCTAAAAAGGGGAAAAGTATCCACACGTTGGTCTTTGTTCTTCATGACTTTCATGTGTTTCTCAAAATGTATCTTATGTTTTGGGTATTCTAACTTTCTGGGCTAATATCCACTTATCAGTGAGTACATATTCTGTGAGTTTTTTTGTCATTAGGTTACCTCACTCAGGATGATGCCCTCCAGGTCCATCCATTTGCCTAGGAATTTCATAAATTCATTCGTTTTAATAGATGAGTAGTACTCCATTGTGCAAATGTACCACATTTTCTGTATCCATTCCTCTGTTGAGGGGCATCTGGGTTCTTTCCAGCTTCTGGCTATTATAAATAAGGCTCCTATGTACATAGTGCAGCATGTGTCCTACTTTCTGGTCGGAACATCTTCTGGATATATGCCCAGAAGTGGTATTGCGGGATCCTCTGGTAGTACTATGTCCAATTTTCTGAGAAACCACCAGACTGATTTCCAGAGTGGTCGGACAAGCTTGCAATCCCACCAGCAATGGAGGAGTGTTCCTCTTTCTCCACATCCTTGCCAGCATCTGCTGTCACCTGAATTTTTTAGCCATTCTGACTTATGTGAGGTGGAATATCAGGGTGGGTTCATTTCTGTGTCTTCAATTCTAATCCATTGATCTACCTGTCTTTTGCAGTACCAGTTACATTCAGTTTTTATCAGGTAGTACAGCTTGAGTTCAGCCATGGTGATTCCTAAAGAGGTTCTTTTCTTATTGAGAATAGTTTTTGCTATCCTAGTTTTTTTGTTGTATTTTTGTTTTTTGTTTTTTGGTTATTTTTGTTGGTTTGTTTTGTTGTTTTTGTTTTAGTTATTCCATATGAATTTGCAAATTGCCCATTCTAACTCAGTGAAAAATTGAGTTAGAATTTTGATGGGTATTGCATTGAATCTGTAGACTGTTTTCGGCAAATAGACATTTTTTACTATATAAATCCTACCAATCCATGAATATGGAAGATCTTTTTATCTTCTGAGTTCTTCAATTTCTTTCTTCAGAGACATGAAGTTCTTGTCATACGAGACTTTTCACTCCCTTATTTACAGTCACACCAAGGAATTTTATATTTTTTGACTATTGTGGAGGGTGTCGAATCCCTATTTTCTTTCTCATCCTCTTTATCCTTTGTGTAGGGAACGGCCACTGACATGTTTGAGTTAATTTTATATTCAGCTACTGCACTGAAGTTGTGTATCAGGTTTAGGATTTCTCTGTTGTAATTTTTGGGGTTACTGATATATGCTATCATATCTTCTGGAAATAGTGATATTTTGCCATCTTCCTTTCCAATTTGTATTCATTTTTTATCCTTTTGTTGTTGAAATGGTCTGGCTAGGACTTCAACTAGTATGTTGAATAAGTAGGGAGAAAGTGGGCAGCCTTGTCTAGTCACTGATTTTAGTAGGATTGCTTCAAGTTTCTCACCATTTACTTTGATGTTGGCTACCGGTTTGCTGTCTCTTGCTTTTTCTATGTTTATGTATGGGCCTTGAATTCCTGAATTCCTCAACTTTTATTATAAATGGTGTAGCATTTTATCAAATGCTTTTTCAGCATCTAATGAGATGATCATGTGGTTTTTGTCTTTGAGTTTGTTTCTATAGTAGATTAAGTTGATAGATTTCTGTATACTTAACCATTCCTGCATCACAGGGATGAAGCCTACTTGATCATGATATATTCTTGGATTCAGTTTGCAAGAATTTTATTGAGTATTTTTGCATTGATATTCATAAGGGAAATTGGTCTGAGTTTCCTTTCATTGGGTCTTTGTATGGTTTGAGTACAATTGTAATTCTGGCTTCATAGAACAAATTGAATAGTGTACCTTCTCTTTTGATTTTGCATAATAGTTTGAATAGTATTGGTATTAGGTCTTCTTTGAACATCTCATAGAATTTTACGCTAAACCCATCAGATCCTGGGCTTTTTTTTTTGTTGTTGTTGTTGTTGTTGGGAGACTATTGATTACTGCTTCTATCTCTTTAGGGGTTATGGGAGTATTTCCAGGGTTTATCTGCTCCTAGTTTCAATTTGGTACCCGATATCTGTCTAGATATTTGTCCAATTCATCCAGATTTTCCAGTTTTGTTGAGTATAGGCTTTTGTAGTAGGATTTGATGATTTTTTTTGGATTTCCTAAATTTCTGTTGTTATGTCTCCCATTTCATTTCTGGTTTTGATAATTTGGATACTGTCCCTGTGCCCTGTAGTTAGCCTGGCTAAGGGTTTATCTATCTTGTTGATTTTCTCAAATAACCAGCTCCTCGTTTGGTTGATTCTTTGTACAGTTTATTTGTTTCCACTTGGTTGATTTCAGCCCTGAGTTTGATGGTTTCCTGCCTTCTACTCCTCTTGGGTGAATTTGCTTCCTTTTGTTCTAGAGCTTTTGGTTGTGCTGTCAAGCTGCTCCTGCATCCTCTCTCCAGTTTCTTTTTGGAGGCATTCAAAGGTATGAGTTTTCCTCTTAGGACTGCTTTCATTGTGTCCCATAAGTTTGGGTATGTTGTAGCTTCATTTTCATTAAACTCTATAAAGTCTTTAATTACTTTCTTTATTTCCTCCTTGACCGAGTTATCATAGAGTAGATTGTTTTTCACCTTTCACGTGTATGTGGGTTTTCTGTTATCTATAGTTTTTATTGAATATCAGCCTTTTTCTGAGGTAATCTGATAGGATCCATGGGATTATTTCAATATTTTTATATCTGTTGAGGCATGTTTTGTGACTGATTAAATGGTCAGTTTTGGAGAAGGCATCATGAGGTGTGCAGTACAATATGTGTTTTGTGCTTTACTAAATTTCTTTTATGAATGTGGATGCTTTTGCATTTGGAGCATGGATGTTCAGAATTGAGATTTCATCTTGGTAGATTTTACCTTTGATGTCTATGATTTCCCCCCTTTGTCTTTTTTGATAACTTTTGGTTGAAAGTCAATTTTATTCGATATTAGAATAGCTACTCCAGTATGTTTCTTGGGACCATTTGCTTGGAAAATTATTTTCCAGCCTTTTACTCTGAATTACTGTCTGTCTTTGTCCCTGAGGTGGGTTTCCTGCAATCAGCAAAATGTTGGGTCCTGGTTTTGTAGCCAGTCTATTAGTCTATGTCTTCTTATTGGGGAATTTAGTCCATTGATGCTAAGATAAATTACAGAAAAGTAATTATTGCTTCCTGTTATTTTTGTTGTTGAAGTTGGGATTTTGTTCTTGCGGCTGCTTCTTTTAGGTTTGTTGAAGGATTACTTTCATGCTTTTTCTAGGGTGCAGTTTCCATCTTTTGTTGGTGTTTTCCTATTATTATCCTTTAAAGGTCTAGATTCGTGGAAAATATTGTGTGAATTTTTTTTTTGTCATGGAATCCTTTGGTTTCTCCATCTATGGTAATTGATAGTTTTGCTGGGTACAGTAGACTAGGCAGACATTTGTGTTCTCTTACTCTCTGTATAACATCTGTCCAGGATCTTCTGGCTTTCATAGTCTCTGGTGAGAAGTCTGAAGTAATTCTAATAGGTCTGCCTGTATATGTTACTTGAGCTTTTCCTCTAATTGCTTTTAATATTCTTTCTTTATTTAGTGCATTTGTTGTTCTGATTATTATGTGTCAGGAGGAATTTCTATTCTGGTCCAGTCTATTTGGAGTTTTGTATGCTTCTTGGATGGTCGCGGCCATCTCTTTCTTTAGGTATGGGAAGTTTTCTTATATATTTTGTTGAAGATATTTGCTGGATGTTTAAGTTGAAATTCTTCCTTCTCATCTACACCTATGTGGTCTGTGAATTTTTTCATGGGCATACTGAGCTTCTGGGCTAATATCTACTCATCAGTGAGTGCATATCATATATTTTGTGATTGGGTTACCTCCCTCAAGATGTTATCCTCCAGATCCATCCATTTGCCTAAGAATTTAATAAATTAATTTTTAAATAACTGAGTAGTACTCTATTGTGTAAATATACCACATTTTCTTTATCCATTCCTCTGTTGAAAGACATCTGGGTTCTTTCCAGTTTCTGGCTATTACAAATAAGATAGCTATGAACATAGTGGAGTATGTGAAATTACTACAAATGGGAACATCTTTTGGGTTAATGCCCAAGAGTCGTATAGCTGGGTCCTTAGGTAGTACTATGTCCAATTTTCTGAGGAACTACTAAAATGATTCCCAGAGTGGTTGTACCTGCTTGCAACCCCACCAGAAATGGAGGAGTATTCCTCTTTCTCCACATTCTTGCCAGCATCTGCTGTCACCTGCGTTTTGATCTTAGCCATTATGAATGGTGTGAGGTGGAATATCAGGCTTGTTTTGATTTGCAATTCCTTGATTACTAAGGATATTGAACATTTCTTTAGGCGCTTCTCAGCCACTAGATTTTTAATAGGTGAGAATTTTTTGTTTAGCTCTGTACCCCATTTTTAATAGGGTCATTTTTCTCTAGCATTTAACTTCTTTAGTTCTTTGTATATATTGGATATTAGCCTTCTATTGGATGTAGGATTGTTAAAATTCTTTTCCCAGTTTGTTGGTTTCTATTTTGTACTACTGACAATGTACTTTGCCTTACAGAAGCTTTACAATTTTATGAGGTCATATTTGTTAACTCTTGTTGTTCAGGATATTGTCCACTGTGCCCAAGTGCCCAAGGCTCTTCCCAATGTACTTGTCTGTTAGTTTCAATATATCTGGTTTTATGAGGAGGTCCTTGATCCATTTGGAATTGAGCTTTGTTCAAGGAGATAAGAATGGATCAATTTGCATTTTTCTACAAGCTAACTTCTTATTCAAAGTATGTTGAAATACTCTCTTTTTTCTACTGGGTTTTTTTTTTTTTTTTTTTTTTTTAGCACCTTTGTCAATAAACACATGACCACATGTGTTTTGATTCATTTCTGGTTCTTCAATCCCATTCCACTGATCTACATGCCTGTCTCTGTACCAATACCATGCAGGTTTTTTTAAAATTATTATTATTATAATTGCTCTGTAATACAACTTGAGGTCAGGGAATGTGTTTCCACCAGAAGTTCTTTTATTGTTGAGAATAGTTTCCACTATCCTAGGTTTCTTGTTATTATCAATGAATTTTCAAATAGTTCTTTCTTTTGAGATAACCCCCACTGTAGTTCTTCAGGACCCACATGAAGACAAAGCTGTACATCTACTACCTTTAAGCTGAGAGGCCTAGATCCAGCCTGTGTACTTTGTTAGTTACTTAGAAGCAGAATAGGTAATATAGTTTGTTGTTCAAGAGCTTTGGTTTTATTCTTGCATTATTTGTTCTTCTCTCTCATGGAACTATACACTTAGTATGTGTGCAGTACACATTCAACTCCCAAAGTAAATTTCATCAAATCTCCAAACTCAGAGGTTATCAATGAATAGTCCACTAAATCCTACTTATTTCTGTTGTGTTTTTTAACAATTGGAGAAGATTGACATTCCATGTGTAAACTCTATCAATCATGGTCTAATCTCTCAGTAAGCAAAAGGCATGAGTGGTATGTGGATACGCCATCTTTATCCCCTACTATCTTTTTATCTTCTATTTTTATTTTATACCAAGCCGAATTCCCCTTATAGCTTTTGTACCAGTCACAATGTATTATGATACAATCCTCCTAAGGCCAATGATACTCAGGTTTTTATGTCTCCAGGAACATGCTATTCTATCTATTTGGGCTTTTGTTACCTTATCTGCCTAAAAACTAATAATCATTAATCATATCAATTTGTTCTATTTATACACACACTGTGCATGTATGTTATATGATTATCATTATTATTACAAAAGCCATATTTTTTAAATTATTTTATTAGGTATTTTTCTCATATACATTTCCAATGCTATCCCAATATCCCCCATACACTCCCCCCCCCACTCCCCTACCCAACCAGTCCCACTTTTTCACCCTAGTGTTCCCCTGTACTTGGGCATATAAAGTTTGCAAGTCCAATGGGCCTCTGTTTCCAGTGATGGCCGAATAGGCCATCTTTTGATACATATGTAGCTAGAGTCAAGAGCTCTGGAATAAGGGTTAGTTCATAATATAGTTCGAAGTATAGGGTTGAAGATTCCTTTAGCTCCTTGGGTACTTTCTCTAGCTCCTCTATTGGGGGCGCTGTGATCAATCCAATAGCTGACTGTTAGCAAACACTTCTGTTTTTGCTAGGTCTCAGCATAGTCTCACAAGAGACAGCTATATCGGGGTCTTTTCAGCAAAACCTTGCTAGTGTATGCAAATGTGTCAGAGTTTGGAAGCTGATTATGTGATGGATCCCCGGATAAGGTCGTCTCGAGATGGCCCATCAAAAGGGATCATTTTTTATATTTTCAACGGACTCTGATGGACAAATGTGAAGAATAGATTACCCCACAGATGATCAAATTTGACACAGTAGAAATATACTGAGACTTCAATATCTCCAGCTTGCCAACCAAGTTCTCTTTCACACATAGTCTGTCTTTTTATGTTTCTATAATATATTTTTATTACGTATTTTTCTCAATTAAATTTCCAATGCTACCCAAAAGTCTAGCATGCCACCCCCATTCCCCGACCCACCCATTCCCATTTTTTGGCCCAGGTTTTCCCCTGTGATGGGGCATATAAAATTTGCAAGTCCAATGGGTCTCTCTTTCCAGTGATGTCCGACTAGGCCATCTTTTGATATATATGCAGCTAGAGTCAAGAGCTCCAGGGTACTGGTTAGTTCATAATGTTGTTGCACCTATAGGGTTGCAGATCCCTATAGCTCTCTAGGTATTTTCTCTAGCTCCTCCATTGGGGGCCCTGTGATTCATCCAGTAGCTGACTGTGAGCTTCCACTTATGTGTTTGCTAGGCCCCGGCGTAGTCTCACTAGAGACTGCAATATCAGGTTACTATCAGCACAATCTTGCAAGTGTATGCAATGGTTTCAGCGTTTGGAGTCTGATTATGGGATGGATCCCTGGATATGGCAGTCTCTAGATGGTTCATCCTTTTGTCTCAGCTCCAAACATGTCTCTGTAACTTCTTCCATGGGTGTTTTGTTCCCAATTCTATTAGGGGCAAAGTTTCCACATTTTGGGCTTCGTTATTCTTGATTTTTAAGTGTTTTGCAAATGGTAACTTATATCTTGGGTATCCTAAGTTTCTGGGCTAATATCCACTTATCAGTGAGTACATATCATTTGAGTTCTTTTGTGATTGGGTTACCTCACTCAGGATAATGCCCTCCAGGTCGAACCATTTGCCTAGGAATTTCATAAATTCTTTAGTTTTAATAGCTGATAGTAATATATTCTGTAAATGTACTATATTTTTGTATCCATTCCTCTGTTGAGGGGCATCTGGGTTCTTTCCAACTTCTGGCTATTATAAATAAGGCTGCTAGGAACATAGTGGAGCATGTGTCCTCCTTACCGGTTGGCACATCTTCTGGATATATGCCCAGGAGATGTATTGCGGGATCCTCCAGTAGTACTGAAAGAGGAAAATTACTGGACACCCGAACTCTTCAACTCATAGTCCTCCTACCCCTCCCATCTGGAGAGTTCCTGGAACACTCCTGAACTTCTCACCCCAGAGTACATTCCTGAACTCTTCACCCAGAGTCCGACCCCCTCCCAATTGAAAACTGTTCCAGGAACATTTTTTAGATAAGGGTCTCCTGGAACAAACCTAGTCCTACCCCTCCTAACTGAGGACTGTTCCAAGAACATTTTTGAGATAGGGGCCTCCTGGTACTACCCCAGAATGTTCCAATAGATCAGGTACATTGCCAAAATATAGGACACGACCCCTTGGTGACGTAAAACTTGTACTTTTCCCCTGGCTTTTTCCTATAAAAGCTTGTGAAAAATTCTGGGCTGTCGTCGATTCTCCTCTACACCATGCTGGGTGTATGAGTTTCGACCCCAGAGCCTCTGGTATATGTGCTTTTTATGTGCTTTCTTGTTGTCGCTTTATTAAATCTTACCCTCTACATCTTAAGTTCGGTCTCAGTGTCTTCTTGGGTGCGCGGCTGTCCCGAGGCTTGAGTGAGTGTCTCCCCTTTGGGAGTCTTAGAGTCTTTCATTTGGTGCATTGGCCGGGAATCAGCGCGACCACCCAGAAGTCCTGGACTCACTCAGAGGTAAGATTTTCTGCTCTCTCTTGGTCTGGTGTCTGTGTTCTGTTTCTGGAGACCAGGTAGGTCTCAATCTGGAGGCCAGGTAGGCCGTTCTGTATCTGGTGCGATCGCAGTTTCGGTTTTGCGCGACGCTCAGTGCTTGGTACAAGTACCTGAGACCGTACTCCGGGTAGGAGTGCGGGGTGGATAAGGGTAGACGTGCCCAGGTGTCCACCGTCCGCTCGCCCTGGGAGACGTCCCAGGAGGACAAGGGGAGTACTAAGGACGCTTAGTGGACCCCTCTGGAGACCAGGTAGGTCTCAATCTGTCGGCCTTTGGAAGGCCATCTGATTCTGTAAGTTGCCTGTGGGCGACGGAAAGTCGCCGCTGTTTTTGGTTTCTTTTTGTCTCAGTCTTGTGTCCGCTCTTGTTGTGTCTGCTGTTATTCTAGAAATAGGACAATCTGCCAGAACGGGAGTAAATGTAAAATCTCACCCCCGTCAGGACAGTGTTCTTTCTGCCAGGGCGGGAGTGGATGTAGAGTCCCACCCCCGTCAAGAAAGGGAGTCAATGTGGAACCCGACCCCGTCAGAAAGTGGCGTTTGGCTGGTTGTGTTTTGGTCACGTGACAGATTGTGTGTGTGTGTTAACCCTTTGTCGACTGTAGACTTAGACTGACGTCAGGACAGAATTTGTCAGCAATGGTTTTAAAAAAGGAGAAAAAAAAAAGAAAAAAACCACCAGGCCGGTCCTGCCCACCGCGCTCTCGGTGAGGCGGTACCGGCGGCTCGCAGCGGGCGGGCAGCGCCGGCCGGCCTTGCTGCGGGGCCATCGCGGGGCGAAAAAGGCGGCGCACGGTCCGCACTCGGCTGGGGAGCCCTGGGCTGCTCAAAAGAGCTCTGAAATGCAGAGCTGGGCTAAAAATTTCGGGCTTTGGCGGCGCAGTTGGGGCTTTGATGGCAGCAGTGGTGCTGAGGTTCTGGTTTCTGCAGGCACGGCAGCGGCGACCGACAGGGGCTGTCTGTGCCCCGCGAGCGAGTTGTGAGATGCTGGTGGCGAGTGCGGCGGCCTGCCGGTCCCGCCTGGCGCCCTGGAGTGGCCGTGAAGCCTGCCACAACTGGGGAGGGGCCCACTGCGGCCGCCGTCCCTCCTTTGGCTCCCCCCCCAGAGTCTACCCGCACTCCCTTGTGCCTGCCTGGCTGCGTGCTCCCTCCCCAAGAAGGACAGTGCAGGGAGCACGGGGGTGTCTCAAGTGGTTAAATTGCCCCTCATTTGGCTCCTCCCAGAGTCTGCGCACAGGTGCATGCCCACATGCCGCCGCCTCCAAGCCATGCGGAAAGACAGTGCAGAGAGCACCGGGTGTCTATTAAATGGTTAAATTGCTGCCTTCCCCCCTCCCTGTCAGTGTTTGTTTGCCACTCCCAGGAGTTTACGCCACATTTCCCGTGCCGCCGCGGCGCGTGGCGGAGATTCGGCGCTGGGCTCTTTCCTGTTCATTCGCTGTTACTGAGAGAATCCTGGATAGTTTCTTTTCCTCCGCTGACTAATATGCTTAAATTCAGCGGGTCGCCACATCTGATCTGAGGACGCCACAAGGTTCCCTAGTTGCTTCTCATTCCCCTGTCCCCTGTATCCTGTCTCTTGTTAACAGAAAAAATTGTGTTCATTTTGAAATATCAGTGGTCTGGTGCAGCCAGATGTGAGAGCTGCACTCCCTTCTCTGCCCCATGTGTTTTCTCTTCTCAGGCATCGCCCTGAGCTGCTGGCAGTAAGTCTGTACTAAGCTCCGGTGAGGGAGACATCCAAGGTAAGGAGCACTGCGAGTCTAACTGCCAGGCTCTGATGAGGGTCTCGTCTCTGTGGGACTAGAAAGTACCCCAACAATCTGACCTAGGTAATAAAAAGTTACAGAAGTTAAGAAAAGGATAGAGCTCTGCAAAAAAGAGCTGAGAGCAAAGCTTCAGCAGACTCAGAAAAGATAGGTTAACAGTGAAAAAGAGGTAAAAATAGAAAAAAAAATTAGGTCTGAAATGAGAGAGATACTCTAAATGAGAAATATTTAAAAGAGGAACCAGTAAAATGAGGCTGACAAAGACAGAGACCAGAGTCAGAATCAGAGATGTGCTGAGACAGAAAGATAAACCAGGGTAGTCGAACTATGAAAAAAGTTAAGTGACAGAATATAAATATAATAATTAGATAACATTCAAAGTAAGCAAAGACAAGGAAGAGGAACAAAAATATGTATATATATATATATAGAGAGACATTATATGAGATCTCCATTACAGTTAGGAAACAGGAGCAAAGAGAAATAAAATGCTGGCCACAAAAGTCAGGGAAACTAGAAAACTTAGTACCTGGCAAAAAAAAAAAAAAAAAAAAAAAAAAGCTTTTGGCTAAAGATCAAAGTGTTTACTGTTAAAAAAGAAGAACACTGGGTGAGAGACTGTCCTAATAAAAAAAAAAAAAGAAGAGGAGCCCCCCTCATGACTAAACCCTTCACCTGTTGAAGCAGCTAAAAAGAGACTGTGTTTCATATTCCTCCACTGACCAATGCAAAGCAAGTTTAAAAGGTTCCTGGACACTGCGGGCCTTTGCAAACTGTGGATTCCAGGTTTTGCTGAATTAAAAAGCAGCCCTTCGTATAAAAAATAAAGAACAACCTTGAATGGCCTTAGATGCTATTGAGACTGCCCTAATGTTGTCCCCAACTTTGGGACTCCTAGATGTGACTGAGAACAAAGGTATTGCCAAAGAGGTTCTTACTCAGAGATTGGGACCCTAGGAAAGACCGGTGGCATACCTGTAAAATGGCTTGCTTGTCTGCACATAGTGGCTTCTGGTCAAGGACGCAGATAAATTGACTCTGAGACAAAACTTGGCACATGATCCAATTGTTCCCCTGACTGATGGATACATTATCAGAGCTTTTTGTTGACAGAACAAGTGACCTTCGCTTCCCCTGCTAACCTGCTGAGTCTTCACCTACTCATCACTGCTCTGACATTCTGGCAGAAGGAACTTCGGCTCAGAAGGCTGAACTCCTGGCACTAACCCAAGCCCTGCGGTTGGCTGAAGGCAAAGACATTAAAAACAAAGAAAAAATTCTGGCCCTCCTAGAAGCTCCTGAATGAACTGGGTGAGTTGGGGTACCGAGTATCAGCCAAGAAAGCTCAGTTATGTCGTAGACGGAAAAGCGGTGGCTCACCGAGGCCAGAAAAAAAGACTGTGATGCTGATCCCAACCCCCACCACCCCGCGCCAAGTACGTGAGTTTCTGGGGACGGCGGGCTTTTGCAGACTCTGGATACCAGGGTTCGCAACATTGGCGGCCCCTCTATATCCACTTACTAAAAAAAAAAAAGTCCCATTCACCTGGACTGAGGAACACCAAAAAGCCTTTGTCAGTATAAAGGCAGCCCTGCTTGCAGCCCCCGCTCTGGCTTTGCCAGATCTGACTAAGCCTTTTACCCTATATGTTGATGAGCGGGCTAGAGTAGCCCGCGGCGTTTTGACTCAGACTCTGGGGCCCTGAAAGCGGCCAATGGCCTACCTATCTAAAAAGCCAGTAGCCCTGCTTGTTAAAGACGCTGACAAGCTTACTCTGGGTCAACATGTGACTATACCCACTACCAGAGTTTGCTGCTCCTTGGCGGATGACTCCACTCCTGTATATCAATGTGCTGATGTCCTGGCTGAAAAAAACTGGAACAAGGAGGGATCTGACTGATCAGCCTTGGCCAGGTGTGCCTGCCTGGTACACAGATGGCAGCAGCTTTGTCACAGGAGCGGCAGTAGTAGATGGAAAGCAGCTCATATCCATGGGGCCATCTACCAACAGAGGGGGCTACTTACCTCGGCAGGTAAAGATCAAATCAGCCTTGGCCTGAAAGTTTGAACTGGTACATGGATGGCAGTAGCCTCATGGTTAAAGGTAAGCGGAAGGCGGGGACAGCAGTGCAGCGGTGGACAAAAAGCAAGTGATCTAGGCCAGCAGCCTCCCTAAAGAGACTTCAGCCCAGAAAGCTGAATTTGTGGTTTTGATGAGACTGCTCACATAGTCATCAAGAAAAATTAAAGAAACTTTTCCAAGGTTCAGAGTGCCAAAAGCAATAGTGTCAGATAATGGCCCTACTTTGTTGCCCAGGTAAGTCAGGGTGTGGCCAAGTATTTAGAGGTCAAATAAAAATTACATTGTGTGTATAGACCTCAGAGCTCAGGACAGATAAAAAATTAGTTTAAAATTCTAAGACAGACCTTGACAAAATTAATCGTGGAGACTGGCATAGACGTGGTGTTCCTTCCCTATGCCCTATTCAAACGTACTAAAAATACTCCCTCTTGATTCAGTTTTACTCTTTTTAAGATCCTCTATGACGTGCACCTGCATCATGCCCAGACCCTAACTAAGTTAGCTATTGAGACTGGCGGTAAAGACTGGGTGACCCTCCTTCCTTTTGCGCTTCTCAGAGTCCGAAACACACCTGGACGTTTCAGCCTTACCCCTTATGAAATTCTACATGGGGGACTGCCCCCCTTGACTGAGTCTGGCGGGATATTGGATCCCTGTGTTGACTCTTCCTCACCCTCTGCTTTGTTTACCCATTCAAAGGCCTTGGAAGTTGTCAGAACACAGATCTGGAACCAGATCAAAGAAGCTTATGCACCGGGGACTACGGCAGTGCCCCACGGGTTCCAGGTTGGAGATTCGGTCCTTGTCAGACGACATCGCACCAGCACTCTTGAGCCTCGGTGAAAAGGACCATATCTGGTACTGTTAACAACTCCCACGGCAGTAAAAGTAGACGGAATCGCCGCCTGGATCCACGCCTCCCACGTCAAGAAGGCTCCTAGCCAGGGTAGAGGCAACCATGAAGACAACTGGACAGTGGCAACTACTGACAATCCTCTTAAACTTCGCTTGTGTCGCGGGTGCCACCCTAAG
Organism: Mus caroli; assembly: GCF_978045245.1. NCBI lineage: Eukaryota > Metazoa > Chordata > Mammalia > Rodentia > Muridae > Mus > Mus caroli. The sequence continues at coordinate 114,804,352 of NW_028227260.1, read as the reverse complement.
CTTGGGGAACCACAACCCTCATGCCCCAATTCAACAGTCTTGGGAAGTGCTTAATGGGGAGGGAAACATTGTATGGGCAATCACTGCAGTCCTTCCCCCTTGGATTTGGTGGCCTGATCTCACCCCTGACATCTGTAAGTTAGCAGCAGGATCTCCCAATTGGGACCTCCCCGACCATACTGATCTTAGTAACCCACCCCCTGAACAGCGGTGTGTTCCAGGTGGAATAGGGAACACGTATGGATGTTCAGGGCAGTTCTACCGAGCTAATCTTAGAGCTGCACAGTTCTATGTTTGCCCTGGTCAGGGTCAAAGCAAAAAGCTTCAACAAGAATGTGGAGGGGCATCAGATTATTTTTGTGGTAAATGGACATGTGAAACAACAGGGGAAGCCTACTGGAAACCTTCCTCTGCCTGGGACCTAATCACGGTTAAGCGAGGTAGTGGTTATGATAAGCCATACCAAGGAGAAAGAGATCCCCATAAATATCCAAACGATGGCGACCTCCATTATGTCCTGGATTCAGATGAGGCCGCCGTAGGAGCTTATGGGTGTGCTACTGAAAACAGCCCCCCAGGACCATGCAAAGTTAAATACTGCAACCCCCTACTTATAAAGTTCACTGAAAAAGGGAAACAAAATCATTTAAGTTGGCTTAAAGGAAATAAGTGGGGTTGGCGTGTATCTAGTCCACCAAGAGACCCTGGGCTCATTTTCACGATCAGGCTAACAATGAGAGACCTAGCAATAACACCCATAGGGCCCAACAAAGTCCTTATGGAACAGGGTCCCCCAGTTGCACCGGCTCCCCCACAAGTCCCGGCCGTACCAGCTCCACCAACTCCACAGCCCAACACAGTGAGACCTTCCCTAGGGACTAATACTTCCCTCATGAGGCCGACCTTAGTTTCCCCACCGCCCCTAGACACAGAGAGCCGTCTGGTCAGTCTAGTCCAAGGAGCTTTTTTGGTGTTAAATAGGACTAATCCTAATATGACTCAATCATGTTGGTTATGCTATGCCTCTAGGCCCCCTTATTATGAAGGAATTGCTCAGATCAGGACTTATAATACTACTTCAGATCATTCTCAATGCCTTTGGGGAGAAAACAGAAAGCTGACTCTGGCAGCAGTCTCAGGAAGTGGGCTCTGTTTAGGCCAGGCGCCTCAAGATAAACGGCACCTTTGTAATCAGACCCAGAACATCCAGTCTAACAAAAGTGGTCGGTATCTGGTGCCCCCCATAGATACAGTATGGGCTTGCAATACCGGTCTCACTCCTTGTGTATCTATATCTGTTTTTAATAGTTCCAAAGATTTCTGCATTTTAGTTCAACTTATTCCTAGACTCCTGTATCATGATGATAGCTCCTTTTTAGACAAGTTTGATCATCGGGTCCGCTGGAGAAGAGAGCCCATTACCTTAACTCTGGCAGTACTTTTAGGATTGGGAGTAGCAGCGGGAGTAGGTACAGGGACCGCTGCCTTAATTCAGACCCCCCAATACAATGAAGAATTACGTACAGCTATGGATATTGATCTTAAAACTATAGAACAGTCTATAACTAAATTAGAAGAATCTTTAACTTCCCTGTCTAAAGTAGTGCTGCAAAATAAGAGGGGATTAGACTTATTATTCCTTAAAGAAGGAGGACTTTGTGCTGCCCTAAAAGAAGAATGTTGTTTTTATGTTGATCATTCAGGAGTAATCAAAGACTCTATGGCCAAACTTAAAGAACGCCTAGATATGCGTAAAAGAGAAAGAGAAAGCCAACAAGGATTGTTCGAAAGCTGGTTTAATAAGTCCCCTTGGCTCACCACCCTCCTCTCCACCATACCAGGACCCTTAATTACACTTATGCTTTTGCTTATTTTTGGCCCCTGCATATTCAATAAGTTAGTAGCTTTTATTAGAGAAAGAATAAATGCAGTGCAGGTTATGGTACTAAGGCAACAATATCGGGTCCTCCAGGAGTCCAAAACCCCGCTCTAAGATTAGAGCTATTTACTAGAAGGAGTGGGGAATGAAAGAGGAAAATTACTGGACACCTGAACTCTTCAACTCATAGTCCTCCTACCCCTCCCATCTGGAGAGTTCCCGGAACACTCCTGAACTTCTCACCCCAGAGTACATTCCTGAACTCTTCACCCAGAGTCCGACCCCCTCCCAATTGAAAACTGTTCCAGGAACATTTTTTAGATAAGGGTCTCCTGGAACAAACCTAGTCCTACCCCTCCTAACTGAGGACTGTTCCAAGAACATTTTTGAGATAGGGGCCTCCTGGTACTACCCCAGAATGTTCCAATAGATCAGGTACATTGCCAAAATATAGGACACGACCCCTTGGTGACGTAAAACTTGTACTTTTCCCCTGGCTTTTTCCTATAAAAGCTTGTGAAAAATTCTGGGCTGTCGTCGATTCTCCTCTACACCATGCTGGGTGTATGAGTTTCGACCCCAGAGCCTCTGGTATATGTGCTTTTTATGTGCTTTCTTGTTGTCGCTTTATTAAATCTTACCCTCTACATCTACATCTTAAGTTCGGTCTCAGTGTCTTCTTGGGTGCGCGGCTGTCCCGAGGCTTGAGTGAGTGTCTCCCCTTTGGGAGTCTTAGAGTCTTTCAGTACCATGTCCAATTTTCTGAGAAACTGCCAGACTGATTTCCAGAGTGGTTGTACAAACTTGCAATCCCACCAACAGTGGAGGAGGATTTCTCTTTCTCCACATCCTTGCCAGCATCTGCTGTCACCTGAATTTTTGATCTTAGCCATTCTGACTGGTGTGAGATGGAATCTCAGGGTTGTTTTGATTTGCATTTCCCTGATGATTAAGGATGCTGAACATTTTTTCAGGTGTTTCTCAGCCATTTGGTATTCCTCAGATGAGAATTCTTTGTTTAGCTCTGAGCCCCATTTTTTAATGGGGTTATTTGATTTTCTGTAATCCACCTTTTTGAGTTCTTTTTATATACTGGATATTAGTCCTCTAACTGATTTAGGGTAGGTAAAGATCCTTTCCCAATCTGTTGTTGGCCTTTTTGTCTTATTGACGGTGTCTTTTGCCTTACAGACACTTTGCAGTTTCATGAGGTCCCATTTGTCAATTCTCGATCTTAAAGCACAAGCCATTGCTCTTCTATTCAGAAAATTTTCCCCTATGCCAATATCTTTGAGGCTTCTCCCCACTTTCTCCTCTATAAGTTTCAGTGTCTCTGGTTTTATGTGGAGCTCCGTGATCCACTTAGATTTGACATTAGTTTAAGCAGATAGGAATGGATCAATTCGCATTCTCCTACATCATAACCACCAGTTGTACCAGCACCATTTGTTGAAAATGCTGTCTTTTTTCCACTGGATAGTTTTAGACCCCTTGTCGAAGATCAAGTGACCATAGGTGTGTGGGTTCATTTCTGGGTCTTTAATTCTATTCAATTGGTCTACTTGTCTTTCGTTATAAAGAGTACGATGCTGTTTTTTTTTTTTTTTCACAATTTCTCTGTAGTAAAGCCTTAGGTCAGGCATGATGATTCCACCAGAGGTTCTTTTATCCTTGAGAAGAGTTTTGGCTATCCTAAATTTTTTGTTACTTCAGATGAATTTGCAGATTGTTATATGTAATTCGTTGCAGAATTGAGATGGAATTTTGATGGGGATTGCATTGAATCTGTAGAATGCTTTTGGCAAGGTATCCATTTTTACAATGTTGATCCTGCCAATCCATGAGCATGGGAGATCTTTCTATCTTCTGAAATCTTCTTTTATTTCTTTCTTCAGAGACTTGAAGTTCTTATCATACAGATCTTACACTTCATTAGTTAGCATCACGCCAAGGTATTTTATATTCTTTGTGACTATTGAGAAGGGTATGGTTTTCCTAATTTCTTCCTCAGCCTGGTTATCCTTTGTGCAGAGAAAGACCATTGACTTGTTTGAGTTAATTTTATATCCAGCTACTTCACCGAGACTGTTTATCAGGTTTAGGAGTTCTCTGGTGGAATTTTTAGGGTCACTTATATATACTATCAGATCATCTGCAAAAAGTGATATTTTGTCTTCTTCTTTTCCAATTTGTTTTCCCTTGATCTCCTTTTGTGTTTGAATTGCTCTGGCTAGGACTTCAAGTACAATGTTGAATAGGTAGGGAGAAAGTGGGAAGCCTTGTCTAGTCCCTGATTTTAGTGGGATTGCTTCCAGCTTCTCACCATTTACTTTGATGTTGGCTACTGGTTTTCTGTAGATTGCTTTTATCATGTTTAGGTATGGGCCTTGAATTCCTGATCTTTCCAAGACTTTTATCATGGATGTGTGTTGGATTTTGTCAAATGCTTTCTCCGCATCTAGTGAGATGATCATGTGTTTTTTGTCTTTGAGTTTGATTATATAATGGATTACGTTGATGGATTTCGGTATATTAAATCATCCCTGCATCCCTGGAATAAAATCTACTTGGTCAGGATGGATGATTGTTTTGATGTGTTCTTGGATTCGGTTAGTGAGAATTTTATTGAGTATTTTTGCATCTATATTCATAAGGGAAATTGTACTGAAGTTCTCTATCTTTTTTGAATCTTTCTGTGGTTTAGGTATCAGAGTAATGAATATAGAATGAGTTGAGTAGAGTACCGTCTACTGCTATTTTGTGGAATAGTTTGTGAAGAACTGAAATTAGATATTCTTTGAAGGTTTGATAGAACTGGCACTAAACCTATCTGGTCCTGGGCTTTTTTTGGTTGGGAGTCCATTAATGACTGCTTCTATATTTTAGGGGATATGGGACTGTTTAGATCGTTAACTTGATCCTGGTTTAACTTTGGTACCTGGTATTTGTCTAGAAATTTGTCCATTTCCTAAAGGTTTTCCAGTTTTTTTTGAGTATAGCCTTTTGTACATGGATCTGATGGTGTTTTGGTTTTCTTCAGGGTTTGTTGTTATTCTCCCTTTTCATTTCTGATTTTTTAAATTAGCATGCTGTCCCTGTGCCCTCTAGAGAGTCTGACTAAGGGTTTATCTATCTTGTTGATTTTCTCAAAGAACCATCTCCTCATTTGGTTGATTCTTTGAATAGTTCTTCTTCTTTCCACGTGGATGATTTCACACCTGAGTTTGATTATTTCCTGCTGTCTACTCCACTTGGGAGAATTTGCTTCCTTTTTTCTAGAGCTTTTAGGTGTGTTGTCAAGCTGCTACTGTGTGCTCTCTCTAGTTTCTATTTGGAGGCACTCAGAGCTGAGTTTTCCTCTTAGAAATGCTTTCATAGTGTCCCCATATCTTTGTGTATGTTGTGGCTTCATTTTCATTAAACTCTAAAAAGTCTTTACTTTCTTTATCCCTTCCTTGACCAAGGTATCTTTGAGAAGTGTGTTGTTCATTTTCCACGTGATTGTTGGCTTTCCATTATTTATGTTGTTATTGAATATCAGCCTTAGTCCATGATGGTCTTCTAGGATGCATGGGACGATTTCATTATTTTTGAATCTGTTGAGGCCTGTTTTGTGAGCAATTATATGGTCAATTTTGGAGAAGGTCCCGTGAGGTGTTGAGAAGAAGGTATATCCTTTTGTTTTAAGATAAATTGTTCTGTAGATATCTGTTAAGTCCATTTGTTTCATTACTTCTGTTAGTTTCACTGTGTGTCTGTTTAGTTTCTGTTTCCACGATCTGTCCATTGATGAAAGTGGTATGTTGAAGTCTCCCACTATTATTGTGTCAGGTGCAATGTGTGCTTTCAGCTTTACTAAAGTGTCTTTAGTGAATGTGGCTACCCTTGCATTTGGAGCATAGATATTCAGAATTGAGAGTTCCTCCTTGAGGATTTTACCTTTGATGAGTATGAAGGGTCCCTCCTTGTCTTTTTTGATAACTTTGGGTTGGAAGACGATTTTATTCTACATTAGAATGGCTACGCCAGCTTGTTTCTTCAGACCATTATCTTTGAAAATTGATTTCCAGCCTTTCTCTCTGAGGTAGTGTCTGTCTTTTTCCCTGAGTTGGGTTGCCTGTAAGCAGCAGAATGTTGACTCCTGTGTGTGTAGTCAGTCTGTTAGTCTATGGCTTTTTATTGGGGAATTGAGTCCATTGAAAGTAAGAGATATTAAGGAAAAGTAATTGTTGCTTCCTTTTATTTTTGTTTTTAAAGTTGGCATTCTCTTTTTGTGGCTGTCTTCTTTTTGGTTTCTTTAGGGATTAATTTGTTGCTATTTCTATGGCGTGGTTTCCGTCCTTGTATTGTTTTTTTTTGTTTGTTTGTTTGTTTGTTTGTTTTTCTGTTATTATCCTTTGAAGGGCTGGATTTGTGGAAAGATAATGTGTGAATTTGGTTTTCTGGTGGAAAAATTTGGTTTCTCCATCTATGGTAAATGAGAGTTTGGCTGGGTATAGTAGCCTGGGCTGGCATTTGTGTCCTCTTAGGGTCAGTAACACATCTGTCCAGGATCTTCTGGATTTCATAGTCTCTGGTGAAAAGTCTGGTGTAATCTGATTGGCCTGCTTTATATGTTACTTGACCTTTTTGCCTTACTGCGTTTAATATTCTATCTTTATTTAGTGCAGTTGTTGTTCTGATTATTATGTGTTGGGAGGAATTTCTTTTCTGTTCCAGTCTATTTGGAGTTCTGAAGGCTTCTTGTATATTCATGGGCATCTCTTTCTTTAGATTTGGGATGTTTTCTTCTATAATTTTGTTGAAGATATTTGCTGGCCCTTTAAGTTGAAAGTCTTCATTCTCATCTTCTCCTATTATCTGTAGGTTTGGTCGTCTCATTTTGTCCTGGATTTCCTGGATGTTTTGAGTTAGGATCTTTTTGCATTTTGTATTTTCTTTGATTGTTGTGCCAATGTTCTCCATGGAATCTTCTGCACCTGAGATTCTCTCTTCCATCTCTTGTATTCTTTTGCTGGTGCTTGCATCTATAATTCCAGATTTCTTTCCTAGGGTTTCTATCTCCAGCGTTTCCTCACTTTGGGTTTTCATTATAGTGCCCACTTCCCTTTTAAGTCTTGGATGCTTTTATTCAATTCTATCACCTGTTTGGTCATGTTTTCCTGCAATACTTTAAGGGAATTTTGTGCTTCCTCTTTATGGTCTTCTGCCTGATTAGCCGTGTTTTCCTGTATTTCTTTAAGTGAGTTATTAAAGTCCTTCTTGATGTCCTCTACCATCATCATTAGATATGCTTTTATATCCGGGTCTAGTTTTTCAGGCTTGTTGAGGTGTCAGGACTGGGTCGGGTGGGAGTGTTGTGTTCTGATGATGGTGAGTGGTCTTGGTTTCTGTTAGTAAGATTCTGATGTTTGCCTTTCACCATCTGGTAATCTCTGGAGTTAGTTGTTGTAGTTGTCTCTGGTTAGATCTTGTTCCTCAGGTGTTTATGTTAGCCTCTATCAGCAGACCTGTGAGACTAGTTCTCTCCTTAGTTTCAGTGCTCAGAGTACTCTCTGCAGGTAGGCTCTCTGCTTGCAGGGAAGGTGCCAAGATATGTGGTGTTTGAACCTGCTTCCTGGGTGAAGTTGTTAACCACTCACAGAGGTCTTAAGATCCAGTGGAGGGTCCTGTTTATACCTAACAGTTGTCTGCAGACTCCATGCCCAAGGTGCCTTTGTGCTGGCATGGAAGGGCCAGAAGGGATTTGTTCCCGAATCAGGCCAAGTTTTCTGCTTCCCTAATTAATGCAGACTCAGGTCCCACGGAATTGGATTGTTGCAGACGCTGTGTTCCACTCACCAGAGGTCTTAAGATCCCGTGACTGGTCTTGTGGGTAGCTGGCAGGTGTCAGCCGACTCTGCACCTAAGCTACCCAAGTGCTGACGGGACCGGAAGGGACTTGTGCCCCTGATCAAGCCAGGTTTTCTGCTTCCCTAACTAATGCAATCTCAGGTCCTGCACGACTGGATTGGAGCAGACGCGGTGTTCCACTCACCAGAGGTCTTAAGATCCCATGGCGGGTGTCAGCCCACTCTGCACCCTAGCTACCCCAGTGCTGGCCGGACTAGAAGGGCACCATAATATTTTCATACTCTTTTTTCATTGGTTCTTTTTTCCTTTGTTCTGAGAACCAGTGAAGTCAGAAAAATGTTTTTATTCATCTTTATTTAAAGAACATATTATTATTAATTATTATTATTATTACTGTTACCAATTTTTTTATTTACATCTCAAATATTGTCCTGCTCCCACACCCCCTTGCACAGTTTTTCACACTTTTCCCTCTCACTTTGCCTCTGAGATGGGTATCATCATGGGGGTCCTCCTTCCCTGGGCCAGCAAGTCTTTACAGGATTACGCAGAACCACTCCCACTAAGGCCAGTCAAGGCAGTCCACTGCTACATATATATTGGTGGCCTCAGTCTAGATTTACTTGCTCTTTATTTGGTGACTTTATCTCTGGGAGCTCCCAGCAGTACATATTAGTTGACACTGTTGGTCTTCCATGTTGCCAACCCCTTCAGTTCCTTCAATCCTCCCACTAACTCTTACATACATGTCTCTGACCTCACTCTAGTAGTTAGATATAAGCATCTACATCTGTCTCATTCAGTTGTTGGTATAGCATACAGAGGACAGCATTGCTAGGCTCCTCTCTGAAAGTACAACAGAGCATCAATAATACTGTCAGGCTTTGGTACTTGCCCATGGGATAGATCCCAAGTTGGGCGGGTCACTGGTCTGACATTCCTTTAGTTATTACTCCATTTCCCCCTGCATTTCTTTTAGATATTAACAATTTTAGGTTGAAAATGTATAGACTCAATACAATTCCCATCACTATTCCAATATAATTCCTCCCAGACATGGAAAGAACAATTTTCAACATCATATGGGAAAACAAAAACACAGGACAGCCAAAACAATTCTGAACAATAAAAGAACATCGAGAAGAATCACTTAAGCAAAAGTAATAATAATAATAATAAAAATAATAATGAAGCACATGGAATTGGTACAGAGACAGACAGGTTTGTCAATGAAATAAAAATGAAAACCCAGGAATAAACACATACACCTATGGTCACTTGATCTTTGACAAAAAAAAAAAAAAAAAGCTAAAACCATACAGTGGAAAAAAAATAAGGCATCAACAAATGGTGCTGGTCTAACTGGCAGTCTGCCTGTAGAAGAATGCAAACTGATTCATAATTATCACCATGCACAAAGTTTAAATCTAAGTGGATCAAGGACCTCATCATGAAACCAAATACACTGAATTTAATAGAAGAGAATGTGGAAAATATCATCAAACACATTGGCATAGTGAGAAATTTCCTGAATATAAGACACCAATAGCTGAGACTCTAATCCATAAATGGGACCTTATAGACCTGCAAAACTTCTGGAAGGCAAAGGACACTGTCAACAAGACAAAAAGCAAGGGTACAGAAAATTTTATTGTGTGGAGTCTTACTTCAACTAGATAAAACAAGTCTGTTTATTAGGAAATATGTTATCATATCTTGACCATTGTATCAAGGCCTGTAGTATTTTCAGAGGACTATTACTTAAACTCACTTGGTATTACCTTGAATCTGGTAGCTTATTTGTATCATTTATTACAGTTGTCCTCAACCTTCCTAATGCCAGCAATCCTTTAATACTGTTCCTTATGTTGTGATCACCCCAAACAAAAATATATTTTTTTTGCTTCTTTTATAATTGTAATTATAAAAATTTGCTTCAATTGTTCATGGTAAAATGTTGTTTTATGGAGATTGTGCAGAACAATATAGACTCCTTTATAGCCAATTATAATGTAACCTTAAAAGGAAAGACTATGATAATGTCTCAAATTTTATTCCTATTGAACGAAAGAAAACTAAATTTAAGACATTACAGCCCTACCCAGAAAGTTTATTCAAAGTCCATATCTCATGTGGCATGTTATTTAGGAGCGCTTTTTGGCTTAGAGCAAAGAACAAAGGCTGTAAAGTCATCCCAGAAACCAACTAGCCTTTGAGATAAGAAAGGCATGCAAGGAAAATCCCCCCAGGACAAGCTCAAGATGAGTAGTGGACCACCTGCTGATATGGTTTGGGCTTAGCCAAGTGTCCTGCAGACCAAGACAAAAACCCTCCCTTTAGAGTTACACTCTGATGTTTAAATTGCCCATTTGTGTGTAACTGCACCAATTCTTCCCCTACTCCCACTCCTTTCCTACATAAACCCCTTTACTATATATACTTTTGAGCCTTGAGGCCGACATCTATTATCTCCTGTGTGAGATGCATGTCGGTCCTGGAGCTCCATCATTAAACTACCTCGTGTATTTACATCAAGACAGTCTCTTTGTTCATGATTCTTGGGTGCACACCGAATCGGGAGTCAAGTGGGGGTTTCCCCACTAGGTTCTTTCACTATCACTCTTGTTCTTATGATCTTGAAGAAAAATGTTGGTGGAAGTTATGTCAGAATGTACATTTATGACACATACAGAAGTAAGTGGTTGCTTAAGAGCCAGCTTCTATAAATATTTTAAATTAGGTAAAGAAATCATTTACATATACCAATTGCAAAGCCGCAGATGAGAAAAATATCAGCCAATGTAAGTTGAAGGCAATTTTCTAGAAGCATATTTTATTTTTATGTTTGTCTCATGTACATAATTTCCATTATTTCTTTCAAATTCTGGGCTGTGTTGGGGTTATCTGTATGCTGCCTGGTTGGTGACTCTGTCTTTGGGAGCTCCCTGGGTTCTGGGTGAGTTTAGGCTGCTAGTCTTCCTATGGGTTTGCTCTCCTGAGCTTCTTCCAGCCTTTCCCTATTCCAACCACAGTGATCCCTGACTTCCATTGGTTGGGTTAAAGTATCTGCAACCTTCTCAGTCAGCTCCTTGTTGAGCCTCAAAGAGGACAGACGTGCTAGCGTCCTGTCTGTAAGTATACCATAGCATCGATAATAGTATCAGGCCTTGGGGCCACTCTTCGAAGAATGGCCCCAAATTGGGCTAGTCAAAGTGCCTCCTTTCCCTCAGTCTCTTCTCTATTATTTGTCCCTGCAATTCTTTTAGATAGGAATAATTCTGGGTCAGTGTTTTTAACTATGAAATGGCAATATTTAAATATAACTTATACAATGATGAGAAAAGATTACCTGTAAATTAAGTTTCTCTATACATAAACATAGTTTCCTCTTTTATTTAACTAAACATAGTAGTATTTTGATGCCTTTGAACTGCTGTATTCTCTCATAATTGTTTTTGAAATTTACGAATATATTTTCTGTACCGATTAATTTCTTTTCATGGTTTTAATGGACATGGTGAATATAATAATATATGTTATGTTGGTTTGGTTTTTATCAAGATAAGCTTTATTATTTATTCGTGGAACCTGCTACCTTAAGATATATATCTTTATTAAAAATTAAATTTAGATAATTATTATTTCAATTGAATTCCCATCAGTGCTTATTAGTGTAAGTGTAGTATTAAGTATCCTTTGGTTTTCAAAGTACCTTAATGACATTTCATTTTTCATTACTGTCAAATGATTTCAATGGTGTTCATTTTTCTTGTATTTTTATCAGTTTCTCTCCCAGTACTCTGTTCCTCCATCTTTCTCATGCACTCACTCATTCCTCCTATTTTCATCCTCACCTGACTCAAATCTACCACAAAATTTGTTTTCCTTCCTAGGAGATCCATAAATTCCCCCTCCTTGAGCTCTTCTTGGTTTGCTTAGGCTCGCTGTATCTGAGGATTGTAGTATTATTTTCCTTTAAAGAAAAACTAATGTTCAAATATAAATGAGTACATTCCATGTGAGTTTTCCTGTGTCTGGGTTACCTCATGCAGTATAATCATTTCTAGTTCCATCCATTTGTCTTCAAATTTAAGGATGGTATCTTTTTTTTTTCCTCAAAGAATAGTATTCCAATTTGTATATTCACCACTTTTTCTTTATTCAGTTGAGGGACATCTAGGTTGTTTACAATTTCTGACCACTATGACCACCAGCTGCAATGAAGATGAATAAGGAAGTGTCCTTGTGGTAATATAGAGAGTAGTCTAGATAAATTCTCAAAAAGGTATATCTGGATCCTGAGACAGAACAATTTCCAATAGTCTGAGGAACCATTATGTTGATTTTCATAGTGGCTGTACTAGTTTGCTGTTCCATCAGCAATGGAGACACATTCCCCTTGTTCCAAATGATTGCCACCATCTGCTATTCCTTGTGGTTTGAACTTAGGCATTCTGATAGGTGTAAGATGGAATCACAAAGTTGTTCTAAAGTGCACTTTCCTGATGGCTATAGACATTAAGAATTTTTAAGCATTTCTTTGCCACTTGATATCCTCTTGAGAATTCTCATTTTAGATGAGATAACCCATTTTTAATTGTATTATTAGTTTTCTTAATATCTGGTTCCATGGGTTTCTTATACATTAGCTCTCAGTCAGATTTGGGCTTGATGAAAATATTTTCCCATTCTGTGGGTTACTGTTTTTGCCACTCGGTGTTGTTCTCTGCCTTATAGAATCTTTCCTGTTTCACAGGGAACCATGACAGTTTCAGTTTTTCATATGATGGATTACATTTCTGATTGTTGTATGTTGATCCACCTCTGCATCTTTGGGAGGAGATGTACCTTATCATGACGTGTGATATCGATGTCTTTTTGTTTGGTGAGTATATTATTATGAGTATTTTTGCATTAATGTTCATGAGGGAAATTGGTCTGTGATATACTTTCTTTGTTAAGTATTTGTGTGCTTTAGGTGTCAGGATAAATGTTGCCTCATAAAATGAACTTGGAAATATTCTGTTTGTTTATATTTTGTGAATGGATTCGAGTAGTTTTGGCATTATCAGTCCTTTAACAGTGTGATAAGAATTTGTATAATTTAAGTTTTAGTGCTGTTCATTTTGTTGACAAATGCCAGTACCCTTGCTTTTATGGCATAGATGCTAAAAATTAAAAGATTACCTTGGTGAAACTTTTTTTAAAATATTTTTTATTACATCTTTCCCTCAATTACATTTCCAATGCTATTCCAAAAGTCCCCCATACCCTCCCCCCCACTTCCCTACTCACCCATTCCCAGTTTTTAGGCCCTGGCGTTCCCCTGTGATGGGGCATATAAAATTTGCATGTCCTATGGGCCTCTCTTTCCAGTGATGGCTGACTAGGCCATCTTTTGATACATATGCAGCTAGAGTCAAGAGCTCCAGGGTACTGGTTACTTCATAATGTTGTTCCACCCATAGGGTTGCGGATCCCTTCAGCTACTTGGGTAATTTCTCTAGCTCCTCCATTGGGGGCCCTGTGTTCCATCCACTAGCTGAGAGTGAGCATCCACTTCTGTGTTTGCCAGGCCCCGTCATAGTCTCAAAAGAGACAGCTATATCTGGGTCCTTTCAGCAAAATCTTGCTAGTGTATGCAATGGTGTCACTATTTGGAAGCTGATTATGGGGTGGATCCCTGGATATGGCAGTCTCTAGATGGTCCATCCATGAAACTTTTTTTTTAAATTAATATGAAGTGTCTTTTGTGTGTTTGCATTAATTTATTTTGGTTTGCAATCTTTCTTTTTTGTTTTTTTTGATATTAGAGTGGATAAACCAAGTTGCTTCTTATGTCCATTTGTTTATACATGTTAGATCAGGGTAGTGAGAGCTCACATCATGAACTGAAAGCAGAAAGCAGAGAGAATTAATTGGTGGTAGTGAGATGATAATTTTCCTGATATACAGCCTGCAATAATATATGTCTTCCTAACCCCTATTCCAAACATGCAAGCAACACTAACCATTTGGGCCCAATTGTATAAATTCTAAAGATGATTGGAAACATTTTTTCCCTTTTTTAATTTTTAATATTTTTATTACATATTTTCCTCCGTTACATTTCCAGTGCTATCCTAAAAGTCCCCCATAGCGCCCCCCACTTCCCTTCCCACCCATTCCCATTCTTTTGGCCCTGGCATTCCCCTATATTGGGGCATATAAAGTTTGTGTGTCCAATGGGACTCTCTTTCCAATGATGGCCGACTAGGCCATCTTTCGATACATATGCAGCTAGAGACAAGAGCTCCGGGGTTCTGGTTAGTACATTATGTGGTTCCGACAATAGGGTTGCAGATCCCTGTAGCTCCTTGGGTACTTTCTCTCGCTTCTCCATTGGGAGCCCTGTGATACATCCAATAGCTGACTGTGAACATCCACTCCTGTGTTTGCTAGGCCCCGGCATCGTCTCACAAGAGACAGCTATATTTGGGTCCTTTCAGCAAAATCTTGCTAGTGTATGCAATGGTGTCAGCGTTTAGAAGCTGCTTATGGGAAGGATCCCTGGATAAGGCAGTCTCTAAATGGTCCATCCTTTCATCACAGCTACGAACTTTGTCTCTGTAACTCCTTCCATGGGTGTTTTGTTCCCAATTCTAAGAAGGGGCACAGTGTCCACACTTTGGTCTTCATTATTCTTGAGTTTCATGTGTATAGTAAATTGTATCTTATATCTTGGGTATCCTAAGTTTTGGGCTAATATCCACTTATCAGTGAATACATATTGTGTGAGTTCTTTTGTGATTGTGTTACTTCACTCAAGATGATGCCCTCCAGTTCCATCCATTTGGCTAGGAATTTCATAAATTCATTCTTTTTAATAGCTGAGTAGTACTCCATTGTGTAAATGTACCACAATTTCTGTATCCATTCCTCTGTTGAGGGACATCTGGGTTCTTTCCAGCTTCTGGCTATTATAAATAGGGCTGCTATGAACATAGTGGAGCATGTGTCCTTCTTACCGGTTGGGACATCTTCTGGATATATGCCCAGGAGAGGTATTGCTGGATCCTCCGGTAGTACTATGTCCAATTTTCTGAGGAACCGCCAGTCTGATTTCCAGAGTGGTTGTACAAGCTTGCAATCCCACCAACAATGGAGGAGTGTTCCTCTTTCTCCACATCCTCGCCAGCATCTGCTGTCACCTGAATTTTTGATCTTAGCCATTCTGACTGGTGTGAGGTGGAATCTCAGGGTTGTTTTGATTTGCATTTCCCTGATGATTAAGGATGTTGAACATTTTTTCAGGTGCTTCTCTGCCATTTGGTATTCTTCAGGTGAGAATTCTTTGTTCAGTTCTGAGCCCCGTTTTTTAATGGGGTTATTTGACTTTCTGGAGTCCACCTTCTTGAGTTCTTTATATATATTGGATATTAGTCCCTTATCTGATTTAGGATAGGTGAAGATCCTTTCCCAATCTGTTGGTGTTTTTTTTTTTTTTTTTGTCTTATTGATGGTGTCTTTAGCCTTGCAGAAGCTTTGCAGTTTCATGAGGTCCCACTTGTCAATTCTCGATCTTACAGCACAAGCCATTACTGTTCTATTCAAGAATTTTTTCCCTGTGTCCATATCTTCAAGGCTTTTCCCCACTTTCTCCTCTATACATTTCAGTGTCTCTGGTTTTATGTGAAGTTCCTTGATCCACTTAGACTTGACCTTAGTACAAGGAGATAGGAATGGATAGATTCGCATTCTTCTACATGTTAACAACCAGTTGTGCCAGCACCATTTGTTGAAAATGCAGTCTTTCTTCCACTGGATGTTTTTAGCTCCCTTGTCGAAGATCAAGTGACCGTACGTGTGTGGGTTCATTTCTGGGTCTTCAGTTCTATTCCATTGGTCTATTTGACTGTCACTATACCAGTACCATGCAGTTTTTATCACAATTGCTCTGTAGTAAAGCTTTAGGTCCGGCATGGTGATTCCACCAGAGGTTCTTTTATCCTTGAGAAGAGTTTTTGCTATCCTAGGTTTTTTGTTATTCCAGATGAATTTGCAGATTGCACTTTCTAATTCGTTGAAGAATTGATTTGGAATTTTGATGGGGATTTCATTGAATCTGTAGATTGCTTTTGGCAAGATAGCCATTTTTACAATGTTGATCCTGCCAATCCATGAGCATGGGAGATCTTTCCAATTTCTGAGATCTTCTATAATTTCTTTCTTCAGAGACTTGAAGTTTTTATTATATAGATCTTTCACTTCCTTAGTTAGAGTCACGCCAAGATATTTTATATTATTTGTGACTATTGAGAAGGGTGTTGTTTCACTAATTTCTTTCTCAGCCTGTTTATTCTTTGTGTAGAGAAAGGCCATTGATTTGTTTGAGTTAATTTTATATCCAGCTACTTCACTGAAGCTGTTTATCAGGCTTAGGAGTTCTCTGGTGGAATTTTTAGGGTCACTTATATATACTATCATATCATCTGCAAAAAGTGATATTTTGACTTCATCTTTTCCAATTTGTATCCCTTTGATCTCCTTTTGTTGTCGAATTGCTCTGGCTAGGACTTCAAGTACAATGTTGAATAGGTATGGAGAAAGTGGACAGTCTTGTCTAGTCCCTGATTTTAGAGGGATTGCTTCAAGCTTCTCACCATTTACTTTGATGTTGGCTACTGGTTTTCTGTAGATTGCTTTTATCATGTTTAGGTATGGGCCTTGAATTCCTGATCTTTCCAAGACTTTTATCATGAATGGGTGTTGGATCTTGTCAAATGCTTTTTCCGCATCTAAGGAGATGACCATGTGGTTTTTGTCTTTGAGTTTGTTTATATACTGGATTACGTTGATGGATTTCCGTATATTGAAACATCCCTGCATCCCTGGGATGAAACCTACTTGGTCAGGATGGATGATTGTTTTGATGTGTTCTTGGATTTGGTTAGCAAGAACTTTATTGAGGATTTTTGCATCAATATTCATAAGGGATATTGGTCTGAAGTTTTCTATCTTTGTTGGATCTTTTTGTGGTTTAGGTATCAGAGTAATTGTGGCTTCATAGAATGAGTTGGGTAGAGTACCTACTGTTTCTATTTTGTGGAATAGTTTGTGAAGAAATGGGATTAGATCTTCTTTGAAGGTCTGATAGAACTCTGCACTAAACCCATCTGGTCCTGGGCTTTTTTTAGTTGGGAGACTATTAATGACTGCTTCTATTTCTTTGGGGGATATAGGGCTGTTTAGATCACTAACCTGATCTTGATTCAACTTTGGTACCTGGTATCTGTCTAGGAACTTCTCCATTTCATCCAGGTTCTCCAGTTTTGTTGAGTATAGCCTTTGGTAGAAGGATCTGATGGTGTTTTGGATGTCTTCAGGATCTGTTGTTATGTCTCCTTTTTCATTTCTGATTTTGTTAATTAGGATGCTTTCCCTGTGCCCTCTAGTGAGTCTGGCTAAGGGTTTATCTATCTTGTTGATTTTCTCAAAGAACCAGCTCCTTGATTGGTTGATTCTTTGAATAGTTCTTCTTGTTTCCACTTGGTTGATTTCGCCCCTGAGTTTGATTACTTCCTGCCGTCTACTCCTCTTGGGTTTATTTGCTTCCTTTTGTTCTAGTGCTTTTAGGTATGTTGTCAAGATGCTAATGTGTGCTCTCTCTAGTTTCCTTTTGGAGGCACTCAGAGCTATGAGTTTTCCTCTTAGAAATGCTTTCATTGCGTCCCATAAGTTTGGGTATGTTGTGGCTTCATTTTCATTGAACTCTAAAAAGTCCTTAATTTCTTTCTTTATTCCTTCCTTGACCAAGGTATCATTGAGAAGAGTGTTGTTCAGTTTCCACGTGAAGGTTGGATTTCTATTATTTATTTTGTTATTGAAGATCAGCCTTAGTCCATGGTGATCTGATAGGATGCATGGGACAATTTCAATATTTTTGTATCTGTTGAGGCCTGCTTTGTGACCAATTATGTGGTCAATTTTGGAGAAGGTACCATGAGGTGCTGAGAAGGAGGTATATCCTTTTGTTTTAGGATAGAATGTTCTGTAGATATCTGCCAGATCCATTTGATTCATAATTTCTGTTAGTTTCACTGTGTCCCTGTTTAGTTTCTGTTTCCATGATCTGTCCATTGGTGAAAGTGGTGTGTTGAAGTCTCCCACTATTATTGTATGAGGTGCAATGTGTGCTTTGAGATTTACTAAAGCTTCTTTAATGAATGTGGCTGCCTTTGTATTTGGAACATAGATATTCAGGATTGATAGTTCCTCTTGGAGGATTTTACCTTTGATGAGTATGAAGTGTCCCTCCCTGTCTTTTTTAATGACTTTGGGTTGGAAGTCAATCTTATCAGATATTAGAATGGCTACTCCAGCTTGTTTCTTCATACCATTTGCTTGGAAAATTGTTTTCCAGCCTTTCATTCTGAGGTAGTGTCTATCTTTTTCTCTGAGATGAGTTTCCTGTAAGCAGCAAAATGTTGGGTCTTGTTTGTGTAGCCAGTTTGTTAGTCTATGTCTTTTTATCGGGGAGTTGAGTCCATTGATATTAAGAGATATTAAGGAAAAGTAATTGTTGTTTGCTGTTATTTTTGTTGTTAAAGTTGGCATTCTGTTCTTGTGGCTGTCTTCTTTTAGGTTTGTTGAGGGATTACCTTCTTGTTGTTTCTAGGGCGTGGTTCCTGTCCTTGTATTGGTTTTTTTCTGTTATTATCCTTTGAAGGGCTGGATTCGTGGAGAGATAATATGTGAATTTGGTTTTGTCGTGGAATACTTTGGTTTCTCCATCTATGTTAATTGAGAGTTTGGCTGGGTATAGTAGCCTGGGCTGGAGTTTGTGTTCTTTTAGTGTCTGTATAACATCCGTCCAGGATCTTCTGGCTTTCATAGTCTCTGGTGAGAAATCTGGTGTAATTCTGATAGGCTTGCCTTTATATGTTACTTGGCCTTTTTCTCTTACTGCTTTTAGTATTCTGTCTTTATTTAGAGCATTTGTTGTTCTGATTATTATGTGTCGGGAGGTATTTCTTTTCTGGTCCAGTCTATTTGGAGTTCTGTAGGCTTCTTGTATGTTCATGGGCATCTCTTTCTTTAGATTTGGGAAGTTTTCTTCTACAATTTTGTTGAAGATGTTTGCTGGTCCTTTGAGTTGAAAATCTTCATTCTCATCCACTCCTATTATCCGTAGGTTTGGTCTTCTCATTGTGTCCTGTATTTCTTGGATGTTTTGAGTTAGGATCTTTTTGCATTTTACATTTTCCTTGATTGTTGTGCCGATGTTCTCTATGGAATCTTCTGCACCTGAGATTTTCTCTTCCATCTCTTGTATTCTGTTGCTGAAGCTCGTATCTATGGTTCCAGATTTCTTTCCTAGGGTTTCTATCTCCAGTGTTGCCTCATTTTTGGTATTCTTTATTGTGTCTACTTCCCTTTTTAGGTCTAGTATGGTTTTGTTCAATTCCATCATCTGTTTGGATGTGTTTTCCTGTTTTTCTGTAAGGAATTCTACCCGTTTGATTATGTTATCGTGTTTTTCTTTAAGGATTTGTAACTCTTTAGCAGTGTTCTCCTGCAATTCTTTAAGGGATTTTTGTGCTTCCTCTTACTATCTTCTACCTGTTTACCAGGGTTCCTTTGTATTTCTTTAAGTGTGTTATTAAAGTCCTTCTTGAAGTCCTCTACCATCATCATGAGATATGCTTTTAGATCCGTGTCTAGCATTTCCAGTGTGTTGGGGTGCCCTGGACTGGGCGAAGTGGGAGTGCTGGGTTCTGATGATGGTGAGTGGTCTTGGTTTCTGTTAGTAAGATTATTACATTTATTTTTCGCCATCTGGTAATCTCTGGGGTTAGTTGTTGTCGTTGTCACTGTTTAAAGATTGGATCAGAAGCTGTGTTCCACTCACCAGCAGTCTCAAAATCCTGTGGCGGGGGTCGTGGGTAGCTGGCAGGTGTCAGCCGACCCTGCGCTTTAGCTACCCCTGTGCTGGTCCTGCCGGAAGAGGCCTGTGGTCCTACTCAGGCCGGTTTTCTGCTTCCCTAACTAATGCAGTCTCAGGTCCTGTGCACAATTGGATTGGAGCAGAAGCTGTGTTCCACTCACCAGAAGTCTTAAGATCCTGTGGCGGGTGATGTGGGTAGCTGGCCAGTGTCAGCCGACCCTGCGCCCTAGCTACCCCAGCGCTTTTCTGACTGGAGAGGCTTGTGGCCCTACTGAGGCCGGATTTCTGCCTCCCCAGCCAAAGCAGTCTCAGGTCCCCCGCGTGATTGGACTGGAGCAGAAGCTGTGTTCCACTCACCAGCAGTCTCAAAATCCTGTGGCGGGGGTCCTGGGTAGCTGGCAGGTGTCAGCCGACCCTGCAATCTAGCTACCCCTGTGCTGGTCCGGCCGGAAGAGGCCTGTGCGAAACATTTCTTAATTAAATCACAACACTACCTTCTTTTCTTAACATTCAGAGGTCACCATGGAGAAAATAGTTGAAATATAGCAAGAACCAAAAGTAGTGAATGACTACAAATAAAGTCTGTTTTCCAGAAACAATAAGGCATTTATACATGTAAAGTGATAGTGACTATAACTATATGTAGAAGAAAAATTCAACATCAAGCCAGACAAAGCTCAGCATGTAGGGGTGAGATCTTTAGAACATCCCATTGCTGGCTAATGATTATAAACCACTTTTTTTTTTTTTTTTTGGTGTTAACTTTTGGGAGATATAAGTTAGCTTTTTCTTTTTTTATGGATATGAAGCATGCACCTAATGACAGCAGAGCCTGAATATGGTGGGTTAAAGAAGAAATGTCTCCTATAGGCTTAAACATGTGAATACTCCATCCTCTTTTGGTGCTGGTATTTCCGAAGGTGCAGTTATTTATGGTGATGCCTGAAGACGTGTGTAACTGGAGGCTGGTGTTGAGAATACTTAACACTGCTGGATTTCCAATTTAGTCCCCTTCTTTTTGCTTGTGAAAGAAGAGGGCTCAGTGTATCCTCCTCATTCTATTCCTGACACTTGCTGACATACAATCCTACCATCATGAAGTCTTTTCTATCTGAAAGTTTATGGTCAAAATATATTCCTTCTGTAAGGTTTCTTCGTCATGTTATTTTATCATAGCAGCTGGAAAGGAACTAATATTGGGTTTAACAGAAAAAACACATAAAATATGAAGGAGACATTTACTCCTACAGGGATATGTAAGGAATAGAAAGGATAAAACGTGGAATGGAACCTAAACACCCTTGATGTAAGAATAAGAAAATTAAATAACTTTAGTCAATAGATATTAGGCTTCTTATTAGATTCAAGGCTCACAACACAGGAGAGGAAACATGCTCATTAATGCAAAATTGACCAAAAAGCAGTAGCTCAGGGTGTGATAGGACATAGGGGATAACCTACTGTTATTATTTTTAGCTAGATGTATACAGTATCAATAAATCCCCACATGAAAAACAACATGCATATTTGGGTAATATTTAGCAGTAATATGAACCTAATTTTATTATTTGAAGCAAAACATATATAAATAGAAAATGTTATATAATTTGAAATAAAAGATACATAAACAATTGCATACATTGGTTTAATAAGTAAATTGAAACTGTAAAGTTCTAATTAAACTGTACATGCTCATTTACTTATAGCTTATTTGAGGTATAGGTTTTTACGTAGTTACTTAGTAGTGAGATTTCTTATGACTTTTGCAGATATCCTTAGTTTATCTTACCTTCTTCTATATTCCTTCTACATTAATCTTTCTCATTAGAACCTGACTCTCCAAAGTATCCCCAGAAAATATGACAATCACAATTACCCATGCTGCCATCAGTAGCCATATTGAAACCCACATTTCATGTTGCTTCTGAAGATATTGTTAATGTCAAGGATCCCAGAAGCCATCAGAATATACAGTGAACTTCACAGTCAGTAAAGCTCCCTCAGATCATGTTGAGTTAAATGTTCTGAGATATGATTTGTTGAGGTCACATATATACTGGCAACAGAGAATGCATGGCCATGATACTTTAGGCCTCTAGAAACAATCATGTCAGTGATCTCTGCTGCATTATGGGACCACATTAATATGACAGTCTTGAACTGCATTAGAATAATTACTGATGTGAATTATCTATAATTCTGTCACATTCATAAGTGTTCTGCCATTTATAAACATTTTTATGTCCTATTTCATTCTGTCACTAGACAAGAGGCTCCAGTCATGGTCATCCCAGCTATCTGAAATTTTCTTGATATCCCTGTTATTCCTGGCAACATACACCATGGTATATTTGAGATCCATGCTGCTACAGGCAACCAACACATGAATGAACCCTCTTGCCTACTTGAATCTGCTGATGACATAAAAAATACCAACAGTCAAGAAAAATATATTAATATTACTCATACATGATGCCACTAGTAACCATATTGAGATCTATAGTCAGTTTGTATAAGAAGAGCTCCCTGATATCTGAGAACCCAAGGCCAAAAGAGTCTCTAGTGAACATCATTGTCAGTATTACTGCCTGTGGTCATAATTAGGTAAGTGTTGTGTGATGCTACTGAAGAAACCATTGATGCCAATGATCCTACCTGAAACCTGAAGCTATGTTGAGGTCAGTGCTGCATGCTGTCACCAGTAACACGATGGAGTCGATTTTTAATATTGCTGATGGAGATCATGGTGATGACTATGATCTGTACTGCTTCTGGAGAAACTGCTGAATTCCATGGTCCATACTGATAACCAAGATCATTATGAGGTAAGTATTCTGAGCTGGCACTGAATAACAGATCAGTGGCTGAGATTCTACATATTATAAGGAATTCTGTTGATGTTCCTGATTCATCAATTTTGCCCTCAATTTTGAGCAAACAATGTATTTTGAGGTTTGTGGTCCTACCTGTAAGAAGAAGCTATACTGATGTCAGTGATGCATTTTGTGAACAGAAACTGGGCAGGAGTCCATTATATCTATTGCTGATGGAGATGCTGATGATGGCTATGATCTGTGTTGCTGCTTGAGAATCTGATAAATTCCAAAGTCCTTACTGATGCTTGAATTCATATTGAAGTAAGTTTTCCTAGTTGGCACTGAAGATCAGACTGATGTCTGAGATCATACCTGATACAGGAAATTCTCTTTATGTTTACTGATGAATGGATATAGCCGCAGATGTTAAAAATGAAATTATTACAGATGTATGTTATCCATTTTTCTGCTCAAATAGTGCGAAGATTCTCGCCATCTATAATAATTTTGATGTCACTATGCATCCTGCCTCTTGAACTACCTTGATGTCCTAGATTCTTCTTGGCAACAGACTCCACTTTGTATGCCAGATGCCTGGTGTCATAGGCAACCAGTTTAGGAGTGAATCTTACTCCCACTTTAGACAAATTATTGACACCAGAGACCCCAAAGCAAAGTGAATCTTGCTCCTACTTTAGACTAATTAATGACACCAGAGACCCCAAAGCAAAATGAAGCTTGCTCCTACTTTGGACTAATTAATGATATCAGAGTTCCCAAAGGCCATATAGTCATTCATCCATGATGTCACTGGTAACCATGTTGAGATTTATACTCAGAGATTGTAGTAGGAATGGTGTAGCAACAAGTATTATCTTTGAAGAGCTCCATGACATCTGAGATGCCCCAATCATAAATGTCTATTGTGAACATCATTGTCAGTACTGCTCCCTAAGTTTATAATGACAAAAGAGCTGTATACTGTTATTGAAGTTCCCTTTGATGTCAGTGATCACATCTGCATGCTGAAGCTATGCTGATATCATTGCTGTTTGCTGTGATAAGCAAACATAATGGAATCTATTACATGAAGTTCCTATTACTAATGGAGACCCTGGTAATGGTTATGAGCAATGTTGCTTCTAGAAAAACTGCTCTATTCCAAGGTAAATGCTGATACACAATACCATATTGAAGTAAGTGTTGTTATCTGACACTGGATATAAAATTGATGTCTGAGATCCTACCCACCATAGGAAGTTCTGTTGATGTCCCTGATGCATTCATGTAGCTCCTGATGTGAAACATGCATGGTATTTTCATTATTATGATTCTACTTGTAACAAAAATCTATGTTGATACACCAGTGATGTATGCTGTGATCAGCAATTTTGATGGAGTCCATTAATCCTATTGCTAATGGAAACCCTCATGGTGGCTATGATCTGTGTTACTGCTTAAGAATATAATGAACCTCAAGGTCCACATTAATGTCCATGTTCGTTTTGAGGGAAGTATTCTTATTTGGTACTGGAAGTCAGATTGATATCTGGAAACCTACCTGCAACAGGAACATCAGTTGGTATTCCTCAAGTATGTGTGTAGCCCACAATATCGAACATGTGATAAATATTGATACTTGTGATTCTGCTGGAAACCTGAAGCTATTTTGAAATCAGTGCTGCAGCTATGACCAGCAATCATCATGGGGTCTTTTATTCCTGTTGCTAATTGAGACCCTGGTGATGGCTATGATCTGTGTTTTTTCTTGAGAACCTGATGAATTCAAAGGCCCATAGTGAAATGCTAGATTATATTGAGGTTAGTGTTCTCAATAATGGAGATCAAATTGATATCTGAGATCCCAATGGCCACTAAAATTCTGTTGATGTCGCTGATACATGAATACATTGCATAATGTTGACTAAGTAATGTGCAAGATCCTTACTGCCTCCCGAAATAATGTTGATATCAGGGATTTATCCTGCAACTAAATGAGGTAGTTATGACAATGACTTATTCTGCCCTGTGAATTGATGTTGATGTCATTGATATATAAATGTCTGAACACCCCATCGGATTGCAATCCCATCCATTTGCAACCTGGTTGCCTGTGATCCCTGCTGCCCCTGGTTACCATGTTAATATCACTATTACCAAGTTCCTGTAGAAACTATGATGATATCAATCATCCATTCTGCCTCAAGTAGCCATGTTGAAACCCACAGTCCATGATGCATCTTGGATTATTGTTAATGTCAAGAATCCCTGAGGCTAGCAGGGACTTAGGTGAAGTTTTAGATAATTTCTGCTGCATCATATCATGTTGAATTATATGTTCTGAGATATATTATATTGAGGTCACATATAGTGTGGCAATGGACACTGTTGCTTGTTACATATACTTCAGGCATCCAGCAGCCATGTCAGTGATATCTTCTGCCTTATGGGACCAAATTAATATCACTGTCTCCTACTGCCAATGGATTCATTATTGATGTCAATTATCAATGCTTCTGTCAAATTTATGTCAAGTATCCTGTTACCTGAAAACATTTTGATATCATGATTCAAAGTACCACTAGGGGAGTTCTTTACATGGTCATATCTACCTTTTGAAACTGTATTGATATCCTTGGCAACAGATACCATGGTATATTTCAGATTCCTACTCACACAGGCAACCAGGCAGTGAGTGATCACTACTAACACTTTGGAACAAATTGGTATCAGTGATCCCAACTGCTAGGGAAATTGGCCAAGGGAATTGGGAAATTGATGTCACTCATCCATGCTGCCACTGGTAACCATGTTGAGATCCTCAGTCAGTGTCTTTGAAGACGGCATGATGTCTGTGATAACTCAACCAGAATAATGTGTTGTGAAGTTCATTGTCAGTACTGGTGCCTAAGGCCATAATGATATAAGTGCTGTG
Organism: Mus caroli; assembly: GCF_978045245.1. Classification (NCBI taxonomy): domain Eukaryota; kingdom Metazoa; phylum Chordata; class Mammalia; order Rodentia; family Muridae; genus Mus; species Mus caroli. Next base: position 114,778,943 of record NW_028227260.1, on the reverse strand, counting down.
TGCTGCTACTGGACACATGTTTGATGCCACTGAACATATTTGCAACCTGAAGCTATGTTGAGGTCAGTGTTGTATTCTGCAACCAGAAATCATGATGAACTCAATTCTTATTGCTTATGGAAACCTTGGTCATGTCTATGATCTGTGCTTCTTCTAGAGAATATACTGAATACCAAGATCCAAACTGACACTTGATGTCATGTTGAGGTAAGTGTTCTTATGTAGCACTGGAGATCAGATTGACATCTGAGATCCAACCTGCCACAGGTAATTTTGTTGACGTCCCTGATGCTTTCATGTAGCACCTGCTATCATCTATGAAATGTACAATATTCTTACTACCACCAAAAGAGGTAGTGATGTCAGTGAACTATCCTGTTCCTGGAAAAGCATTTTATGACCCTAATTTCTTCTGCCCTCTGAATCAATGCTGATGTCACTAATATATACCTGGCAACAGACCCCCTGGTATTGTCTGAGATTATTGTTCGCAATGGCAAAATTATTGTCAGTTATCCTAGCTGACACTGGAACTATATTGACTTCACTAATGCACAATTGCCACAGGAAAGTGGATGATGTGAATCATAAATCCCGCCTTTAGTAGCCATGTTGAAATCCATAGTCTGTGTTGCTCCTGAAGGGACTGTAAATGGTAAGAATCCCTGAGACCATCAGAATCTTCAATGAAGTTCATTCAATAATACTATCTTAGGTCATGTTGAGTTACATGTTCTGAAGTATGTTATGTTGAGCCAATATATATATATTGGCATCAGATACCACTGTATGCCCATGATACTACAGGTCTGTAGCAGACAGTAAGTCAGTGATCCCTGATGACTCTTCTGCCCAAATTAATATAACTTTCATTAACTGCCAATGGAATTACTACTGATGCCGCCTATCTATTCTTCTGTATAAAATCCCAGAAGTGTCTTGCCATTCATAAGCAATTTGATGTAACTATGCATCAGGCAACTGGAAAAGAGATTTGTTTACATGAAACCCTCTGAAAGTATTTTTATGTCCCTTGTACTTACTGGCAATGGACACCATGTTATATCAGGGTTCCATGCTGCTATAGACAAACAGATTAGGCGTGATCTCTACTCCCACTTTGTCAAGATTGATGACATCTGTGATCCTGACTACCAAGGAAAATATATTGACATTACTAATCCATGCTGTCACTGGTAACTATTTTGACACCCATAGTCTGTGTGGTCATTGAAAAGCTACATGAGGTCTGTGATAAATCAACCATAAGAATCTGTTGTAAAGTCCATGGTAAGTATTGCTGCCTAAGTTCATAATGAGGTAAGTGTTGTTTGCTGCTACTGGAGACTAGTTTGATGCCTGTGATCCTAACTGAAACCTGAAGATACCTTGATTTGAAAGCTGCATGCTGTGGCCAGCAATAATGATAGAATTCATTTTTTCTATTACTGATGAAAAACCTTGTGATGGCCATGATCTCTCTTATTGTTGGGAACCTGCTGACTTACAAGGTTCATGTTGATGGTAGAGGTCATGTTGAGATAAGTGTTCTGAGGTGACACAGTAGATCAGATTGTTGTCTGAGATTCTATTTTCCACAAGAAATTCTGTTGATGTTCCTGCCTGCTATCAACCATGTAATGTACATGGTTGTTACTGCCCCTGCAATTGTGCTGTCAACATAAATAGTGCTACCTGATAAGAGGTTTATGATCATAACTTTTCTGCCCTTTTAATCTATGCTAATGTCACTGATATATAAACGGCAATAGATTCCACCATATGGCCTTAGTTACATGCTGTCATTAGCCACCTTGTCATTAGTGATCCCTGCTACCACTAAGGTCTATATTAATGTCATTCATTTAATGTGCCTACAGAAAATATGATGATATCCAGTATGCTGCCTTCAGTGGCCTGTTTACACCCATAGTCCATGATACTTCGGATGAGATTGTTAATGTCCAGGATCTATGAGACTATCTGAACATAAGGTGAAAATTTAGGTCATACTGTTCCCCCATGTCATGTTGAATTCCATATTCTGTTATACTGAGGACACATAGTGTCAAAAGATATCATTTTTATATTCATGACAATTCAGGCCTCAAGCAGCTGTGATCACAGTAATCTCTGCTAACTTATGGGGCAACATAAATATGAGCATCTCCAAATGCCAATAGAATCTTTACTGATATCAGCTATCCAATTTTTCTGCTGTTATTTATGAGAAGTGTGCTTTCAGCTGCAACAATTTTTATGTCAAAGATCCATCCTGCCAACAGAGAAGAAGATTCTGTACAGTCATTCATGGCCTCTTAAATATTTTGATGGCCTTGATACTTCCTGACAACAAACGAGGTGGTATATACCAGTTCCAAGCTGCCACTGTCAACCAGGTCCTGAGGGATTCTTACTGCCTCTTTGGAACAGGTAATGACATCAGAGATCCCAACTTCCCAATTTTCAAGATAAAAGTATTGACATTATTTATCCATAAAGCATCTAGTAAACATGTTGAGATTCATAGATAGTCTTGTCTTTGAAGAATTCTGTCCTGCCTATGATCCTTTAGTCAAAGAGTCTATTGTAAAGTTCATGATCAATATTGCTGCCAAATGCCATAATGAGGTAAGTGCTGTGTGCTGCTACTGGAGATACTTTGGACACCTGGGATGGTACCTGAAACCTGATACTATGTTGATACAGGTAATGACTGGTTTGACCAGCAGTCATGATGGATTTCATTGTTTCTATTACTGAAGGTGATGGAGACCCTGATCATAAGGATGATCTCTGCTGCTGTTTAAGGGAATCCATATTTTATGGTCCATACTGACACTGGACATCATATTGAGGTACAGGTTCTGAGGTACACTGGAGATCACATTGATATCTGAGATCCTACGGGCCACCGGAAATTATGTGGATATCCCTGATGTATGCATGTAGCCCCTGTTGTGGACCATGAGTTCACTATTATATACATCATCGGAAGACAAATCATTCTATGTCTATACTCTTTGATAGCAAAAGCAACAATGTTGTCATTGATCCTTTCTCACATTTAGGGCCACATTAATATGAGTGACCCAACTGTCATTGGAATCGATACTGATGTCAGTGAAGCATGCTTCTCTCACCTGTGGGAATGTCCTTTATGAGATATATACACTTAGCTGTAATAATTTTGAAGTCAATGATCCATTCTGACACTATAGATGTGATTTCTGTTCATGGTTCTCCCTGTTCTCTGAAACAATCACGATGTTCTGATTCTTCCTGGCAATAGATGCCATGGTATATCCAAGAACTTTGATGCCAGAGGCAACCAGGATGTTAATGATACCTACTGACACTTTGGACCAGATTGTGATAGAAATTGTCCTATTTGCTAAGATAAATATGTTGATTTTACTCTCCCATTGTACCATTTGTAACCACATTTAAATTCATATTCAGTGTTGACTCTGAAGAGTTTGGTAATGTCTATGATCACTGTGGACAAAAGCATCAATTATGAAATGCATGGTCAGAACTTCTGCCCAAGATCCCAATGAGGTTAGTAGTATCTTTTCCTATTGGAAACTTGTTTCAAGCCTCTGATGTGACTTACAACCTGAACCTATGTTGCTGTCACTGCTATATGCTGAACCCAGGAAACATGAGGGTATCCATCGTTTCTATTCCTTGGAAGACCCTATTGATGTCAATGATCTGTTTTGCTGCATGAGAACAGACTGAATTCCAAGGTTCATATTGATGTACAAAGTTATACATTGAGGTGAATGTTCTGAGCTGGCATTGGGGATAAGCTTGATGTCTGAGAGCTTACCTGCTGCTGAAAACTGTGCTGATGTATCTGATACATGAATGCATTTTTTTTTGTAGACCTTGTTGTGGGTAATATCCTTGCTGCTCCAAGAAGAGATTTGATGTAATTGATCCCTCTTGCCCCCAGAGAAAAGATTTATGTCCATAATTCAACCTTTTCAATATCAGTGATACACTTGTCTGCAGACACCATACTATATCTACAATTCTTGCTCACAATAGCAAACAATATTAGAGATTTGTGCTGCCACTTTGGACCATGATGATCCTAACTGCCTACTGTAATATTATGATGGTAGCCATCCATATTGCCTCATGTAACTCTGTTCTTATCCATAGACAGTGCTGCCTCTGAAGATCTTGTTAAAATCTATTATCCCTACTGCTAGAAGTCTCTGTCTTGAAGTTCACGGTAAATACTGTTGCCTAAGTCATGTTTACTTAAGTGTACTGTATTACAATCAGTTATGATTTTCATGCCTATGACCTGACATGTGACATGTAGCAGTGTTGATGTCAGTGCTGCCTTCTGACATCAGTAATCACGACAGTGATTATTGTTACTCTCAAGGTATTATGGTGCACAGGAATCTATGAAATGTCCATGATTTATGGAAATAGCCCCTCCTGTTTTTTTAATAATTTATATGCTCCTTACTGCAACCAGAAGAACTGAACACGATATCATTGATCCATCCTGGCAATGGAGAAAATGCTTATGTTAATACAATTCCCAGGTTCTGAATCTATGCTGATGTCAAAGATACACCTGGAAACAGTAACCAAGTTTTTTCCAAGATCTGTGCTACCACGGGCAACCTTGATTTCAGTGACCCCTGTTGCAAATGAGTATCATATTAGTATCATTAATTCAAAGTACTATCAGAAAGTATTTTGATGTCCATAACCAATGATGGCACTAGCATCTATATTGAAATGCATAGTCTGTGTTGCTTCTGATGGAATTGTTCATATCAAGGAGTCCTGTGGCCACCAGAGTCTATTCTGAAGTTTAAGGTCAATACTGCTGCTTAAGGTCATGTTGTGAAGTGTTCTAAGATATGTTATATTGATTTCATTGATATAATGTGGGAAAAGATACCGTTGTTTTCTGTCCACAATGATTGATACCAGGATCATCTATGGATGTCCATGTTCTCTGCTGCCACTTGGAACATTAATACAAGCTACTCCAATTGCCACCAAAATATATACTGATATCATCAATCCACACTTCTGCCATCTGACACCATGTTAGGTATATGATGTGTACTGCCAGCTCTAACCAATTTGATGTCAAAGGCCTATCCTGCCACTGGACTGGACATTACTGTCTATGGTTTTATATGTCCTCTGAAAATGTGTACAAGCCAATGATACCTCCTGGCAACAAACAACATGGATTATCCCAGATGATGGCTGCCATTAGCCACAAGAAGATTAGGGATTCTTGCTGTCACTTTGGACCCTATTGATTATACCATTGATCTCAATTGCATAGGAAAATATCTTGATGTCACATAATCTTGCTGCCTGTGGTAAACATGTTGATATCCCAAGTCAGTGTTTGCTCTCAAGAGCTTGGTGATGTCTGTGTGCCCTACTGTCATAAGAATCTATCTTGAAGTTCATGAACAATGCTGCTACCTACTTCATGTGGAGTGTTCTGAGTTCCACCTCAGATATGTGTGTGATCCTACTTGCAACTGGAAGCTATACTGATATCAATAATATCTGCTTTCACCAGCAAAAAAAGATGGTGTACATAGGTATTATTGAGATCCTACCTGCCACAGGTGACTATAGTGAATTCCTTGATGCATGCATGCAGCCCTCAATGCAGACCATATTCATTAAATACCCATTTTGACACCAGATTTGCTATTGATGTCAATGATCCATCCCGCCACTGGAGAAGAAATTTATTTGCATGATCTCTTCTACCCTCTGAGTCTACGATGATATCACAGATTTATCTTGCAATAAACACCATGGAATCTATACTGATGTTGGACCTGCACTCTGCAACAAATGTGTGCAAGCCCCAGGTTCAGCCTGTGTATGGTACTTGGTTGCTATTTCAGTATCTGAGAATCTCACTGATCCAAGTTGTTTGAATGTGTTGGTATTCCTTTAGAGTTCTTATCCCCCTTGGGGCCCTCAATTTTTCCCCCAACTCTACCATAAGAGACCCAAGCTCCATTCAATATTTGGCTGTGGGTGTCTGTATCTGTCTGAGCCAACTGCTGAGTAGATTCTCCTAGAGGACAACATGCTTCTGTCTGCAATCCTATCACTGTATCATTAATGCTGTCAGGGATTGGTTGTTGCCCATAGGATGGGTCTCTAGTTTGGGAAGTTATTGCTGTGCCATTGCATTAGTGTTTTCTCTATCCTTTGTCCATGTATTTCTCATAGACAGAATAAATTTTAGGTCCAAAGTTTGAAGATGTGTTGGTGTGACGATAGCTTCACTGGAGTTCCTACATAGTTACAAGAGGTGGACCATTCAGATTCCATAGCACAATATTGTGAGTCACAGTTAAGATCACTCACATTGATATTTGAGTACCTTCCCTTTCCCAGGTCTCAGTCTCATCCTCAACATGTCACACCCCTACACTCTATACCCCTGTAAGTTTCAGTTTTCCCTCCATTCTCATGGTCATCTAGACATCTACCCTGCCCCTTCCCACACTGGATTCTGAACACTGCCATGCCATTACCCATTCTTTCTCTCACCCAGTTAATTTTGCCCATCTGCTTCCCATGATTTTTTTTAAGTGAGATTCAAGCATCCTCACTTTGTCCTTTCTTCTTGTTTAGCTTCCTTGGGTCTTTGGAGTACATCAAGTTTGTCCTGTATTTTAAGACTAATTTCAACTAATATGTGACTACATGCCATACATGTCCTTTGGGGTCTGGGTTAACTAGCTCAGGATGATATTCTCCATTCCATCTATTTTCCTACAAAATCCATGATGTCTCTGATTTTAATACCTGTATAGTACTCCACTGTGTAGATGTGTCACATTTTCTTTATCCATCTTTCAGTTAAGGAACATCTAGGCTGTTTCCAGTTTCTGGCTATTATGAATAAAGCTATGAACATGGTTGAGCAAGTGTTCTTTTGGGGACAGTGGAATATCTTTTGGGTATATGCACAGGAGTGTTAAGCTGGCTCTTGAATAGAACTATTTACAGTTTGCTAAGAAACACCAAATTGATTTCCAAAGTTGATGCAGAAGTTTGCAGTTCCGCCAGCATTTGAGGTATGTTCCCCTTGATCCACATCCTCACTAACATGTATTACCACTTGAATTTGTGATGTTAGCCCATACGATTATAGTATGATAGAATCTCAGAAATGTTTTGATTTGCATTTCCCTAATGACAAAGCACATTGAACATTTATTTAAGTGCTTCTTGGCCATTCAAGATTCTTCTGCAGTGAACTATCTGTACCTAATTTTTCACCTACGTTATTTGGGTTTCTGGAGGTTAACTTCTTGAGTTTTTGGTAAATTTTGGATATTAGTCCTCTATGGGATGTCAGGTAAGTGAAAATTTTTCATAATGTGTAGGTTGCTGACTTGTACTATGGGCTATGTCCTTTGCTTTACAGAAGCTTTCCAGTTTCATGAGGTCCCATTTTTCAGTTCTTGATCTTAGAGACTGAAGTATTGGTGTTCTGTTCAGGAATTTGTTTCCTATACCAATGTGTTGAACCTATTTCCTACTATCTCTTCTATGAGATTTAGTGTATCTGATTTATGTTGAGGTCTTTGGTCCATTTGGACTTCAGTTTTGTGCACGACAGATGTGGATCTATTTGTATTCTTCTATATACAGACAGCCAGTTAGACCAGCAAAACTTGTTGAAGATGCCTCCTTTTTCCATGTATACTTTTACCTTCTTTGTCAAAAATCAAATGTCCGTAGGTTTGTGGGGCCATTTCAGGATCATCCATTCAATTTAATTGATCCACCAGTTTATTTCTATAGTAATAGAATGCAGTTTTAATATTATTTCTCTGTATTATAAATCGAAGACTGGTATGGTGATACCTCTGGAAATTCTTTTAGTGGTTAAGATTGTTTTAGCTCTCCTGGGTTTTGTTTATCTGTATGAATCTTAGAATGGTTCTTTCAATGTCTGAAAAGAATTGTGTTAGAATTTTGATAGGGATTGCATTAAATCTATAAATTGCTTTTGTTCAGATGGTCATTTTCAATATGTTACTCCTAGTGCCCCATGAGCATTGAAGATTTTTCCAATTCTGATATGTTCCTCAGTTTCTTTCTTCAGAGAATTGAAGTTCTTCACTTTTAAGTCCTTACATATGCTTGATTAGAGTTGCACAAAGATATTTTATATTGTTCATGTCTATTGTACAGAGTTGTATTTTCCTAATTTATTTGTTGTCCCATTTATCATTTATCAAAGGAGGGCAGGCTATGTATTACTTTGAAATAACTTTATATTCAGCTGTTTTGCTGGAGGTGTTTATCAACTTGCTTATGTTTACTATAATATCATCTGCAAATAGTGATACATTGACTTCTTCCTTTCTACTTTGCATCTCTGTGAACTTTATCAGTTGTCTTATTGCTCTGGGTAGAACTTTTAATGCTATATTATTTAAATAGTGCAAGAGTGGGGTGCATTCACCTGTCTCCAATCTAGTGGAAATGTTTGAAATTTCTCTACATTTAATTTTATGTTGTCCATTGACTTTCCATATACTGCTTGGATTATGTTTAGGTATGTGCCTTATATCCCTGATCTCAGATTTTGACATGAAGGGGTGGTGAATTTTGTTGAAGGCCTTTTCATCATATTATGAGATGATCGTGTGAATATTTTCTTTCAATTTATTGATATGGTTGATTATGTGGATTGGTTTTCATATATTGAGCCATCCCCACATCCCTGGGATGAAGCCTACTTGATCATCATGGGTGATATTCTTGATGTATTTCTGAATGGGGTCAAAGTCACACTTAAAGAAATGTTCAAAGTTCTTAGTTATATGGGACTACAAATCAAAACAACACTGAGATTCCACTCTAACCCAATCAGAATGCCTAAGAACAAGAGCTCAAGTGACAGTACATGCTGGTGAGTATGTAGAACCCGAGGAACACTCCTTTATTGCTGGTAGGATTGCAAGTTGGTAGAAACACTATGGGAAACAATCTGGCTATTTTTCAGAAAAATGGAAATAGTTCTACCTGAAGAACCAGCTCGACTAATTTGGGCATATATCCAAAATATGCCCCACCATGTGCTCCACTATGTTCATATTAGGCTTACATGTAATAGACAGAAGCTGGAAAGAACCCAGATGTCCCTCAATAGAAGAGTAGAGACAGAAAATGTGGTTTCTTTACATAATGGAATATTATTCAGCTATTAAGAATGAGGAAATCATGAGTTTTTCAGGCAAATGGTTAGAACTGGAAATTATCATCATGAATTAAGTATCTCAGACCCAAAAGGGCATTCATAGTATGTACACACTAGTCAGTGGATATTAGCCAAAAAATACAGAATACCTAGGATACAACCTATTGAACTTAAGAAGTTTAACAACAGAAAGGCACAAATGAGGATACTTCAATAACATTTGAGGGTGAAGAAAATAATCATAGGAGTCAGGGGGAGGGAGGAACCTGGGTGTGAGTGGGGAGATGGAACAGAAATTGGACAGGATCAGTTAGGTGGGACAGGAATGAAGCCCAAAGCAGTAGCAGAATGAATAGAAATATGCAGGTTTGGGGGTGGGTTCCATGTGGGGGAACACTCTAGAAAGTACCATGGACCTTGGAGTTAAGACTCTCAGGACTTAGTGATATGCTCAACAATGGGGAGAGGGAACTTAAAAAGCATCCACCTCCATTCCATAGATAGGGCTTCAGGCAGATGGATGGGGTTACCAAAACACAGTTAAAATTTCTGACCCAGAATTGTTCCTGTGTAAAAGTACTTGATGGACAAAAATGGAGAAGAAATGAAGGGAAAGGTGGTCCAGTGACAGACCCAAATTGGAATTCCTCTCAAGGGCCGGCTCTAAGAACTGACATTATTACTTTTTTTTTTTTTTTATTTTGAAGTTTTATTAAGTTGCTTATTAAGTGACAAAGTAATAACTAAAATCAGAAGAAATATTTTAACTATATTTATGATGTGACATTGTATAAGGCAACTTTCTTTTTTTTAATTTTTAATATTTTTATTACATATTTTCCTCAATTACATTTCCAATGCTATCCCAAAATTCCCCCATAGCGCCCCCCACTTCCCTACCCACCCATTCCCATTCTTTTGGCCCTGGCATTCCCCTATATTGGGGCATATAAAGTTTGCAAGTCCAATGGGCCTCTCTTTCCAGTGATGGCCGAATAGGCCATCTTTCGATACATATGCAGCTAGAGACAAGAGCTCCGGGGTACTGGTTAGTTCATAATGTTGTTCCAACTATAGGGTTGCAGATCCCTTTAGCTCCTTGGGTACTTTCTCTAGCTTCTCGATTGGGAGCCCTGTGATACATCCAATAGCTGACTGTGAGCATCCACTCCTGTGTTTGCTAGGCCCCTGCATAGTCTCACAAGAGACAGCTATCTTTGGGTCATTTCAGCAAAATCTTGCTAGTGTATGCAATGATGTCCGCATTTAGAAGCTGATTATGGGATGGATCCCTGGATACGGCAGTCTCTAGATGGTCCATCCTTTCATCACAGCTCCAAGCTTTGTCTCTGTAACTCCTTCCATGGGTGTTTTGTTCCCAATTCTAAGAAGGGGCACAGTGTCCACATTTTGGTCTTCATTCTTCTTGAGTTTCATGCGTTTAGCAAATTGTATCTTATATCTTGGATATCCTAAGTTTTGGGCTAATATCCACTTATCAGTGAATACATATTGTGTGAGTTCATTTGTGATTGTGTTACTTCACTCAAGATGATGCCCTCCAATGGCTTGTGCTGTAAGATCGAGAATTGACAAGTGGGACCTCATGAAACTGCAAAGCTTCTGCAAGGCAAAAGACACCATCAATAAGACAAAAAAACCACCAACAGATTGGGAAAGGATCTTTACCTATCCTAAATCAGATAGGGGACTAATATCCAATATATATAAGGAACTCAAGAAGGTGGACTCCAGAAAGTCAAATAACCCCATTAAAAATGGGGCTCAGAACTGAACAAAGAATTCTCACCTGAAGAATACCAAATGGCAGAGAAGCACCTGAAAATAATATTCAACATCCTTAATCATCAGGGAAATGCAAATCAAAACAACCCTGAGATTCCACCTCACACCAGTCAGAATGGCTAAGATCAAAAATTCAGGTGACAGCAGATGCTGGCGAGGATGTAGAGAAAAAGGAACACTCCTCCATTGTTGGTGGGATTGCAAGCTTGTACAACCACTCTGGAAATCAGTCTGGCGGTTCCTCAGAAAATTGGACATAGTACTATCGGAGGATCCAGCAATACCTCTCCTGGGCATATATCCAGAAGATGTCCCAACCGGTAAGAAGGACACATGCTCCACTATGTTCATAGCAGCCCTATTTATAATAGCCAGAAGCTGGAAAGAACCCAGATGTCCCTCAACAGAAGAACGGATACAGAAATTATGGTACATCTACACAATGGAGTACTACTCAGCTATTAAAAAGAATGAATTTATGAAATTCCTAGCCAAATGGATGGACCTGGAGGGCATCATCCTGACATTATTACTGATGCAATGGTTTGCTGACAGACAGGAGCCAAGCATTGTTTGGCCTCCTAGAGACCCAAATAGCAGCTGAATAATTCAGTTGCAGATACTTATACCTAGAAATTGGACTGAAGTCGGGACCCCTATGGTGCAATTAGAGGAAGGATGGAAGAAGCTGAAGGGAAGAGTGACCCCATAGGAATACCAGCAGTATCAACTCATCTGGATGCCTAGAAGCTCCCAGAAACTGAGCCACCAACAAGGCAGCATGCCAGAGCTGGCTGGAGTATCCTGACACACATATAGCATAGGATTGCCTAGTCTGGCCTTACTGGGAAAATATGGGCCTAATCTTCAAATGACTTGAGACCCCATGGAGGGTGAAGTTCCAGTGTATGTGTGGGAGCATCCTCTTGGAAGAGGGGCAAGGGGGAGGAGGAATATGATGAGGAACTGTGAGGGGGTACCAGGGGCAGAAACAAAGCCAGGATATATATATATATATATATATATATATATATATATATATATATATATATATATATATATGCGCATACATACAATACTCAAGGTCATCTTCAGCTCCATAGTTAGTTTGAAGCACACCCTGAGATACATTAGACCCTGTCTCATAAAAATATTATTAACTATACTCCTGTTAATAGAAATATAATTCCAGTTGGAATTGCCCCACTTAAATCTAGGATAACTAAGAGCTTTGTTGGCTTCTATTTGCCCTGAACTTGTGATAACTATTGTTTTTCAACCTGTCAAGAAAAAAATGAGACCTCTAATGTCCTATAATCAAAGGGTGTTCCTATGACATTGACCCAGAGGGAAGGAAACCTATGATAAGCAGACTGGAGTTAAAATGCTTAATCCGGCTCCCAGTGTGGAGACAGTGTCTTTTTGTGTCATTCTGATTTTCTTAAAAATTGGATATTTTATTCACTTACATTTCAAATGTTATCCCTTTCCAGGTTTCCCCTCTGCAAACACCCTCTTCCAACCCCCTTTACCCTACTTCCATGAGGGTGCTCCCCCTCTGACCTAGCTACTACTGCCTCACTGCTCTAGCATTCCTCTTCAATGGGACATCAAACCTTCACAAAACCAAGGGCCTCCTCTCACATTGATGCCAGATAAGGCCCCTTCAGCTTCTTGAGTACTTCTCCTTACTCCTCCACTGGCTTCCCTTTGCTCTGTCCAATGGTTGGCTGTGAGAATCCACATTTGTATTGGTCAGGATGTAGAAGACCCTCCCAGGAGACAGTTGTATCAGGCTCCTGTCAGCAAGCACTTCTTTCTTTATCAGCAATAGTGTCTGGGTTTGGTGTCTGCATGTGGGATGGATCCCCAGATAGGGTAGTCTCTGGATAACGTTTCCTTCAGTCTTGATCCACTCTTTTTTTTTTCTTGTATTTCCTATAGAAAGGAGGAATTATGGATTAAAATTTTGGAACTGAGTGTGGGGTCCCATCCCTCAACCATGCCAACCTCTGGATATGGTCTTTAAAGGTTCTCTCTCCCCTTTTGTGGTGTATTTTGGCTAATGTAATCCTGTTGGAGTCCTGTGAGTCCTTTGCTTTTTGGCATTGGGGACTTTCGGGTTGCTACATCCAGTTCCCCATCCCCATTTGCTATACACTGCTATTCAGGTTCCCGACCCACATTACATTTCCTCCATCTCCTCTGATATATGATTCTTCCCTCTTTTTCACCTACCCCTCTTCTCTTACATCCCAGTCCCTTTCACCCTCTATTTCCCATGAGTATTTTGTTCCCCTTTCTAAGTAGGGCTGAAGCATTCACACTGATCTTCCTTCTGCTTGAGCTTCATTGGCTCCATGAGTTGTATCTTGGGTATTCCATGTTCTTTGACTAATATTCACTTATCAGTGAGTACATACCATGCATGGTCTTTTGTGACTGAGTTACCCCACTCAAGACAATAGTTTTTAATTTTTTTAAATTTTTATTAGATATTTTCTTCATTTACATTTCAAATGCTATCCTGCAAGTACCCTATACCATGTTCCATGCACTGCTCCCCAACCCACCCACTCCCACTTCTTGGCCCTGGATTCCCCTGTACTGGGGCATATAAAGTTTGCAAGACCAAGGGGCCTCTCTTCCCAATACTGGCTGACTAGGCCATCTTTTGCTACTTATGTAGCTAGAGACACAAGATCTGAGGGCACTAGTTAGTTATTTTTTTGTTCCACCTATAGGGTTGCAGACCCCTTCAGCTCCTTGGGTATATTCTCTAGCTCCACCATTGGGGCCCTGAGTTCCATCCAATAGATGACTATGACCATCCACTTCTGTATTTGCCAGGCACTGGAATAGCCTCACAAGAGACAGCTATATCAGGGTCTTTTCAGCCAAATCTTGCAGGCATGTACAATAGTGTCTGCATTTGGTGGCTGATTATACGATGGATCCCTGGATGGGGTAGTCTCTAGGTGGTCCATCCTTTCATCTTAGCTCCAAACTTTGTCTGTGTAACTCCTTCCATGGGTATTTTGTTCCCAATTCTAAGGAGAAATGAAGTATCCACATATTGGTCTTCCTACTTCTTGATTTTCTTGTGTTTTGCAAATTGAATCTTGGATATTCTAAGTTTCTTGGCTAATATCCACTTATCAGTGAGTGCATATCAAGTGGTTCGTTTTGAGATTGGGTTACCTCACTTAGGATAATATCCTCCAGATACATCCATTTGTTGAAGAATTTCATAAATACATTGTTTCTAATAGCTGAGTAGTATTCTCTTGTGTAAATGTACCACATTTTCTATATCCATTCCTCTGTTGAGGAACATATGGGTTCTTTCCAGCTTTTGACTTTTATAAATAAGGCTGCTATGAACATAGTGGAGCATGTGTCCTTATTACCAGTTGGAACATCTTCTGGGAATATGCCCAGGAGAGGTATTGCTGCATCTTCCATTCGGACAATGTCAACTTTTCTGAGGAACTGCCAGACTGATTTCCTGAGTGTTTGTACAAGCTTGCAATGGCACCAGCAATGAAGGAGTGTTCCTTCACATCCATGCCAGCATCTGCTGTCACCTGAATTTTCACACTTAGGCATTCTGACTGGTGTGAGGTGGAATCTCAGGGTTGTTTTGATTTGCATTTCCCTGATGATTAAGGATGTTGGACATTTTTTCAGGTGTTTCTCATCCCTTCAGTATTCCTCACTTGGGAATTATTTGTTTAGCTCTGTACCCCATTTTTAATGGGGTTACTTGAATTTCTGTGGTCCAGTGTCTTGAGCTCCTTGTAGATATTGGATATTAGTTCCCTATCAGATTTAGGATTAGAAAAAAATCCTTTCCCAATCTGTTGGTGGTCTTTTTGTTTATTGACAGTATCTTTTGCCTTACAGAAGTTTTGCAATTTTATGAGGTCCCTTTTGCTGATTCCTGATCTTACTGCACAAGCCATTGCTCTTCTGTTCAGGGATTATTCCACTTTGCCTATAACTTCCAGGCTTTTACCTACTTTATCCTCTATAAAATTTAGTCTGGTTTTATGTGGAGTTCTTTGATCTACTTAGACTTGAGCTTTGTACAAGAAGATAAGAATGGATCAATTTGCATTCTTCTAAGTGATAACCTCCATTTGTGCCATCATCATTTGTTGAAAATGCTGTCTTTTTTCCAATTCATGGTTTTAGATCGATCCCTTGTCAAAGGTCAAGTGACCATAGGTGTGTGAGTTCATTGCTGGGTCTTCAATTCTGTCCCATTGATCTCCCTGTCTGTCGCTGTACCAGTACCATGCAGTTTTTATCAAAATTGTTCTGTAGTGCAGCTTGAGGTCTGGCATGGTGATTCCACCAGAGTTTCTTTTATTGTTGAGAATAGTTTTTGCCATCCTAGGTTTTTTGTCATTCCAGATGAATATGCAAATTGACCTTTCTATCTCAGTGAAGAATTGATTTGGAATTTTGATGGGAATTGCATTGAATATGTAGATTGCTTTTGGCAGGATAGCCATTTTTACTATATTAATCCTGCCAATCCATGAGCATGGGAGACATTTCCATCTTCTGAGATCTTCAATTTCTTTCGTCAGAGACTTGAAGTTCTTGCCATACAGATCTTTCACTTCCTTAGTTAGAGTCACACCAAGGTATTTTATATTTTTTGTAACTATTGTGAAGGGTGCTGTTTCACTAATTTCTTTCTCAGCCTATTTATCCTTTGTGTAGAGAAAGGCCACTGATTTGTTTGAGTTAATTTTATATCCAGCTACTGCACTGAAGCCGTATATCAGGTTCAGGAATTCTCTGGTGGAATTTTTAGAGTCGCTTATATATACAATCATATCATCTGCAAATAGTCATATTTTGCCTTCTTTCCAATTTTTATCCCCTTGATCTCCTTTTGTTGTGGTATTTCTTTGGCTAGGACTTCAAGTACTATATTGAATAGGTAGGGAGAAAGTTGGCAGCCTTGTCTATTCCCTGATTTTAGTGGGATTGCTTCCAGTTTCACTCCATTTAGTTTGATATAGGCTAATGGTTTGCTGTATATTTTTTATTATGTTTAGGTATGGGCCTTGAATTCCTGAGTATATTATAGATGTCACTGAAGTCCAACTTGGTGGACCAATGACTTTTACTGGGATTCCTTACAGGAATATGTGCAAGGGGTTACTTACAGGAGCAGAAATGACTCAAAGGCAGCTGCATCACCAAAGCCCACCACAGCATGGGCGAGAGCTCACAAAGCCGGGGACCTGGAGCACACTGCACGGCCTGCAGGCAGCACAACAGTTTGGAGAGAGTCTTCCACGTGCCTCAGTGGGTCTATACCTCTTCCAGGCAAGGTAGCTCCAGCTCTGCTGGTTTCTACTTCTTTCGGGAAACTAGTCTCATCTTCCAAGATACTCCTCAATTGTAGCTCAGCTTTCTGCATCTGAGAAGGACTCTCAGCTTTTATTCCTTCCTCTGGCATGGAGGAGCCTAATGACTGTTTTAAGTTTGGGGGACTCCTTGAAGCTGTTTGGAGGTGTTTGCCTTCCTGCTTAAAGAGCTTCCTGAAGCTCTTTTGAGTTGTTTTATCTCCCTGCTTAAGGAGATTCCTGCAGGGTGGAAGGTTTCGATCCTCTGAGGACACTATTATACAACAATATATTAAGGGCTTTGGGAGTTTTATTAGTAATAAATTCAACTGTACTTGGATTGTACAGTTAATAATAATTTTATATGTCACATTATAATATAGTAGAAGTAATAATAATAATAATAATAATAATAATAATAATAATAATTTCAACTGTGCCTTACCCTGATAACATGGTTTCACATATACATGGGAGTATGGTAGCCTCCGGACCCATCCTCTGTCCAGGTAGCTGGACCATGATAATGGATTTTATACTCAGATGGCCATTAATTTTATTTATAGTTGCCAATTTGTAGGGCACACCATTTACTTTGAGATTTCCTGTACTTATAATTTCTAAATGGTCCCCTCTGGTAAGTTGGAACAGGAAGAAAACTGTACAGCTAGACCCTAACACACACAATCCTGATGGGTTGAGCAGAAGTATAATCTAGGCTGTGTCCCTCACATATCTGATATAGTCCACAGAGGGCATGGTACCTGATATCTGCATTGACACTGTTTCAGGCCAGTCAGAGATGAGAGAAACTAGACAAGGGATAGAGGTTTTGTTCAAAGTGGTTTGGGAACCAAAGCATTGGATTTCCTAATCCACTGCATTATAAAATCTTTGGCCCAGGTATGTGGTGCTTCCAGCAGAAGTTTAAATCACACTTCCACTAGGTAAGTCAGTTTTCCACAACAACTGAAGTATTATTTGGTTTTGGTTTTGGTTTTGGTTTTGGTTTTGGTTTTGGTTTTGGTTTTGGTTTTGGTTTTGGTTTTGGTTTTGGTTTTGGTTTTGGTTTTGGTTTTGGTTTTGGTTTTGGTTTTGGTTTTGGTTTTGGTTTTGGTTTTGGTTTTGGTTGACAGGGTCTCATTACGTAGATCAGTGTAACCAGGAACACACTGTGTAGTAGTCCAGGCTACCATCAAACTAACAGAGGCCTCTGACTCTGGAGTGCTAGGTTTAAAGGCATGTGCTACTACCACACCTAGCCCCAATAATAGAAGTTTTAGGGAGTTAAACTGTACTGGCTACTTTTGTGTGAACTTGACACAGATAGAGTTATCACAGAGAAATGAGCTTCAGTTGAGGAAATACCTCCATGAGATCCAACTGTAAGGCATTTTCTCAATTAGTGATCAAGGGGGAAAGGCCCCTTGTGGGTAGGACCATCTCTGGGCTGTTAGTCTTGGGTTCTATAAGATAGCAGGCTGAGCAAGCCAGGGGAAGCAAGCCAATAAGGAACATCCCTCCATGGCCTCTGCATCAGCTCCTGCTCCCTGACCTGCTTGAGTCCCAGTCCTGACTTCTTTCAGTGATGAACAGCAATGTGGCATTGTGAGCTGAATAAACCCTTCTCCCCCAACTACTTCTTGGTCATGATGTTTGTGCAGGAATAGAAACCCTGACTAAGACAAATTGGTACTGGGAGTGGGGTATTCCTGAGAAAACCTGACCATGTTTTGGGGAGGACTGTGGAAGGACTTTGGAACTTTGGACTTGAAGATCCATTTGTTGTTAAGAGCTCTGTCAGACGTTGTATAGGAGCTTGGAAGATAATGTTGAGAAAAGTACAGAAGATGGAGGTCTGGTTTGTGAAATTTCAGAAGGAAAATTAAAGACACTTTCAGGGCCATTGCTATTTTGATTGTGAAGATTTTGTAGCTCTGGTTAGCTGGGGCTGAAGAATCAGCTGTGATTAAGAAGATACCAGAACTACTAAAGCAAAAACTTTGCATTACTGGGACTATTGATGCTGCTTAGCTGGAGCTAAGAATTTAGTGGTGATTAAGAAGAGACCAGCATCATTGAGGTGACATCTTCTGGGAAGTGTTTTCTGAAAGCACCAAGAGGGTGTGCTCCAGAGATAGCCAAGATTGTACTCCTGCTGAAGCGGGACTTGGTAATATGTAAGGGTCCCCCAGGTGGTACTGGTTTTGAAGGCATGAAGGGATCACGCAGAGCAGCTGAGGCTCGGCACTGTGAGAGGCTATGAAAGGCCATTGGTGAAGGTGTAGCCTCAGTTGCAATTGAAGGCCCAGGACTGAAGGGGTCATGCAGTGTTTTGGACATGCCAGTTACATGAGATGACAACCAAGAGCAGCAGCAGCAGTGGAGTACATTTATCTAGAGCTCAGAGGATGACGCGTGTGCTACAAAGGGCATGGCTAGAGAAGTGACCCAAGCCCTTGGTGGAGCCCAGAAGATCGTGAGTTGGATCCCAGACATTGGATGGTTGGAGATTGATTTTTGCTTTGATTGTAACTGTGCCTTTATATTTTCCCTCTTGAAGGAAGAAACTGTTTTAGTGGAGCCCACAGTTAAGAGACTTTTAATTGTAAAAATACTTTGGATTTTAAAAGAGATGGATATTTTAAAGAGATTGAAATTTTAAGAATATGTAAAGACTGTGGGACTTTTAAAGTTATTTATATCTTGGGGATGAATAAGAATGCAAGGGTTGAGGCTTACTAGTGATGTGTTTGTGTGTCAAGTTGACAAGGGGTCAATTGTACTGGCTTGATTTGTGTCAACTTGACACAGCTAGAGTTATCACAGAGAAAGAAGCTTCAGTTGAGGAAATGCCTCCATGAGATCCAACTGTAAGGCATTATCTCAATTAGTGAACCAGGGGGAAAAGCCCCTTGTGGGTAGGACCATCTCTGGGCTGTTAGTCTTGGGTTCTATAAGAGAGTAGGCTGAGCAAGCCAGGGGAAGCAAGCCAGTAAGGAACATCCCTCCATGGCCTCTGCATCAGCTCCTGCTCCCTGACCTGCATGAGTTCCAGTCCTGACTTCTTTCAGTGATGAACAGCAATGTGTGAGAATTTTGCTTTCTTTAAAAACCCAGTAATGTTATATGAGTACTTTTTTGTTTTGTTTTGTTTTAATCTCACGTGTGTCCCCAGATGCACATAGTTTATGTTTGAAATTCTAGAGACTCTTGAGAGGGTATAAATGCAAGAGCTCCTGAGAGGACCTGGGGCAGTTGCTGCTACTCCTGTTGCATCTGCTTGTTATCGCTGGTTTAAATGAACAGTGCTCTAGCCACTGGAGCAAGGTTGTGGATTTATGTGTGTCAAAGGGCAATGATGGATATACATTGTTTCAAGAAGAAAAACAATTCCAAAATTCAGCTCACAAAGTAGGATATTACCTTGATATAAAAACTGTTTAATGTTAATTAAAAAATAGTTGGATAGGGGCTAGGAAGTTGGCTAACTGGGTAAAGTGCTTGCACTCACAGTAAATGCTAAGTGTGCCAGCACTTGTGTGTAACCCAGCCCTGGAGGAGTGGAGAGAGATAGATGCCGGGGCTTGCTGAAGTACCAGTGTAGCGAAAAGGGCCAGCTCCAAGTTCAATGAGAACAACTATCTCAAAATAAGATGGACAGAAATGGAGAAAGTCACTCAGCAGCTTATCTGGAATGATTAATTCATTTAAGTAAATTTAGAAAAACAGTATGATTGATTTAAAAGAAATGTTGAAATACTGAATATTTGGTAAAACAAATATTTCAATTCTTTCTATCTATAAATGAATATTTGAAATAATGAGGAATAAAGATTAACAGCTTAAGAATGAATCTAAACACAATGAACAGGCCACTGACACAGTATGTGCATGTTTGTGAGTTTTAATTATGATATATTTTCAATACACATAATAGTATGTTGGAATATGTATATGTATATATATATATATATATATATATATATATATATGTTGAATCTACCTGAATAAATAAAATACTAAATCTAAAAAAAAAAGAATCTAAAAATCAAAATTCTATATGTTTGCTGAACATCGAAATAGAAGATATTCTTGATCATTTATGTTTGAAGACACATGTGAAGCATTCTTATTTTAGTTTTTTATTTCTTTTTTTAATTAGGTATTTTCTTCCTTTATATTTCAAATGTTTTCCCAAAAATCCCCCAAATCCGCACCCCCACTCCCGTACCCACCTACTCCCACTTCTTTGCCCTGGTGTTCCCCAAATACTGAGGCATATAAAGTTTGCAAGATGTTAAATATGCCTGAATAAACAAAATACTAATACTAAAAAAAAGAATGAATCTAAAAATCAAACTTCTATATGTTTGCTGACCATCAAAATAGAAGGCATTCTTGATAATTTATGTTTGAGACACATGTGAAGCATTCTTAATCATTAGGTAAGTTTAGGTGTCATTTATCTGAAGGCCAAGCACAATGAAATGATGTTTTGATGCCTTTATGAGAAAAATCCACGTCTCAAACAAATATTTATACATTTTTTCAGTTACATTTAATGTGTTAGTGTTATGAAATATAACATGTCAAGGGAGTACATTTGGTGGGCTAATGCCAGGTGTTCCCCTGAGAAATTATACCATGCAACAGACCTGGTATAAAATGGATTTATTGGGGGAGGGGAGAGGAGTGAGGAACTGGGGAAGAGATAGAGGCAGACAGACAGAAGCAAAGCCATTAGGTCAGAAAATGTAGGGCAGAGAACAGATAGAGGGGAAGCTGGGAACAAAGACAGACAGAGATCTCAGAAAGAAGAACAATAGGAACAGAGAGAAGGGGCTGGGCCTGAAACAGTGAGAGGGGACTAATCAGTCCTTTTATCCTGCCTCACAGTTAGCAGTTTAGTTTGTTTCAAGAAACAAATACACTTTCTTTCAATGAATTTTGTAAGTGAACAGGAAATATTCTCATCTCTCAGAGCTGACAGTGTTAATTTTATAATGTTTATAGGAGATTTTTGTGGGACTATTTTCTTAAAAACAGTGTAAGCCAGATATGTTGTCACATACCTGTAATAGCACCTACATGGAATGCTGGGATCACCTTGAACCTAAACATTCTAGATCTTCCTGGACAATAAACAACAGACTAAGTGGCTATCACAAAAATGAAATGAAATGAAATAAAATCAAACCAATGAACCTTCTATATTTGTATCTCATACCTTTGGGAACTAATAAGATAATGATTAAAAAATAAATTTCAATTATCTTTATCAATAAAAAGAATTAGAAATGTTATGAAGGTTAAAAAAATCACAACAGGGAGGGGGTAGGGACCTGGGTGGGAAAGGGGATAAGGAGGGGAAGAGAGGAAAATGATCAGGTATTGTGGGGGTGGGAAAAGAACTGAAGCGCTTAGGACCAGCAAAAAGAATGGAAACAGGCATGTTTGATAGGTAGGAGGTTATAAAACCCTCTAGTGTAGGAAGCCGTGATAATACGTGCCGTCACTAGATGGCGCTAAGCTCCATTGTGCGCATGTGCCAGATCAAAAGCCTGCCAAGTCACTAGTCCATCCCCTGGGACATTTGAGACTGTGGGTGGAACCGCCAGTAGTATTAACACGTCACACCTGTGGGTATATATAGCAACACGTTTCTATCCTTCTTTGTTCTATCTCACGACTATGAATAAAGTGTAACCACGAAAGGTCTTGACTTGTGTTCTGTGTGCGTTCCTGCTGGACAGGAATAGCACAGAACACTCTAGAATGTACAAGAGACCTGAGAGGTGAGAGAATCTCAGGACTCAAAGGGAGGGACCTTAGATGAAATGCCCTGCAGTGGGGTGAGGGAACTTGTAGAGCCCTCCAGTGGAGAAACAGGACATCAAGTGGAAAGATGGGGTTGCCATCCCACAGTCAAAAGCTTTAACCCAGAATTGTTCCTGTCTGAAAGAAGGACAGGGACAAAAATGGAGAAAAGCCTAAGGAAAAGGAGATCCAGTGACAGGCCCAAATTGGGATGCAGCTCAAGGAGAGGCATGAAGGCCTGACACTATTACTGATGCTATGGTGTGCTCACAAAAATGGGCCTAACATGACTGCCCTCTGAAAGACCCAACCAGCAGGTGAAAGAGTCAGATGCAGAAATTTACATGCAACCAATGGACAGAAGCTGGGAACCCCTGTGGTTGAATTAGGGAAAAGCTAGAAGCAGCTGAGGAAGAGGGCGACCCTGTAGGTGGACCAACAGTCTCAAATAACCTGGACCTCCCAGGATCTCTCAGACACTGAGCCACCAACCAGGCTGCATACAGCAGCTGATTTGAAGCCCCCAACACATATACAGCAGAGGACTCCAGGGATGGACACAGTTAGAGAAGGTGCATCTAAACCTCAAGAGACTTGAGGCCACAGGGAGTAGGGAGGTCTGGTGGGGTGGGGGTAGGATGGTGGGGACATCCTTTTGGAGATGGGGAGTGGGGGCGTGGGGGGCATGGCAGAAGGAGTTATGGCATGTGGAACAGTCAGAGGGCAGACAAGGAGGGGGATAAAGTCTGGACTTTAAAAAAAGATTAAAGAATAAATTTTAAACAATTCACTACATTAGTGTGTGAAAGTTTGGTACAAAGGAATATTTGCCACTCACTTATTCATTTAGATTTTGTTTGGAAGTTAATATAAAGAGGCTCTTACACTTAAACAAGAAAATGATGAAAGATGTTTAAAAATAAAGGAGTTCTATTTTGACTCTAGAGGTATACCTCCTAGTTGACTTTATAATCACATCAGTGGGGTTTAACTTCCTTCTTAGAATCATCAGAATAACAAGGATTAAAGAGTCTTTCAAACTCAGTTTCATAGGGGAAAAAAAAGTTAGCAAATTTTTTTATTTGGTTACAAATGTACCAGCAAGTAAAAAATATGTATGCTTCATTAGTCTGAAGATGGGAAAGTAGATGAGTACTTCAGAGTATGCTTCATAATGTCTCTTTTAAACACAGACATTTATTTTCTCAGTTCACCATCTACATCAAAAAGCATATCGTCGTTGTTGTTCTCCAAGTTCATCAAACCCTAAAACAGAAAAGCACTTCTTACTAAACAAACTCCCAAGCATACAAATAGGAAAGATTCTGTGCAAATGATGTATAGACGTGCTATATATAGTTAAGCCAGATAATTATACTGTTAATAAACTATGAGGTACATCTGAGGTCAAATTCCCAGTTTATCATTTCATGTCTTCAATAATTCCTACAAAGTCATTAGGATTTTACAGATAATATCAGTCACTTCAGTCAGAAATAATTCAAAATAGCAAGTAGTTAAACTTTTTGATTCCTAAAACATATTTAGTTTCCTAAGGACATTTTATGGACTATGCGCATACCTCCATGCACACCTCCATGGACTTCTCATGCATGTCTTTAATTGCTTCCAGGGTCTGGCTCTGACTACATTTGGACAGTTTTAATGCTTGTTGTTCTTTTTGATAATTGCTCTACAAATGTAAAAGGAAAACATTACTATAACAATTCTGTTCATTTTGTTGTTACTGCCATGCAGCATGAATGCTAGGCTAAGATTCAACCACTAAATATATCTCCAATACTAAAATGTTTACGTGAGCAAAAATAATTCAATATGAAACTTAAAAGGAATAGTTTTCTACGTGATTTAACATTTTAACACCTATGACTAAATATACTTATATTTTTAAGTAACATGAAATACAACTATACTACCAATTGTGGGTTAATAAAACTTTTTTTTTTATGAGAAAGTGTTTGCCATGCTGCAGACGCTGGCCTTAGCCTCTCAAGTACTTAGGTTTATAGGCATAAACCATGTAAACATGAACTTGGTAAAATCCTAGCCCTGGAAGCTTAACTCTAGCTAGTGTTAATGCTTTTATCATACAATGGCCTCCTTTTACTAAATAGCAGAAGCAATCCCAAGAGTTGGTTCACTACCTCATCTCTGTATGTACCCCCAACCTAAGGTGTATGTGCCACTTATTCTACTTTCTCTTCCTTTCTTAAGGATGCCTTACACTATTCTTTACTAAGTCCAACATCTTCACTTGTCTCAACTATTGTCAAGAGTTTCAGCAATTGTAACTGTTATTTTAAATTTATGACTTAGCTGGCTGTCAATGTAATGCCTATAAAACTAACTTTTATAAAGTTTGAGTTACAATGATCACAAGATCATGAATAGTCTTGATCACTTAAAGACATCCTACCTCAAAATAAAGTGTAAAGAGATGTCTGGGGATAAAGTTTAGTGGTAGATTGGTTTTCTCTAGGTTTCAATCTCAAGTAACACATGGAAATAGTAATATACATTTCTCTTTGTATTCTTTATGTTGGCACACAACCATGGTAATTTGCATTTTATAAAAAATTAAGACAAGCTCTTTATACCTTTTCTCCTTGGGACACTACATTCCTATTTTGTCCTTTATATATTGTGATCAGTTTAACCTCACACGTCCACTCAAATCATCCTGATTAAGTACAATGACCTCCATTTTGCGTATTTTCCATTTAAAAATCATACACATGCATATATATGGAGACAAAGGATTAATATTGGGTGTCTTCTTTGGTTGCACCCTACTGTTTGGGAGACAGGATCTGACTGAACCTAGAGCTCATCCATTAGGCTACACCTGGTGGCTAGGAAGCTCTGGGAATCTTCTTATCTCTGAACTAAATCTGAGTTTGGTGGTTCTAAAATGCTCACCACCACACTAACTTTTATTGTTGTGGTGGTTTGTTTTTAGTTTTGCTAGTTTGTTGGTGGTGGTTGTGTAGGTGGTGGTAGTGGTGGTGGTCTGTGCATGCATGCCTACTCAGGGAATATAAGCTCGGGTCTCCATGCCTACACTGAGAAAGATTACCAAATAAACCATTTTCCAGCCCTGCAAATCTATCTTATTTGGCCCATTAGCAACATATGACACAGTTAGTGAACTTTTCTTCCTTAAAAGTTTTCCTTCACTTATGGTAGTATTCTTTCTACCAATTGTTCTCTTCCCTTGCTGGTTCCCTCTCAACCCCCCCCCCTTGCCACATGCAGAATTACAAATATTTAAGTTCTCTGGGGGTCTGTCTTTAGATTCCTCATTTACACTGATGATCACTCCCCCTTGAAATTTCATCCAGAGTTCAAGGTATAAAAATTGCCTTCAATTGGAGTATTTTTTTTTTATCTTCAGTCCCTATCTCTTTCTTGAACTGACATATAATGGCAGCTTCCTCAATGCCTTCCCAGGCAGGAATGGATCTCCTGTTCCTTTCAAATTTAATACTTCTGAAACTATTAAACCATCAAATAAAAATGTAGTTAATATGGTCATCATCTCAAGTCTTACTTGGAAACCATGTGATGACTACAGTCATTGGTACAGTAATGGAGAGATGATCTAAGATAGTTTGGTGATATTCTTCCACAGGAATATTCTGCTAGGGTCGTTGAGACAGCCTGATGGAAACAGGTTGTTTCCATCCACTGTTGTTACTAAATCTGTACTAAGTTATGATGGTAAGAACTGATTTACCAGTTTGAATTGGCTTTCTAATATTAACAACAGAGTCCAGATGACACCAGTAACTAAGCTTTCACTCTCCTATCAACTGTACCTGAGGCTGACATACTGTGCTCACTTTTGTAAAAAGTGGTAATCCTCTTTTCATCTTTCAGCAAATGTCTGCCTCTTGAAAATTTATGATCTTGACTACCATAAAATACCTAGTGGTTTTCATTGATATAGTAGTATGTGATCATACTTCTCTGGTTTACAATTCAGTAGGACTAGAACAGAACCAAAAATAGATAGATAATGAAACTTAATTTAGGTTCATGTGCCCAACACAAGGCTAGTTTCTCCATTCCTACCTGAAACTTAGTTATACTAGGTTAATTATAAAGTTAGTTATGATACTAACCATTGATTTTTCTTGTTCTTCATTGAATTTCTGTATATCCATATCAAACTTCTGAAATGTAGTTATATCCTGCTCACACAATTTGTTGTTGATCACCTCGCTGTAAAGCAAAGTAATGAAAGCAGTCACATTTCATACCAATATGAAAAAAGAACACTCAAAACAAATTAAATAGACCATTTCATACTATAAAAAGAAAAACAGCAGTACAAAATTATCTAATGGGAAATCATTACAGATTTTTCCCTAACAGATTATCAGAGAAGTCTTCTTTTATGTTTTAGCTTTTCAAAATTAAAGAGGTTTTAATACATATACATCTTAATTTAGGAAATTAATTGTATTTCAAAGTATTTTTTCATTAATTTCTACCAAATATAAGGTCTAATTTATTTTCCTATATTTATTCAGTTAAGACATACTGCAAAACATAAGTCAATTAAAATATATAAATTGTCTGCATTAGTAATTGATCCTTATCCATATTGTTATAATAAACCATAAATTACATTTCTAAGATTTTGTGCAAGACTTCTCTGTTTCCACAATGAAATTAAATCAAATTTTAAAATCTAATTAACAGGTACTTAAAGTAGAAAATAAAAATTTTCACAGATTTCTGAGAATTAGATTTAGTTTCCTTGAAGGCATGAAGTTATAGGGTTAAATGCTTAGACAAAATCAAAGACACACATTTTTTACTAAAATCTCAGACATGGCTTTTTTTTTTTAAACTCAGCCATATATAATTTTTTAAATGATACAAATGTGACCCTACCAAACTAAAACCTCTACCTCTCCCATTTGTTCATTTGCCAAAGTCATTCTAATTTCTGGTTGCTTTCTTTGAAAGAATCTTTGATATAAGTTTCCATGTGTTATCTCTTTATGTGGCTCCAGGTCCAAGGTATCTCACATAATCATCTAATATCTATGGGCAACAGGCACATATGTGGTGCACATATATACCTATAAGCAAAACACTAATATACAAATATGTCTGAAAAATAAGTATTAAGAGCATTGTTTCCTAAGCCATGTAAGATGTTTTGGGCCTATGATCCTAGTCTAGGAAGCTTAAGCAGGAGATTTCCAGTGTATAGGACAACATAGATTACATAGCAAAATTCAGGCCAGCCTGAACTACATAGTGAGACCATATCTCAAAGAAAAATTATTGTCTTCTAAGAAAGCTAATGTAACATTCAATTACATATAATTTAAAACAGATTCTTTTGGATCTGAGTATCATTTTCTCACTGGTTAGTAAAGCTGTCTTTTACTTTCAATTACATAATTCATTTTATGAAAAAACAAAACAAAACAAAACAAAAACCAGTGAGGGGATTGGAGAGATGATTCAGCAGTTAAGAGCACTGGTTCCCTTCCAGAGATCTGAGATTGGATTCCCAGCACCTCCAAGATGGCTCACAACCTATAACTCCAGTTCCAGGGGAATCAATGCCTTCATCTGGCCTCCTCAGGTACCAGACATACAAGCTGTGTGCAAGCAAAACAAACATACCCATAAAATAAAATTTTAAAAAAAGTAATAAGGGTTACATTAAAGAATTCAGTTTTTCACTGTGTCAAATAAAGAAAGAAGCACAGAGGATTCCTAGAAAAGAAAATGACTTAATATAAAATTAATACTAGGTCAATGAAAAACTGTTGAATGTACAGAATTTTGTATACATATCACTTAGGTTTGAATACATGGAACTATAAAAAAGTTTACATCTTTTTTTTCCTCTAAAATCCCTTCAAAGCAGGTATGAAGATACCTCAATAGTTAAGAGGGTTTACTGTGAAAGGAGGAGGTTCGCAAATTTGAATCTAGTACCCATCTAGAAAACCAACCATGGATGGTTGTTTCTACAATGGCAGCACTGTGGTAGGCAAAGTGAGAATTGCTAGTACTTGCTGGCTGCTTGTCTAACTGGATGTTCAGTGACAGAGCCTGACTTAAGGGAATAAGGTGGAAAGTAATAGAGCAAAACCTAACATCCTCCTCTGCCCTCCACATTTGTATATATGCACCACATACAAAAACATACAAAAAAATAAAAGTTAATTTTAATTAATGTCACACCTCTGCAAAAAGCACCATTTTCATTCTGTACCACAGGAAAAAGTAAGTCCATGATGCTAAATCAAAAATATTTGCAAGAGTCTGTGTCATGAGTAGACCTTGGGTGCTGACTCTGCAACTAGTCCCAAAATACCCAGAGGAAGCTCAACTCCCAGGTGCTCTAACACACCCAGGATCACAGCAATGGCATCAACATCAGGAGTAACTTGAGTCCCTAAGGATCCAGGGACACAGGAACTCCTGCCTTGCCAGTGGCATGGATTCCTTCTGGTCTGAAACTGCACCTGGATCAGACCTGGGTTACTGGCTCTGCACCCACTCTTAAAACACCCAGAGGAAGCATGACTCCCAGGTATTCTGAAATGCCCAAGATCACAGGATTACAGAGGAAGCTGGACTCCCAGGAAATCAGAGACACCCAGGAACACTGGAGTTCTGACAGAAGATCACAGCTGAGGGCACGACATCTTTCCCAACACCCTGTGTATGTGGGAGCCCCACAAGAACCAGGGAAACAAAATCATCCTCCCAGCCAGAGGCACGGGTTCCTTGCAGCTTGCAACTGTGTCTAGAGAAAACATAGGGCTCTGGCACCCCACCAAATCTTGCAACACCAAGAAAAAGCTTAACTCCCAGGAGCTCTGACACAGCAGGATCTCACTAGATTGTTCACATCAGGATTTCAGGATCCAAGAGGCAGCATGACTTCCAGGAGTTCAGACACACCCAGAATATCAGGATCGCAGGATCCCAGGATCCCAGATAGCTGGACTCCAATGAGTTCTGACACAACCAGGATTACAGGAGGGACAGGCTCTAGTCAGAGACAGCAAGGGAAGGTAGCACCAAAGAAAATGAGATAGCAAGAGTTAAGTGCAAGAATATAAATAATAGAAACCAAAACTAGTCGGCATCATCAGAACAGGTGAAGGAATTGAACAAAAACCATCTAGGATCTAAAACTGGAAATAGAGAATAAAAACTCACAAAGACAGATGAACCTGGAGAAAGAAAACCTAGGAGACATAGATGCAAGCATCTCCAACAGAATACAAGAGATAGAATAGAGAATCGCAGGTACAGAAGATACCATAGATACACTGACAGAACAGTCAAAAAATGCAAAATGAAAAAAATCTCCTAACCCTAAACATCCAGGAAATCCAGGACACAATGAGATGACAAAACCTAAGAAAAATAGGTATAGAGGAGAGAAAAGATTACAAGTCAAAGGGCCAGCAAATATCTTCATCAAAGTGATAGATGAAAACTTTCCCAATCTAAGGAAAGAGATGCACATGAACAAACAAGAAGCCTACAGAAATCCAAATAAACTGGACCAGAAAAGAAATTCCCGCTGACACATAATAATCAGAACAACAAATGCACTAAATAAAGATAGTATATTAAAAGCAGTAAGGAAAAAAGGTCAAATAACATAAAAATGCAGACCTATTAGAAATACACCAGACTTCTTACCAGAGACTATAAAACCAGAAGATTCTGACAGATGTAACACAGACCCTGAGAGAACACAATTGCCAGCCCAGGTTACTATACCCAGCAAAACTCAAAATTACCATAGATGGAGAAACCAAAATATTCCACGATAAAACCAAATTCACACAATATCTTTCCACGAATCCAAACCTTCAAAGGTAGATGGAAAACTACAACACAAGGAGGGAAACACTACACCATACAAAAATCAAGAAAGAAATCTTCTTTCAACAAACCTCAAAGAAGGTAGCAACATAAACATAATTCCACCTCAAACAACAAAAGTAACAGGAAACAACCAACAGTCACTGGTCTTTAATATTTCTTAATAGCAATGGATTCAATTCCCCAATAAAAAGACATAGATTAATAGACTGGATACATAAACAGAACCCAGGATTTTGCTGCATACAGGAAACCCACCTTAGTGACAAAGACAGACATTACCTCAGAGGAAAAGCCTGGAAAATCTTTTCCAAGCAAATATTCCCAGGAAACAAGCTGGAATAGCCATTCTACTATGGAATAAAATCAACTTATAACCAAAATAATTTTTTGTAGTTCTTTTTTTTTTTGTTTTTTAAAGATAAGGACTGTCACAATACTTGTCAAAGGATGAATCAACAAAGATGAACTCACAATTCTGAACATCTATGCTCCAAATGCAAGGAAACCCAAATTCATAAAAGAAACTCTACTAAAGCTCAAAGCACATATTGTACCCTATAATAATAGTGGGAAAATTCAACACCCCACTCTCAACAACGGACAGATCCTGGAAACAGAAACAAAACAGAGACACTGTGAAACTAACAGAAGTTTTGAAACAAATGGATTTAACAGAGGTCTATATCTATAGATATCATAGAACATTTTATCATAAAACAAAAGAATGTCCCTTCTTCTCAACACCTCATGATGCCTTCTCCATTACTGACCATATAATGTGTCACAAAACAGGCTTCAAAAGATATAAAATTATTTAAATAATCCCATGAATCCTATCAAGTCATCACTGACTAAGGCTGATCTTCAATAATAATATAAATAATCCAGGCATGGTGGCATATGCCTTTAATCCCAGCACTTGGGATGCAGAGGCAGGCATATTTCTGGTTTGAGGGCCAGCTTGGTCTACAAAATGAGTTCCATGACAGCCATGGATAAACAGAAAAACCCTGTCTTAACCCCCATAATAATAATAATAATAATAATAATAATAATAATAATAATAATAATAAAAGAAAACCCATATACACGTGGAAGTTGAAAAACAGTCTACTCAATGATAAATTGGTCATGGAAGAAATAAAGAAAGAAATTAAAGACTATTTTGAGTTTAATGAAAATGAAACTACAACATATCCAAACTTATGGGACACAATGAAAGTATTCCTAAGAGAAAAACTAATAGCTCTGAGTGCCTCCAAAAAAGAAACTGGAGAGAGCATACACTAGCATCCTGACAGCACCATTAAAAGCTCTGGAACAAAAGGAAGCAAATTCACCCAAGAGGAGTAGAAGGCAGGATAAAATCAAACTCCAGACTGAAATCAAACAAGTGGAAACAAAAAGAACTATACAAAGAATCAACCAAACCAGGAGCTGGTTCTTTGAGAAAATCAACAAGATAGATAAACCCTTATCCAGACTAAAGAGAGGGCACAGAGTCAGTATCCAAATTAACAAAACCAGAAATGAAAAGGGAGACATAACAACAGAAACTTAGGAGATAAAAAAAAAAAAAAAAAAAAAAGATCCTACTATAAAAGCCTATACTCAACAAAACTGGAAAATTTGGATGAAATGGACAATTATCTAGACAGATATCAGGTACCAATTTAAATCAGGATCAGATAGACCCTGCAAACACTCCCTGAACCCCTAAAGAAATAGAAGCAATCATTAATAGTCTCCCAACCCCCTCACCAAAAATAAAAACCCAGGATCTGATGGGTTTAGTACAGAATTCTATCAGACCTTCAAAGAAGACCTAATACCAACACTCTTCAAACTATTACGCAAAATTAAAAAGAGAGGGAACACTATTCAATTTGTTCTATGAAGCCACAATTACACTTATACCCAAAACATACAAAGACCCAAATGAAGAAAGGAAACTTGAGACCAGTTTCACTTGTGAATATTGATGCAAATATTCTCAATAAAATTTTGGTAAACCCAATCCAAGAACATGTTACAATGATCATCCTTCATGATCAAGTGGTCTTCATCCCATGGATACAGAGATGGTTCAATATATGGAAATCCACAATGTAAACAATGGCAAGGAAAAAATCCACAGTATTATCTCATTAGATGCTGAGAAATCATTTGCAAAAATTCAACAACCCTTCATGATAAAATTCTTGGAAAGATCAAGAATTCATGGCCCATACCTAAACATAGTAAAAGCAATATACAGCAAACCAGTATCCAACATCAAAATAAATGGAGAGAAACTTGATGCAATCCCACTAATATCAGACAAGACAAGACTAGATAAGGCTTCCCATTCTCTCCCTACATATTCACAGTAGTATATAATATAGTAGTATTCTATAGCACTAGATGTTCTATCCATAGCAACTAGACAACAAAAAGAGGTCAAATGGATAAAAATAGGAAAGGCAGAATTCAAAATATCACTATTTGCAGATGACATGATTGTATATGTAAGTGACCCCATAAATTCCATCAGAGAACTCCTAAACCTGATAAACAAATTCAGCAAAGTGGCTGGATATTAAATTAACTCAAACAAATCAGTAGCTTTCCTCTCCTCAAAGGATAAACAGGCTGAAAAAGAAATTATGGAAACAACACCCTTCACAATAGTCACAAATTATCATACCTTGGTTTGACTCAAACCAAGCAAGTGAAAGATCTGTATGACAAGAACTTCAAGTCTGAAGAAAGAAATTGAAAATCTCAAAAGATGGAAAGATCTCCCATGCTCATAGATTGGCACACTTAATTTAGTAAAAATGGCCATCTTGCCAAAAGCAATCTACGGATTCAATGCAATCTCTATCAAAATTCAAACTCAATTCTTCATAGAGATAGAAAGGGCAATTTGAAAAATCATTTGGAATAACAGAAATCCAGGATATCAAAAAAACTATTCTCAACAATAAAAGAACTTCAGGGGGAATCATCCCCGACCTCAAGCTGTATTATAGAGAAATAATGATAAAAATGTATGGTAATGGTACAGATACAATGACTTCATGAAATTCACAGGCAAAAGGATGGATCTAAAATATATCATCCTGTGTGAGGTAACCCAATCCCAAAAGAACAAACATGGTATGTACTCACTGATAAGTGGATATTAGCCTAAAAGCTCAGAATACCCAAAATGTAATTCACAGACCACATGAAGCTCCAGAAGAAGGAAGAGGAAAGTGTGGGTGTTTCAGTCCTTCTTAGAATGTGGAACAAAATATTCCTTGGAGGAAATATGGAGACAAAGTACAGAGCAGAGACTGAAGGAATGACAATCTAGAGTCTGCCCATCCTGTGGATCCATTCCATATACAGACACCAAACCCAGTCACTATTGTGGATGCCAACAAGTGCTTGCTGACAGGAGCCTAATATGGCTTTCTCCTGAGAGGCTCTGTCAGAGCTTGGCAAGAACAGAGGCTGATTGTCACAGCCAACCATCAGAGTGATCAATGGGTCCCCAGTGGAGGAGTTAGAGGAAGGACTAAAGGATCTGAAGGGATTTGCAACCTTACAGGAAGAACAACAATATGAACGAACCAGACCCCCCCAGAGCACTCAGAGACTAATCCACCAACAAAAGAGGGGTTCCCATGGCTCCAGTTACATATATAGCAGAGTATGACCTTGTCAGACATCAGTGGGAAGAGAAGTCCTTGGTCCTGTGAAGGTTCAATGCCCCAGTGTAGGCAAATGCCAGGGTGGGGAGGTGGGAGTGGGTGGGGGGTGAACACCCTCATAGAAGCACAGGGATGGGTTATGGAATAGGGAGTTTCTGGTGTGAAACCAGGAAAGGGCTATTATTAGAAATGTAAAGGAAGATAATAGAGAATAATAAATAAATTAAAATAAAAATATTCACAAAATACTACATATAAATAGGAAAAATTCATTAAGATGTCATATAGTATATAACTAATATTTCCTAATATGTAAATTATGTTAATACTATATAGTTTTAAACACATTATATATCCAAAAAACGTACCTTCAAATTTTCCCAGAATATTTTGTACTGGAGATCTATGAAGTAATTAAAGCTTTAAAAAGTAAGGATACCTTTTGATGGCTCAGCTTTTGTCCTACAGCAGGACGATGAGAGTTTGACCCACAGCACTACACCCTCCAAGAAAACCATTCAAATTAAGGATTAATCTTACGGAAATATTGTTTATATAATATATATCATATTCTAATTATTAATATAGATTACTTGCTATACAATCAATAAAACTTTTCTGGAAGTACTTACACTAAGAAGGAAATAATAATTTTGAACATATTACCGTGTATCTCCAACTATTCCTTTAGGATTTGCATTCCCATCATCATGAGTTACTGGATTCTGTACTGGGTTGGTAATAAAACAAGATATTAAAACAATTATGTTATTTTGAAAATTTTAATGAAATGCTTTGTGATCATTCAGGCATAGTGCCAACATTAGGTTTTAAAGCAGATCTATGATTTGTCTAGAAGTTAAACAAAATCAAGTAATGTCTAATTGTCATCTAGAAATATATTTTAAGCTATTTATTTACATGTTGTGATTAAAGACAAGAGATGCAATATGAGATTTTTGATCTCCATTACAGTCCTAAGAAGAATAACTGAGAAAAAAGGAAGTGTAACATCAATGCCGAACATAAGATATCTGGTATCTTCCATAAGGTCCAATTCTGAAGCATTCCCATCTTGCTGTTCACCACTTAACAAATTACAGTTTTCCATTGGTGTCTCTACAGAACGTGCAAAACGCTGCCATTCCACTGAGAAACTTACGTTTTCAGATTTAAAATAAAAAAATAAATTTTCTCAAGCCATTTGAATCAAAAAAATCACTTAAACTAATAAAATTGAAATATAAAATAACATTAAGGAATGAATTTTACAAAAGCAGCACTTCATAATTGCATGAAGGGTTTAAAGATAAAACCATATTTCTATTACCCTCTGATTTAATACTAAAGACTTTAGTATTTAAACATGGAACAGAATAGTTGGCTTCAAAGATAGCCATATAAACCTTAACTTTAATATGTACACATTTTTAAAAAAAAGAATTAAGTTGAATAAAGTATCTTGGGCTTCCTTACTATAAAGGACTAAGAGTTTGTTATTTTTCAGTTTAAAACTCTCTCTCTCTCTCCCTCTCTCTCTCTTTCTCTCTGTCTCTTTCTCTCTTACACACCCACACACACACAGGCACACAGACACTCAGACACACACACACACACACACACACATACACTATGATGGCTTTAACTGTGACTTCAAGTGGGTTTATATCTAATCATAGAAGGATCTGCATTTTGGTACCATTCCTGCTAGGTTTTTGATAAGTTAGAGCAAATGTGTCTGCATCTCAATCTCCACATAAAATCATAGTTGCTATGATCACAACCAAGCTCTCAATCTTTTTCATCGCAATACAAATCTAAATTATAAAGTTCTGCCTGTCTGGACATATATTTTACTGCTACAGCAAGAAGCTCTGTGTTCAATCTTCAGTTAAGAAAAAAAATTAAAAATAAAAAATGAAACAGGTATGTATCCTCAGGCCCCAGTACATTTGTAAGGCTGAGGACTTCAGTTTCAAGGCCAGTTCAAGCTGCACACGAGGTTTCAGACACTCCTGAGATAGAGAGTTAGAGCTTACTTCCCTAAACCAAAACAACACACAAATAAACACAGCCTGTCCTGAATTATGTCTGAAGTCCCAGTACTTCTGAGGCTGAGAGGAGCCTCAGGATTTTGAGGCTGTTTGGATCCTATATAGACAAATTTGGGCAATCTGGCCTTTCAACACCAGGTAGAGGAAAATGAAGACTGGTCTTCAGTTTGTTTTTATGAATTTCTGGCGGGAATGGAATGGGAAACAAAATACCCATGGAAGGAGTTACAGAGGCAAAGATTGGAGCTGAGACTGAATGCATCCAGAGACTGCCTCACTCAGGGAAAAATCCCATAATAACCACCAAACCCAGACACTGTTGAAGATGCCAACAAGAGCTTGGGGACAGGAGACTGATATAGCTGTCTCCTGAGAGGATCTGCCAGTGCCTGACAAATACAGAAATGGATGCTCATAGACATCCATCGTACTGAGCACAGGGTCCCCAATGATGGAGCTAGAGAAAGTACCCAAGGAGAATAAGGGGTTTGCAGCCCCATAGGAGGAGGAACAATATGAACTAAGCAGTACCCCCAGAGTTCCCTGGGACTAAAACACCAATCAAATAAATCAGATGTTAGGACTTATGGCTCCAGCTGCATATGTAGGAGAGGATGGGCTAGTAGGTCATCAATGGGAGGAGAGACCCTTGGAACAGTAAAGGTCCTATGCCCAGTATTAAGGAATGCCTGGGCCAGGATTTGGGAGTGGGCGTGTTGGAGGCAGGGGGAGAAGGGAGAGGAGAGGGGATTTTCAGAGGGGAAATAGAAAAGGGGATAATATTTGAAATGTAAATAAAGAAAATATATAATAGAAAAAAAGGAATGAAACAATTCATTTGCAGGTTATATGAAATAAATTCATGTTTTGCTAACATACAGGAACAATGTTCAGGTCTTTTCCTGGGGTAAAATCATAGCAAGTTATTGTTTCTCAACATATTGTGACTACAGTGCCAAGAGTAGGTATATGCACGGCTAAAACTCAGGTATAGGAATATATAGATATAGGTAAAATTAGAAATGAAGTATATGAAATCTCTTAGAAAAGACTTGTTCCATTGCAGGTGAGTTGGTAAAAGTCTAAGAAACTGCAGGACACAATCAATACCGAAGACTGGATATACTATACCTTCAGAATGAGCGTCATCCAAAACATTTATGTCATCTTCATCTTCATCATAGTCAAGAAGTAATAAGTAACCGTTCTTTGGTACCACCCACATTTTCTTTGCCATTTTTCTCTTAAGCACTCAGTTGTCTTCTCAGTTACAAAAATAAAAAGGAAAAAAGAATAAAAACATAGCAATCTGAATCCAAAGGTATCATTTAAATAGTTAAAAATGTCAAAAAGTCAAATAATTATCTTAGCTCATTGAAAGATTGTTTCTTTTGTTTTTTAACACTTATATTTTTAATAATTTGTCTTTATCATAGAGTTTTGAATACATATTCAATATAATGACATATATATATACATATGTATACACACACACATATATATGTGTGTATATATATATGTGTGTGTATATATATATGTGTGTGTATATCTATATATATATATATATATCTATATCTATATATCTATATATATATATACATATGCTTTCCCTTACAATTTCCTCCATGTATCCCATTTCTCATGTCCCTCTCCCTCCCAACTTTGTTTTAAAATCTTCTTTAATTTACGTATTTAAAAACCTTCTTTAGAACCCAAGTTAACAATCTACCATTTCTCAGTTTAAAAAAAGGCAAAAACAGGCCAGCCTTTAATGTGTGAGTCCTCCCCTTCCCACCAAAAATGATGAGCAAAATGTGTTTGCATTTAAACTTTGAGGCATCTGAATTTTGATCCTATATCCCAAAGATTCTTTTTAAACAAAACATCAGCAATTACGTTTTTCAGTGTATCTCAGTTTTAAAGTAAATTCACAGTACTATTCAGAAAGATAACGAGCATGGTAACTATATATTCATGTCAAGAAGACCCAATGCTCAGTCTACAACAAACACTCGCCGCCACCACCCACACAGAAAATCCTTATATTGGAGAAACGTGGGATTGGGGGAAGCCGAGGAT
Organism: Mus caroli; assembly: GCF_978045245.1. NCBI lineage: Eukaryota > Metazoa > Chordata > Mammalia > Rodentia > Muridae > Mus > Mus caroli. The sequence continues at coordinate 114,740,986 of NW_028227260.1, read as the reverse complement.
TTCAAACATCTGCAGATTTTTAGTTCAAGGCTTGCCCAAGCCAGGCCAGCCTGAGCTACAAAGGAAGATCCCTTTCTACAGAAATAAAACTGAGAGAAAACGCTGAACTTGGTGGTGCAAGTCTTTAATCCCAATACATGGGCGACTGAGACAGGAGGATCAGTGCTCAGAATCCTTCCCAGATTACTTATTAATCTCTTGCAATGTCTCCTCTTCTTCTTTTCATTCATTCTTCCTACACCACTCCCTTCTCTGCAATGTCCATAGAGTGTATACCAAAGGAACACACCATAGAGAAGACAATGAAGAGGGAGGAATCCTCAGTGTATTTCTAATGGATCCCGGACAGCACACAGGACAAGCACCAAGTTGGACCCTAAGGCTCCTTACAGCACACAGGACAAGCTCCAAGGCTCCTCACTCACAGACCCATGCTCCCTCGACCCCCAATCCTGCAGCCAGCTCGCTGATCCTATCCCCAGGACCCAAGATTGTGTCCTCCAAGGGTTCACAATTCTCTAAGGCCCTGACCTATTCAATCCTCTGCCATGAATATGGTCCTCCACCTTCATTTAACAATCAGAAGCCATAGGAAATGGGGACCAGGAGGCTTTTCCTCACATAGTGACCACCTGGGCCTGATATGCCACACCGTGACACACCTCGATTAACTGTCCAACAACCCTGATCAGAGCAAATTATCACTTACAGGTTATCTCAGAGGTGAACACCTTCACAACAGCACCCTTCCGTGCTCAGCTCCTCAACGGTAAAAAACCGTTGTCAGCAGAGATGCCTGGACAGAGGCTTCTGAGGACCCTTTGTGATGCAAGCTGGAGTAAACAGGTCTCACCCAGGGACTGTCCTGATTGGCTGAATATATCCTGCGCATGTGTACATGGAGTACCAGGCACCATTGCTTCAAAGGGAGTTTTCAGGAGGTGGGAATGAACTACTACTGGCTTTAAGACACTTTCTAGGTTCATAAGTCCATACAGACTTGAAAAACTTGAACAAACGTGAAACATACGAAACAATGCAAATGACACTACTTTATTTCAAATGTAGAGGCTCTTGTATGCAATTTTGGTTTCTATTTATTTATGTGCATAACATTTAATGTGTGTGGACTTTTTCTGAATGTACTTACGCACACCACAAGAGTTTATTCTGTCCTAAGAGATCAGAAGGGAGCATCCAGATCCCCTCTATCCCCTGGTACCCTCCTGTCTCCACCTTCCTAGTACTGACCTTGATTACAAGAATGTGCCTGACCCTTCTGGACCTCTCTCTCACTTATGCCTCTGTTGCCTATAGAGTCTGGAAGTGTGCACTGATTCTCTGAAACTTTAGCTGTGCATAAATTGTGATCCAAGATATGGGTGTTTTGAGCCCGGTCATCTGCATAGAACAGGTGCTTTTAACAGCTGAGTCATTTTTCCAAGCACTGTTTTGTGCACTTATTTGCACTCCTTTGGCCTCTTCTGGTACCAGGCATGCATCCGGTGTGTTTAAATTTATGGTGAACCAACACCCACCCACACACACCCACACACATTCACACACACACACACACACACACACACACACACACTGTACATACACATATGCCCAATGATAATTTTTAATTTTCATATTTCTCTATAACTCCTTTTGTACTATTTCATGCCTTGTCCAACTTTATTGTGAGGTGTATTCCTTTTCTTTCTTTGTTTTTTGATTGTTTTCAATTTTTTACTAGATATTTTCTTCATGAACATTTCAAATGCTATCCCGAAAGTCCCCTATACGCTCCCCCTCCCCGTCCTTCTCCCCTACCCATCCACTCATACTTCTTGGCTCTGGCACTCCCCTGTACTGCAGCATATAAAGTTTGCAAGACCAAGGGGCCTCTCTACCCAGTGATGGCCGACTAGTCCGTCTTCTGCTACATATGAAGCTAGAGACACAAGCTCTTGGGATAATGGTTAGTTCATATTGTTTTTCCACCTATAGGGTTGCAGACTCCTTCTGCTCCTTGGATACTTTCTCTAGCTCCTCCATTAGGGCCCTGTGTTCCATCCAATAAATGACAGTGAGCATCCACTTCTGTATTTGCAAGGCACTGGCATATCCTCCTACGAGACAGCTATATCAGGGTGTGTTCAGCAACATCTTGCTGGCATGTGCAATAGTGTCTGCTTTTGGTGGATAATTATGGGATGGAAGCCTAGGTGGGTTAGTCTAAGGATGGTCCATCCTTTTGCCTTACCTCCAAATTTTGACTCTGTAACTCTTTCCATGGGTATTTTGTTCCCTATTCTAAGGATGTATGACGTATCCACGCGATGATTTTCATTCTTGATTTTCTTGTGTTTTGCAAATTGTATATTGGGTATTGTAAGTTTCTGGGGTAGTATCCACTTATCAGTGAGTGCATTTCAAGTCACTTCTTTTGTGATTTGGTTATCTCACTCAGGATGATATCTTCCAGATACATCTATCTGCCTAAGAATTTTATGAATCCATTGTTTTAATAGCTTAGCAGTACTCCAAAGTATAAATGTACCACATTTTCTATATCCATTCCCCTATTGAGGGACATCTGGGTTCTTTCCAGCTTCTGGCCATTATAAATAAGGCTGCCATGAACATACTACTGCATGTGTCCTTACTACCAGTGTGACCATCTTCTGGGTATGTGCCCAGGAAAGGAATTGCTGGATCTTCAGGTAGTACTATATCCAATTTTTTGAGAAACTTCCAGACTGATTTCCAGAGTGGTTGTACAAGCTTGCAATCCCACGACCAATGGAGGAGTGTTCTTCTTTCTCCACATCCTTGCCAGCATCTGCTGTCACCCGAATTTTTGATCTTAGCCATTCTGACTGATGTGAGGTAGAATCTCAGTTTTGTTTTTATTTCTATTTCCCTGATGGTTAAAGATGTTGAACATTTTTTTTTTCAAGTGCTTCTCAACCCTTCGGTATTCCTCAGTTGAGAATTCTTATTTAGCTCTGTACCCCATTTTTAATGGGTTATTTGAATTTCTGGAGTCCAGCTTCTTGAGATCTTTGTATATATTGGATATTAGTCCCCTATCAGATTTAGGTTTGGTAAAAATTCATTCCCAATCTGTTGGTGGCCTTTTTATCCTATTGACAGTGTCTTTTGTTTTACAGAAGCTTTGCAATTTTTTTTCTGGTCCCATTTGTTGATACTTAGTCTTAAAGCACAAGTTATTGCTGTTCTGTTCAGGAAATATTCTCCTGTGCCCATATCTTCGAGGCTTTTCCCCACTTTCTCCTCTATAAATTTCAGTGTCTCTGATTTTATGTGGAGGTCTTTGATCCACTTAGACTTGAGATTTGTACAAGGAGATAAGAATGGATCAGTTCTCATTCTTCTACATAATAACCACCTGTTGTGCCAGCACCATTTGTTGAAAATGCTGTCTTTTTTCCACTGGATGGTTTTAGCTCCCCTGTCAAAGATCAAGGGACCATAGGTGTGTGGGTTCATGTTTTAATTTTATTTGGTATTTATTTCATTTAAATTTCCAATGCTATACCAAAAGTCCCCCACAAGCTCCCCTCACTACCCCCTTACTCCCACTTCTTGGCCCTGGCATTCCCCTGTACTGAGACATATAAGTTTGCATGACCAATGGGCCTCTTTTTCCACTGATGGCCAAATAGGCTAACTTCTGATATATATGCAGCTAGAGACATGAGTTCTGGGGGGTACTGTTTAGTTCATATTGATCTTCCACTTATAGGGTTGCAGATCCGTTTAGCTCTTTGGGTACGTTCTCTAGCTCCTCCATTAAGGGCGCTGTGATCCATCCAAAAGCTGACTGTGAGCATCCATTTCTGTGTTTGCTAGGTCCGGGCATAGTCTTTCAGCAAAATCTTGATGGTATATGCAATAGTGTCAGTGTTTGGAGGCTGATTATGGGATGGATCCCCGGATATGGCAGTCTCTAGATGGTCCATCCTTTCGTCTCAGCTCCAAACTTTGCCTCTGTAACTCCCTTGCACGAGTGTTTTGTTCCCAATTCTAAAAAGGGGAAAAGTGTCCACACGTTGGTCTTTGTTCTTCATGACTTTCATGTGTTTCTCAAATTGTATCTTATGTTTTGGGTATTCTAACTTTCTGGGCTAATATCCACTTATCAGTGAGTACATATTCTGTGAGTTTTTTTGTCATTAGTTTACCTCACTCAGGATAATGCCCTCCAGGTCCATCCATTTGCCTAGGAATTTCATAAATTCATTCGTTTTAATAGATGAGTAGTACTCCATTGTGCAAATGTACCACATTTTCTGTATCCATTCCTCTGTTGAGGGGCATCTGGGTTCTTTCCAGCTTCTGGCTATTATAAATAAGGCTCCTATGTACATAGTGGAGCATGTGTCCTACTTTCTGGTCAGAACATCTTCTGGATATATGCCCAGAAGTGGTATTGCGGGATCCTCTGGTAGTACTATGTCCAATTTTCTGAGAAACCACCAGACTGATTTCCAGAGTGGTCGCACAAGCTTGCAATCCCACCAGCAATGGAGGAGTGTTCCTCTTTCTCCACATCCTTGCCAGCATCTGCTGTCACCTGAATTATTTAGCCATTCTGACTTATGTGAGGTGGAATATCAGGGTGGGTTCATTTCTGTGTCTTCAATTCTAATCCATTGATCTACCTGTCTTTTGCAGTACCAGTTACATGCAGTTTTTATCAGGTAGTACAGCTTGAGTTCAGCCATGGTGATTCCTAAAGAGGTTCTTTTCTTATTGAGAATAGTTTTTGCTATCCTAGTTTTTTTGTTGTATTTTTGTTTTTTGTTTTTTGGTTATTTTTTTTTTGTTTTGTTGTTTTTGTTTTTGTTATTCCAGATGAATTTGCAAATTGCCCATTCTAACTCAGTGAAAAATTGAGTTAGAATTTTGATGGGTATTGCATTGAATCTGTAGACTGTTTTCGGCAAATAGACATTTTTCACTATATAAATCCTACCAATCCATGAATATGGAAGATCCTTTAATAATCTGAGTTCTTCAATTTCTTTCTTCAGAGACATGAAGTTCTTGTCATACGAGACTTTTCACTCCCTTATTTACAGTCACACCAAGGAATGTTATATTTTTTGACTATTGTGGAGGGTGTCGAATCCCTATTTTCTTTCTCATCCTCTTTATCCTTTGTGTAGGGAAAGGCCACTGACATGTTTGAGTTAATTTTATATTCAGCTACTGCACTGAAGTTGTGTATCAGGTTTAGGATTTCTCTGGTGTAATTTTTGGGGTTACTGATACATGCTATCATATCTTCTGGAAATAGTGATATTTTGCCATCTTCCTTTCCAATTTGTATTCATTTTTTATCCTTTTGTTGTTGAAATGGTCTGGCTAGGACATCAACTAGTATGTTGAATAAGTAGGGAGAAAGTGGGCAGCCTTGTCTAGTCCCTGATTTTAGTAGGATTGCTTCAAGTTTCTCACCATTTACTTTGATGTTGGCTACCGGTTTGGTGTCTCTTGCTTTTTCTATGTTTATGTATGGGCCTTGAATTCCTGAATTCCTCAACTTTTATTATAAATGGTGTAGCATTTTATCAAATGCTTTTTCAGCATCTAATGAGATGATCATGTGGTTTTTGTCTTTGAGTTTGTTTCTATAGTAGATTAAGTTGATAGATTTCTGTATACTTAACCATTCCTGCATCGCAGGGATGAAGCCTACTTGATCATGATATATTCTTGGATTCAGTTTGCAAGAATTTTATTGAGTATTTTTGCATTGATATTCATAAGGGAAATTGGTCTGAGTTTCCTTTCATTGGGTCTTTGTATGGTTTGAGTACAATTGTAATTCTGGTTTCATAGAACAAATTGAATAGTGTACCTTCTCTTTTGATTTTGCATAATAGTTTGAATAGTATTGGTATTAGGTCTTCTTTGAACATCTCATAGAATTTTACGCTAAACCCATCAGATCCTGGGCTTTTTTTTGTTGTTGTTGTTGTTGTTGGGAGACTATTGATTACTGCTTCTATCTCTTTAGGGGTTATGGGAGTATTTCCAGGGTTTATCTGCTCCTAGTTTCAATTTGGTACCTGATATCTGTCTAGATATTTGTCCAATACATCCAGATTTTCCAGTTTTGTTGAGTATAGGCTTTTGTAGTAGGATCTGATGATTTTTTTGGATTTCCTAAATTTCTGTTGTTTTGTCTCCCATTTCATTTCTGGTTTTGATAATTTGGATACTGTCCCTGTGCCCTGTAGTTAGCCTGACTAAGGGTTTATCTATCTTGTTGATTTTCTCAAATAACCAGCTCCTTGTTTGGTTGATTCTTTGTATAGTTCTTTTTGTTTCTACTTGGTTGATTTCAGCCCTGAATTTGATGGTTTCCTGCCTTCTACTCCTCTTGGGTGAATTTGCTTCCTTTTGTTCTAGAGCTTTTAGTTGTTCTGTCAAGCTGCTCCTGCATCCTCTCTCCAGTTTCTTTTTGGAGGCATTCATAACTAATTTTTCCTCTTAGGACTGCTTTCATTGTGTCCCATAAGTTTGGGTATATTGTAGCTTCATTTTCATTAAACTCTAAAAAGTCTTTAATTACTTTCTTTATTTCCTCCTTGACCGAGTTATCATAGAGTAGATTGTTTTTCACCTTTCACGTGTATGTGGGTTTTCTGTTATCTATATTTTTTATTGAATATCAGCCTTTTTCTGAGGTAATCTGATAGGATGCATGGGATTATTTTAATATTTTTATATCTGTTGATGCATGTTTTGTGACTGATTAAATGGTCAGTTTTGTAGAAGGCATCATGAGGTGTGCAGTACAATATGTGTTTTGTGCTTTACTAATTTCTTTTATGAATGTGGATGCTTTTGCATTTGGAGCATGGATGTTCAGAATTGAGTTTTCATCTTGGTATATTTTACCTTTGATGACTATGATTTCCCCCCTTTGTCTTTTTTAGCAAATTGTATCTTATATCTTGGGTATCCTAAGTTTTGTGCTAATATCCACTTATCAGTGAATACATATTGTGTGAGTTCTTTTGTGATTGTGTTACTTCGCTCAAGATGATGCCCTCCAGGTCCATCCATTTGGCTAGGAATTTCATAAATTCATTCTTTTTAATAGCTGAGTAGTACTCCATTGTGTAAATGTACCATAATTTCTGTATCCATTCCTCTGTTGAGGGACATCTGGGTTCTTTCCAGCTTCTGGCTATTATAAATAGGGCTGCTATGAACATACTGGAGCATGTGTCCTTTTTACTGGTTGGGACATCTTCTGGATATATGCCCAGGAGAGGTGTTGCTGGATCCTCCGGTAGTACTATGTCCAATTTTCTTATATATTTTGTTGAAGATATTTGCTGGACGTTTAAGTTGAAATTCTTCCTTCTCATCTACACCTATGTGGTCTGTGAATTTTTTCATGGGCATACTGAGCTTCTGGGCTAATATCTACTCATCAGTGAGTGCATATCATATATTTTGTGATTGGGTTACCTCCCTCAAGATGTTATCCTCCAGATCCATCCATTTGCATAAGAATTTAATAAATTCATTTTTAAATAGCTGTGTAGTACTCTATTGTGTAAATATACCACATTTTCTTTATCCATTCCTCTGTTGAAGGACATCTGTGTTCTTTCCAGTTTCTGGCTATTACAAATAAGATAGCTATGAACATAGTGGAGCATGTGAAATTACTACAAATGGGAACATCTTCTGGGTTAATGCCCAAGAGTCGTATAGCTGGGTCCTTAGGTAGCATTACGTACAATTTTCTGAGGAACTACCAAAATGATTCCCAGAGTGGTTGTACCTGCTTGCAACCCCACCAGCAATGGAGGAGTATTCCTCTTTCTCCTCATTCTTGCCAGCACCTGCTGTCACCTGCGTTTTGATCTTAGCCATTATGAATGGTGTGAAGTGGAATATCAGGCTTGTTTTGATTTCCAATTCCTTGATTACTAAGGATATTGAACATTTCTTTAGGCGCTTCTCAGCCACTAGATATTTAATAGGTGAGAATTTTTTGTTTAGCTCTGTACCCCATTTTTAATAGGGTCATTTTTTCTCTATCATTTAACTTCTTTAGTTCTTTGTATATATTGGATATTAGCCTTCTATTGGATGTAGGATTGTTAAAATTCTTTTCCCAGTTTGTTGGTTTCCATTTTGTACTACTGACAATGTATTTTGCCTTACAGAAGCTTTACAATTTTATGAGGTCATATTTGTTAACTCTTGTTGTTCAGGATATTGTCCACTGTGCCCAAGTGCCCAAGGCTCTTCCCAATGTACTTGTCTATTAGTTTCAATGTATCTGGTTTTATGAGTAGGTCCTTGATCCATTTGGAATTGAGCTTTGTTCAAGGAGATAAGAATGGATCAATTTGCATTTTTCTACAAGCTAACTTCTAATTCAAAGAGCACCATATGTTGAAATGCTCTCTTTTTTCTACTGGGTTTTTTTAGCACCTTTGTCAATAAACACATGACCACATGTGTTTTGATTCATTTCTGGTTCTTCAATCCCATTCCACTGATCTACATGCCTGTCTCTGTACCAATACCATGCAGGTTTTTTAAAATTATTATTATTATAATTGCTCTGTAATACAACTTGAGGTCAGAGCATGTGTTTCCACCAGACGTTCTTTTATTGTTGAGAATAGTTTTCACTATCCTAGGTTTCTTGTTATTATCAATGAATTTTCAAATTGTTCTTTCTTTTGAGATAACCCCCAATCTAGTTCTTCAGGACCCACATGAAGACAAAGCTGTACATCTACTACCTTTAAGCTGAGAGGCCTAGATCCAGCCTGTGTACTTTGTTAGTTACTTAGAAGCAGAATAGTTAATATAGTTTGTTGTTCAAGAGCTTTGGTTTTATTCTTGCATTATTTGTTCTTCTCTCTCATGGAACTATACACTTAGCATGTGTGCACTACACATTCAACTCCCAAAGTAAATTTCCTCAAATCTCCAAACTCAGAGGTTATCAATGAGTAGTCCACTAAATCCTACTTATTTCTGTTGTGTTTTTTAACAATTGGAGAAGATTGACATTCCATGTGTAAACTCTATAAATCATGGTCTAATCTCTCAGTAAGCAAAAGGCATGAGTGGTATGTGGATACGCCATCTTTATCCCCTACTATCTTTTTATCTTCTATTTTTATTTTATACCAAGCCGAATTCCCCTTATAGCTTTTGTACCAGTCACAATGTATTATGATACAATCCTCCTAAGGCCAATGATACTCAGGCTTTTATGTCTCCAGGAACATGCTATTCTATCTATTTGGGCTTTTGTTACCTTATCTGCCTAAAAACTAATAATCATTAATCATATCAATTTGTTCTATTTATAAACACACTGTGCATGTATGTTATATGATTATGATTATTATTACAAAAGGCATATTTTTAAAATTATTTTATTAGGTATTTTTCTCAGATACATTTCCAACGCTATCCCAATATCCCCCATACACTCCCCCCCCCCACTCCCCTACCCAACCAGTCCCACTTTTTGGCCCTGGTGTTCTGTATATGCCCTGTACTTGGGCATATAAAGTTTGCAAATCCAATGGGCCTCTGTTTCCAGTGATGGCCGAATAGGCCATCTTTTGATACATATGTAGCTAGAGTCAAGAGCTCTGGAATAAGGGTTAGTTCATAATATAGTTCGACATATAGGGTTGAAGATTCCTTTAGCTCCTTGGGTACTTTCTCTAGCTTCTCAATTGGGGGCCCTGTGATCAATCCAATAGCTGACTGTTAGCATCCACTTCTGTTTTTGCTAGGTCTCAGCATAGTCTCACAAGAGACAGCTACATCTGGGTCCTTTCAGCAAAACCTTGCTAGTGTATGCAAATGTGTCAGAGTTTGGAAGCTGATTATGTGATGGATCCCTGGATAAGGCCATCTCGAGAGGGCCCATCAAAAGGGATCATTTTTTATATTTTCAAAGGACTCTGATGAACAAATGTGAAGATTAGATTACCCCACAGATGATCAAATTTGACACAGTAGAAATATACTGAGACTTCAATGTCTCCAGCTTGCCAACCAAGTTCTCTTTCACACATAGTCTGTCTTTTTATGTTTCTATAATATATTTTTATTACGTATTTTTCTCAATTAAATTTCCAATGCTACCCAAAAGTCTAGCATACCACCCCCATTCCCTGACCACCCAGTCCCATTTTTTGGCCCAAGTTTTCCCCTGTGATGGGGCATATAAAATTTGCAAGTCCAATGGGTCTCTCTTTCCAGTGATGTCCGACTAGGCCATCTTTTGATATATATGCAGCTAGAGTCAAGAGCTCCAGGGTACTGGTTAGTTCATAATGTTGTTGCACCTATAGGGTTGCAGATCCCTATAGCTCTCTAGGTATTTTCTCTAGCTCCTCCATTGGGGGCCCTGTGATTCATCCAATAGCTGACTGTGAGCTTCCACTTATGTGTTTGCTAGGCCCCGGCGTAGTCTCACTAGAGACTGCAATATCAGGTTACTATCAGCACAATCTTGCAAGTGTATGCAATGGTTTCAGCGTTTGGAGTCTGATTATGGGATGGATCCCTGGATATGGCAGTCTCTAGATGGTTCATCCTTTTGTCTCAGCTCCAAACATGTCTCTGTAACTTCTTCCATGGGTGTTTTGTTCCCAATTCTATTAGGGGCAAAGTTTCCACATTTTGGGCTTCGTTATTCTTGATTTTTAAGTGTTTTGCAAATGGTAACTTATATCTTGGGTATCCTAAGTTTCTGGGCTAATATCCACTTATCAGTGAGTACATATCATTTGAGTTCTTTTGTGATTGGGTTACCTCACTCAGGATAATGCCCTCCAGGTCGAACCATTTGCCTAGGAATTTCATAAATTCTTAAGTTTTAATAGGTGATAGTACTATATTCTGTAAATGTACTATATTTTTGTATCCATTCCTCTGTTGAGGGGCAGCTGGGTTCTTTCCAACTTCTGGCTATTATAAATAAGGCTGCTATGAACATAGTGGAGCATGTGTCCTCCTTACCGGTTGGCACATCTTCTGGATATATGCCCAGGAGATGTATTGCGGGATCCTCCAGTAGTACCATGTCCAATTTTCTGAGAAACTGCCAGACTGATTTCCAGAGTGGTTGTACAAACTTGCAATCCCACCAACAGTGGAGGAGTGTTTCTCTTTCTCCACATCCTTACCAGCATCTGCTGTCACCTGAATTTTTGATCTTAGCCATTCTGTCTGGTGTGAGATGGAATCTCAGGGTTGTTTTGATTTGCATTTCCCTGATGATTAAGGATGCTGAACATTTTTTCAGGTGTTTCTCAGCCATTCGGTATTCCTCAGTTGAGAATTCTTTGTTTAGCTCTGAGCCCCATTTTTTAATGGGGTTATTTAATTTTCTGGAGTCCACCTTTTTGAGTTCTTTATATATACTGGATATTAGTCCTCTAACTGATTTAGGGTAGGTAAAGATCCTTTCCCAATCTGTTGTTGACCTTTTTGTCTTATTGACCGTGTCTTTTGCCTTACAGACACTTTGCAGTTTCATGAGGTCCCATTTGTCAATTCTCGATCTTAAAGCACAAGCCATTGCTCTTCTATTCAGAAATTTTCCCCTATGCCAATATCTTTGAGGCTTCTCCCCACTTTCTCCTCTATAAGTTTCAGTGTCTCTGGTTTTATGCGGAGCTCCGTGATCCACTTAGATTTGACCTTAGTGCAAGCAGATAGGAATGGATCAATTCCATTCTCCTACATCATAACCACCAGTTGTGCCAGCACCATTTGTTGAAAATGCTGTCTTTTTTCCACTGGATAGTTTTAGACCCCTTGTCGAAGATCAAGTGACCATAGGTGTGTGGGTTCATTTCTGGGTCTTCAATTCTATTCCATTGGTCTACTTGTCTTTCGTTATAAACAGTACGATGCTGTTTTTTTTTTTTTTTTTCACAATTTCTCTGTAGTAAAGCCTTAGGTCAGGCATGATGATTCCACCAGAGGTTCTTTTATCCTTGAGAAGAGTTTTGGCTATCCTAAGTTTTTTGTTATTTCAGATGAATTTGCAGATTGTTATATGTAATTCGTTGCAGAATTGAGATGGAATTTTGATGGGGATTGCATTGAATCTGTAGAATGCTTTTGGCAAGATATCCATTTTTGCAATGTTGATCCTGTCAATCCATGAGCATGGGAGATCTTTCTATCTTCTGAGATCTTCTTTTATTTCTTTCTTCAGAGTCTTGAAATTCTTATCATACAGATCTTTCACTTCATTAGTTAGCATCACGCCAAGGTATTTTATATTCTTTGTGACTATTGAGAAGGGTATGGTTTTCCTAATTTCTTTCTCAGCCTGTTTATCCTTTGTGCAGAGAAAGACCATTGACTTGTTTGAGTTAATTTTATATCCAGCTACTTCACCGAGACTGTTTATCAGGTTTAGGTGTTCTCTGGTGGAATTTTTAGGGTCACTTATATATACTATCAGATCATCTGCAAAAAGTGATATTTTGTCTTCTTCTTTTCCAATTTGTTTTCCCTTGATCTCCTTTTTTGTTCGAATTGCTCTGGCTAGGACTTCAAGTACAATGTTGAATAGGTAGGGAGAAAGTGGGCAGCCTTGTCTAGTCCCTGATTTTAGTGGGATTGCTTCCAGCTTCTCACCATTTACTTTGATGTTGGCTACTGGTTTTCGGTAGATTGCTTTTATCATGTTTAGGTATGGGCCTTGAATTCCTGATCTTTCCAAGACTTTTATCATGGATGGGTGTTGGATTTTGTCAATTGCTTTCTCCGCATCTAGTGAGATGATCATGTGGTTTTTGTCTTTGAGTTTGTTTTTATAATGGATTACGTTGATGGATTTCGGTATATTAAACCATCCCTGCATTCCTTGAATAAAACCTACTTGGTCAGGATGGATGATTGTTTTGATGTGTTCTTGGATTCGGTTAGTGAGAATTTTATTGAGTATTTTTGCATCTATATTCATAAGGGCAATTGTACTGAAGTTCTCTATCTTTGTTGGATCTTTCTGTGGTTTAGGTATCAGAGTAATGAATATAGAATGAGTTGAGTAGAGTACCGTCCACTTCTATTTTGTGGAATAGTTTGTGCAGAACTGGAATTAGATCTTCTTTGAAGGTTTGATAGAACTGGAACTAAACCCATCTGGTCCTAGGCTTTTTTTGGTTGGGAGTCCATTAATGACTGCTTCTATATTTTAGGGGATATGGGACTATTTAGATCGTTAACTTGATCGTGGTTTAATTTTGGTACCTGGTATTTGTCTAGAAATTTGTCCATTTCCTAAAGGTTTTCCAGTTTTTTTTGAGTATAGCCTTTTGTACATGGATCTGATGGTGTTTTGGATTTCTTCAGGGTTTGTTGTTATTCTCCCTTTTCATTTCTGATTTTTTAACACTGTTTTTTTTTTATTACATATTTTCCTCAATTACATTTCCAATGCTATCCCAAAAGTCCCCCATACCGACCCCCACTTCCCTACCCTCCCATTCCCATTCTTTTGGCCCTGGCATTCCCCTATATTGGGGCATATAAAGTTTGCAAGTCCAATGGGCCTCTCTTTCCAGTGATGGCCGACTAGGCCATCTTTCGATACATATGCAGCTAGAGACAAGAGCTCCGGGGTACTGGTTAGTTCATCATGTTGTTCCAACTATAGGGTTGCAGATCCCTTTAGCTCCTTGGGTACTTTCTCTAGCTTCTCCATTGGGAGCCCTGTGATCCTAAATCAAATAAGGGACTAATATCCAATATATATAAAGAACTCAAGAAGGTGGACTCCAGAAAGTCAAATAAACCCATTAAAAAATGGTGCTCAGAACTGAACAAAGAAATCTCACCTGAGGAATACCGAATGGCAGAGAAGCACCTGAAAAAATGTTCAACATCCTTAATCATCAGGGAAATGCAAATCAAAACAACCCTGAGATTCCACCTCACACCAGTCAGAATGGCTAAGATCAAAAATTCAGGTGACAGCAGATGCTGGCGAGGATGTGGAGAAAGAGGAACACTTCTCCATTGTTGGTGGGATTGCAAGCTTGTACAACCACTCTGGAAATCAGTCTGGCGGTTCCTTAGAAAATTGGACATAGTACTACCGGAGGATCCAGCAATACCTCTTCTGGGCATATATCCAGAAGATGTCCCAACCGGTAAGAAGGACACATGCTCCACTATGTTCATAGCAGCCCTATTTATAATAGCCAGAAGCTGGAAAGAACCCAGATGTCCCTCAACAGAGGAATGGATACAGAAATTATGGTACATTTACACAATGGAGTACTACTCAGCTATTAAAAAGAATGAATTTATGAAATTCCTAGCCAAATGAATGGACCTGGAGGGCATCATCTTGAGTGAGGTAACACAATCACAAAGGAACTCACACAATATGTATTCACTGATAAGTGGATATTAGCCCAAAACTTAGGATACCCAAGATATAAGATACAATTTGCTAAACGCATGAAACTCAAGAAGAATGAAGACCAAAATGTGGACACTGTTCCCCTTCTTAGAATTGGGAACAAAACACCCAGGGAAGGAGTTACAGAGACAAAGTTCGGAGCTGTGATGAAAGGATGGACCATCTAGAGACTGCCGTATCCAGGGATCCATCCCATAATCAGCTTCTAAACGCTGACACCATTGCATACACTAGCAAGATTTTGCTGAAAGGACCCAAAGATAGCTGTCTCTTGTGAGACTATGCAGGGGCCTAGCAAACACAGGAGTGGATGCTCACAGTCAGCTATTGGCTGGATCACAGGGCTCCCAATGGATTTCTGATTTTTTTAATTAGCATGCTGTCCCTGTGCCCTCTAGAGAGTCTGACTAAGGGTTTATCTATCTTGTTGATTTTCTCAAAGAACCATCTCCTCATTTGGTTGATTCTTTGAATAGTTCTTCTTCTTTCCACGTGGTTGATTTCCCCCCTGAGTTTCATTATTTCCTACTGTCTACTCCACTTGGGAGAATTTGCTTCCTTTTTTCTAGAGCTTTTAGTTGTGTTGCCAAGCTGCTACTGTGTGCTCTCTCTAGTTTCTTTTTGGAGGCACTCAGAGCTATGAGTTTCCGTCTTAGAAATGCTTTCATGGTGTCCCCATATCTTTATGTATGTTGTGGCTTCATTTTCATTAAACTCTAAAAAGTCTTTACTTTCATTCTTTATTCCTTCCTTGACCAAGGTATCTTTGAGAAGTGTGTTGTTCATTGTCCACGTGATTGTTGGCTTTCCATTATTTATTTTGTTATTGAATATCAGCCTTAGTCCATGATGGTCTTCTAGGATGCATGGGACGATTTCAATATTTTTGTATCTGTTGAAGCCTGTTACGTGACCAATTATATGGTCAATTTTGGAGAAGGTCCCTTGAGGTGTTGAGAAGAAGGTATATCCTTTTGTTTTAAGATAAAATGTTCTGTAGATATCTGTTAAGTCCATTTGTTTCATCACTTCTTTTAGTTTCACTGTGTGCCTGTTAAGTTTCTGTTTCCACGATCTGTCCATTGATGAAAGTGGTATGTTGAAGTCTCCCACTATTATTGTGTCAGGTGCAATGTGTGCTTTCTGCTTTACTAAAGTGTCTTTAATGAATGTGGCTACCCTTGCATTTGGAGCATAGATATTCAGAATTGAGAGTTCCTCCTTGAGGATTTTAACTTTGAAGAGTATGAAGGGTCCCTCCTTGTCTTTTTTGATAACTTTGGGTTGGAAGTCGATTTTATTCTATATTAGAATGGCTACTCCATCTTGTTTCTTCAGACCATTATCTTGGAAAATTGTTTTCCAGCCTTTCTCTCTGAGGTAGTGTCTGTCTTTTTCCCTGAGATGGGTTGCCTGTAAGGAGCAGAATGTTGAGTCCTGTGTGTGTAGCCAGTCTGTTAGTCTATGGCTTTTTATTGGGGAATTGAGTCCATTGATAGTAAGAGATATTAAGGAAAAGTAATTGTTGCTTCCTTTTATTTTTGTTTTTAAAGTTGGCATTCTGTTTTTGTGGCTGTTTTCTTTTTGGTTTCTTTAGGGATTAATTTGTTGCTTTTTCTAGGGCGTGGTTTCCGTCCTTGTATTTTTTGTTGTTGTTGTTGTTTTGTTTTTTTTTTTTTTTCTGTTATTATCCTTTGAAGGGCTGCATTTGTGGAAAGATAATGTGTGAATTTGGTTTTGTCGTGGAAAAATTTGGTTTCTCCATCTATGGTAAATGAGAGTTTGGCTGGGTATAGTAGCCTGGGCTGGCATTTGTGTCCTCTTAGGGTCAGTAACACATCTGTCCAGGATCTTCTGGATTTCATAGTCTCTGGTGAAAAGTCTGGTGTAATCTGATTGGCCTGCTTTATATGTTACTTGACCTTTTTGCCTTACTGCGTTTAATATTCAATCTTTATTTAGTGCAGTTGTTGTTCTGATTATTATGTGTTGGGAGGAATTTCTTTTCTGTTCCAGTCTTTTTGGAGTTCTGAAGGCTTCTTGTATGTTCATGGGCATCTCTTTCTTTAGATTTGGGATGTTTTCTTCTGTAATTTTGTTGAAGATATTTGCTGGCCCTTTAAGTTGAAAATCTTCATTCTCATCTTCTCCTATTATCTGTAGGTTTGGTCGTCTCATTTTGTCCTGGATTTCCTGGATGTTTTGAGTTAGGATCTTTTTGCATTTTGTATTTTCTTTGATTGTTGTGCCAATGTTCTCCATGGAATCTTCTGCACCTGAGATTCTCTCTTCCATCTCTTGTATTCTTTTGCTGGTGCTTGCATCTATAATTCCAGATTTCTTTCCTAGGGTATCTATCTCCAGCGTTTCCTCACTTTGGGTTTTCATTATAGTGTCCACTTCCCTTTTTAGGTCTTGGATGATTTTATTCAATTCTATCACCTGTTTGGTCATGTTTTCTTGCAATACTTTAAGGGAATTTTGTGCTTCCTCTTTATGGTCTACTACCTGATTAGCCGTGTTCTCCTGTATTTCTTTAAGTGAGTTATTAAAGTCCTTCTAGATGTCCTCATGAGATCATCATGACCATCATCATGAGATATGCTTTTATACCCGGGTCTAGTTTTTCAGGGTTGTTGAGGTGTCAGGACTGGGTGGGGTGGGAGTGTTGTGTTCTGATGATGGTGATTGGTCTTGGTTTCTGTTAATAAGATTCTGATGTTTGCCTTTCACCATCTGGTAATCTCTGGAGTTAGTTGTTGTAGTTGTCTCTGGTTAGGTCTTGTTCCTCAAGTGTTTATGTTAGCCTCTATCAGCAGACCTGTGAGACTAGTTCTCTCCTTAGTTTCAGTGCTCAGAGTACTCTCTGCAGGTAGGCTCTCCTCTTGCAGAGAAGGTGCCAAGATATGTGGTGTTTGAACCTGCTTCCTGGGTGAAGTTGTTAACCACTCACAGAGGTCTTAAGATCCAGTGGAGGGTCCTGTTTATACCTAACAGTTGTCTGCAGACTCCATGCCCAAGGTGCCTTTGTGCTGGCATGGATGGTCCAGAAGGGATTTGTTCCCAGATCAGGCCACGTTTTCTGCTTCCCTAATTAATGCAGACTCAGGTCCCACGGAATTGGATTGTTGCAGACGTTGTGTTCCACTCACCAGAGGTCTTAAGATCCCGTGACAGGTCTTGTGGGTAGCTGGCAGGTGTTAGCCGACTCTGCACCTAAGCTACCCCAGTGCTGACGAGACCGGAAGGGACTTGTGCCCCTGATCAGTTCAGGTTTTCTGCTTCCCTATCTAATGCAATCTCAGGTCCTGCACGACTGGATTGGAGCAGACACGGTGTTCCACTCACCAGAGGTCTTAAGATCCCATGGCGGGTGATGTGGGTAGCTGGCGGGTGTCAGCCCACTCTGAACCCTAGCTACCCCAGTGCTGGCAGGACTAGAAGGGCACCATAATATTTTCATACTCTTTTTTCATTGGTTCTTTTTTCCTTTGTTCTGAGAACCAGTGAAGTCAGAAAAATGTTTTTATTCATCTTTATTTAAAGAACATATTATTATTAATTATTATTATTATTACTGTTACCAATTTTTTAATTTACATCTCAAATATTGTCCTGCTCCCACACTCCCTTGCACAGTTTTTCACACTTTTCCCTCTCACTTTGCCTCTGAGATGGGTATCATCATGGTGGTCCCCCTTCCCTGGGCCAGCAAGTCTTTACAGAATTATGCAGAACCTCTCCCACTAAGGCCAGTCAAGGCAGTCCACTGCTACATATAT
This sequence comes from Mus caroli, assembly GCF_978045245.1. Lineage (NCBI taxonomy): Eukaryota > Metazoa > Chordata > Mammalia > Rodentia > Muridae > Mus > Mus caroli. The sequence continues at coordinate 114,722,731 of NW_028227260.1, read as the reverse complement.
ATTGTTGGCCTCAGTCTAGATTTACTTGCTCTTTATTTGGTGACTTTATCTCTGGGAGCTCCCAGCAGTACATATTAGTTGACACTGTTGGTCTTCCATGTTGCCAATCCCTTCAGTTCCTTCAATCCTCCCACTAACTCTTACATACATGTCTCTGACCTCACTCTAGTAGTTGGATATAAGCATCTACATCTGTCTCATTCAGTTGTTGGTATAGCATACAGAGGACAGCATTGCTAGGATTCCTCTCTGAAAGTACAACAGAGCATCAGTAATACTGTCAGGCTTTGGTACTTGCCCATGGGATAGATCCCAAGTTGGGCTGGTCACTGGTCTGCCATTCCTTTAGTTATTACTCCATTTCCCCCTGCATTTCTTTTAGATAGAAACAATTTTAGGTTGAAAATGAATAGACTCAATACAATTCCCATCACTATTCCAGTATAATTCCTCCCAGACATGGAAAGAAAAATTTTCAACATCATATGGGATAAAAAAAACCCAGGATAGCCAAAACAATTCTGAACAATAAAAGAACATCCAGAAGAATCACTTAAGCAAAAGTAATAATAATAATAGTAATAATAATAATAGTAATAATAATAATAATAATAATAATGAAGCACATGGAATTGGTACAGAGACAGACAGGTTTGTCAATGAAATAAAAATGAAAACCCAGGAATAAACACATACACCTATGGTCACTTGATCTTTGACAAAAAAAAAAAAAAAAAAAGCTAAAACCATACAGTGGAAAAAAATAAGGCATAAACAAATGGTGCTGGTCTAACTGGCAGTCTACCTATAGAAGAATGCAAACTGATTCATAATTATCACCATGCACAAAGTTTAAATCTAAGTGGATCAAGGACCTCATCATGAAACCAAATACACTGAATTTAATAGAAGAGAATGTGGAAAATAACATCAAACACATTGGCATAGTGAGAAATTTCCTGAATATAACACACCAATAGCTGAGACTCTAATCCATAAATGGGACCTTATAGACCTTCAAAACTTCTGGAAGGCAAAGGACACTGTCAACAAGACAAAAAGCAAGGGTACAGAAAATTTTATTGTGTGGAGTCTTACTTCAACTAGATAAAACAAGTCTGTTTATTAGGAAATATGTTATCATATCTTGACCATTGTATCAAGGCCTGTAGTATTTTCAGAGGACTATTACTTAAACTCACTTGGTATTACCTTGAATCTGGTAGCTTATTTGTATCATTTATTACAGTTGTCCTCAACCTTCCTAATGCCAGCAATCCTTTAATACTGTTCCTTATGTTGTGATCACCCCAAACAAAAATATATATTTTTTTGCTTCTTTTATAAATGTAATTATAAAAATTTGCTTCAATTGTTCATGGTAAAATGTTGTTTTATGAAGATTGTGCAGAACAATATAGACTCCTTTATAGCCAATTATAATGTAACCTTAAAAGGAAAGACTATGATAATATCTCAAATTTTATTCCTATTGAACGAAAGAAAACTAAATTTAAGACATTACAGCCCTACCCAGAAAGTTTATAAAGTCCATATCTCATGTGGCATGCTATTTAGGAGCGCTTTTTGGCTTAGAGCAAAGAACAAAGGCTGTAAAGTCATCCCAGAAACCAACTAGCCTTTGAGATAAGAAAGGCATGCAAGGACAATCCCCCCAGGACAAACTCAAGATGAGTAGTGGACCACCTGCTGATATGGTTTGGGCTTAGCCAAATGTCCTGCAGACCAAGATAAAAACCCTCTCTTTAGAGTTACTCTCTGATGTTTAAATTGCCCATTTGTGTGTAACTGCACCAATTCTTCACCTACCCCCACTCCCTTCCTACATAAACCCCTTTACTATATATACTTTTGAGCCTTGAGGCCGACATCTGTTATCTCCTGTGTGAGATGCATGTCTGTCCTGGAGCTCCATCATTAAACTACCTCGTGTATTTACATCAAGACAGTCTCTTTGTTCATGATTCTTGGGTGCACACCGAATCGGGAGTCAAGTGGGGGTTTCCCCACTAGGTTCTTTCACTATCACTCTTGTTCTGATGATCTTGAAGAAAAATGTTGGTGGAAGTTATGTCAGAATGTACATTTATGACACATACAGAAGTAAGTGGTTGCTTAAGAGCCAGCTTCTATAAATATTTTAAATTAGGTAAAGAAATCCTTTACATATACCAATTGCAAAGCCACAGATGAGAAAAATATCAGCCAATGTAAGTTGAAGGCAATTTTCTAGAAGCATATTTTATTTTTATGTTTGTCTCATGTACATAATTTCCATTATTTCTTTCAAATTCTGGGCTGTGTTGGGGTTATCTGTATGCTGCCTGGTTGGTGACTCTGTCTTTGGGAGCTCCCTGGGTTCTGGGTGAGTTTAGGCTGCTAGTCTTCCTATGGGTTTGCTCTCCTGAGCTTCTTCCAGCCTTTCCCTAGTCCAACCACAGTGATCCCTGACTTCCATTGGTTGGGTTAAAGTATCTGCAACCTTCTCAGTCAGCTCCTTGTTGAGCCTCAAAGAGAACAGACGTGCTAGCATCCTGTCTGTAAGTATACCATAGCATCCATAGTAGTGTCAGGCCTTGGGGCCACTCTTCGAAGTATGGCCCCAAGTTGGGCTAATCAAAGTGCCTCCTTTCCCTCAATCTCTTCTCTATTATTTGTCCCTGCAATTCTTTTAGATAGGAATAATTCTGGGTCAGTGTTTTTAACTATGGAATGTAATATTTAAATATAACTTATAAAATGATGAGAAAAGATTACCTGTAAATTAAGTTTCTCTATACATAAACATAGTTTCCTCTTTTATTTAACTAAACATAGTAGTATTTTGATGCCTTTGAACTGCTGTATTCTCTCAAAATTGTTTTTGAAATTTACGAATATATTTTCTGTACCGATTAATTTCTTTTCATGGTTTTAATGGACATGGTGAATACAATAATATATGTTATGTTGGTTTGGTTTTTATCAAGATAAGCTTTATTATTTATTCGTGGAACCTGCTACCTTAAGATACATATCTTTATTAAAAATTAAATTTAGATAATTATTATTTCAATTGAATTTCCATCAGTGCTTATTAGTGTAAGTGTAGTATTAAGTATCCTTTGGTTTTCAAAGTACCTTAATGACATTTCATTTTTCATTACTGTCAAATGATTTCAATGGTGTTCATTTTTCTTGTATTTTTATCAGTTTCTCTCCCAGTACTCTGTTCCTCCATCTCTCTCATGCACTCACTCATTCCTCCTGTTTTCATCCTCACCTGACTCAAATCTACCACAAAATTTGTTTCCCTTCCTAGGAGATCCATAATTTCCCCCTCCATGAGCTCTTCTTGTTTTGCTTAGGCTCACTGTATCTGAGGATTGTAGTATTATTTTCCTTTAAAGAAAAACTAATGTTCAAATATAAATGAGTACATTCCATGTGTGTTTTCCTGTGTCTGGGTTACCTCATGCAGTATAATCTTTTCTAGTTCCATCCATTTGTCTTCAAATTTAAGGATGGTATCTTTTTTTTTTCCTCAAAGAATAGTATTCCATTGTGTATATTCACCACTTTTTCTTTATTCACTATTCAGTTGAGGGACATCTAGTTTGTTTACAATTTCTGACCACTATGAGTACAGCTGCAATGAAGATGAATAAGGAAGTGTCCTTGTGGTAATATAGAGAGTAGTCTAGGTAAATTCTCAAAAAGGTATATCTGGATCTTGAGACAGAACAATTTCCAATAGTCTGAGGAACCATTATGTTGATTTTCAAAGTGGCTGTACTAGTTTGCTGTTCCATCAGCAATGGAGACACATTCCCCTTGTTCCAAATGATTGCCACCATCTGCTATTCCTTGTGGATTGAACTTAGGCATTCTGATAGGTGTAAGATGGAATCACAAAGTTGTTCTAAAGTGAACTTTCCTGATGGCTATAGACATTAAGAATTTTTAAGCATTTCTTTGCCACTTGATATCCTCTTGAGAATTCTCATTTTAGATGAGATTACCCATTTTCAATTGTATTTTTAGTTTTCTTACTATCTGGTTCCATGGGTTTCTTATACATTAGCTCTCAGTCAGATTTGGGCTTGATGAAAATATTTTCCCATTCTGTGGGTTACTGTTTTTGCCACTCAGTGTTGTTCTCTGCCTTATAGAATCTTTCCTGTTTCACAGGGAACCATGACAGTTTCAGTTATTCATATGATGGATTACATTTCTGATTGTTGTATGTTGATCCACCTCTGCATCTTGGGAGGTGATGTACAGTAACATGATGTGTGATATCGATGTCTTTTTGTTTGGTGAGTATTTTATTATGAGTATTTTTGCATTAATGTTCATGAGGGAAATTGTTCTGTGATATACTTTCTTTGTTAAGTATTTGTGTGGTTTAGGTGTCAGGATAAATGTTGCCTCATAAAATGAACTTGGAAATATTCTGTTTGTTTATATTTTGTGAATGGATTCGAGTAGTTTTGGCATTATCAGTCCTTTAACAGTGTGATAAGAATTTGTATAATTTAAGTTTTAGTGCTGTTCATTTTGTTGACAAATGCCAGTACCCTTGCTTTTATGGCATAGCTGCTAAAAATTAAAAGATTACCTTGGTGAAACTTTTTAAAAATATTTTTTATTACATCTTTCCCTCAATTACATTTCCAATGCTATTCCAAAAGTCCCCCATACCCTCCCCCCCCCACTTCCCTACTCACCCATTCCCAGTTTTTTGGCCCTGGCATTCCCCTGTACTGGGGCATACAAACTTTGCATGTCCTATGGGTCTCTCTTTCCAGTGATGGCCGACTAGGCCATCTTTTGATACATATGCAGCTAGAGTCAAGAGCTCCAGGGTACTGGTTAGTTCATAATGTTGTTCCACCCATAGGGTTGCGGATCCCTTCAGCTACTTGGGTAATTTCTCCAGCTCCTCCATTGGGGGCCCTGTGTTCCATCCACTAGCTGAGAGTGAGCATCCACTTTTGTGTTTGCCAGGCCCCGTCATAGTCTCAAAAGAGACAGCTATATCTGGGTCCTTTCAGCAAAATCTTGCTAGTGTATGCAATGGTGTCACTGTTTGGAAGCTGATTATGGGGTGGATCCCTGGATATGGCAGTCTCTAGATGGTCCATCCATGAAACTTTTTTTTTTAATGAATATGAAGTGTCTTTTTTGTGTTTGCATTAATTTATTTTGGTTTGCAATTTTTCTTTTTCTTTTTTGGATATTAGAGTGGATAAACCAAGTTGCTTCATACGTCCATTTGTTTATACATGTTAGATCAGGGTAGTGAGAGCTCACATCATGAACTGAAAGCAGAAAGCAGAGAGAATCAATTGGTGGTAGTGAGATGATTATTTTCCTGATATACAGCCTGCAATAATATATGTCTTCCTAACCCCTATTCCAAACCTGCAAGCAACACTAACCATTTGGACCCAATTGTATAAATTCTAAAGATGATTGGAAACATTTCTTAATTAAATCACAACACTACCTTCTTTTCTTAACGTTAAGAGGTCACCATGGAGAAAATAGTTGAAAGATAGCAAGAACCAAAAGTAGTGAATGACTACAAATAAAGTCTGTTTTCCAGAAACAATAAGGTATTTGTACATGTAAAGTGATAGTGACTATAACTATATGTTGAAGAAAAATTCAACATCAAGCCAGGCAAAGCCCAGCATGTAGGGGTGAGATCTTTAGAACATCCCATTGCTGGCTAATGATTATAAACCACTTTTTTTTTTTTTTTTTTTGGTGTTCACTTTTGGGAGATATAAGTTAGCTTTTTCTTTTTTTATGGATATGAAGCATGCACCTAATGACAGCAGAGCCTGAATATGGTGGGTTAAAGAAGAAATGTCTCCTATAGGCTTAAACATTTGAATACTTCATCCTCTTTTGGTGCTGGTATTTCCGAAGGTGCAGTTATTTATGGTGATGCCTGAAGAAGTGTGTAACTGGAGGCTGGTGTTGAGAATACTTAACACTGCTGGATTTCCAATTTAGTCCCCTTCTTTTTGCTTGTGAAAGAAGAGGGCTCAGTGTATCCTCCTCATTCTATTCCTGACACTTGCTGACATACAATCCTACCATCATGAAGTCTTTTCTATCTGAAAGTTTATGGTCAAAATATATTCCTTCTGTAAGGTGCCTTCGTCATGTTATTTTATCATAGCAGCTGGAAAGGAACTAATATTGGGTTAAAAAAAAACACATAAAATATGAAGGAGACATTTACTCCTACAGGGATATGTAAGGAATAGAAAGGATAAAACGTGGAATGGAACCTAAACACCCTTGACGTAAGAATAAGAAAATTAAATAACTTTAGTCAATAGATATTAGGCTTCTTATTAGATTCAAGGCTCACAACACAGGAGAGGAAACATGCTCATTAATGCAAAATTGACCAAAAAGCAGTAGCTCAGGGTGTGATAGGACATAGGGGATAACCTACTGTTATTATTTTTAGCTAGATGTATACAGTATCAATAAATCCCCACATGAAAAACAACATGCATATTTGGGTAATATTTAGCAGTAATATGAACCTAATTTTATTATTTGAAGCAAAACATATATAAATAGAAAATGTTATATAATTTGAAATAAAAGATACATAAACAATTGCATACATTGGTTTAATAAGTAAATTGAAACTGTAAAGTTCTAATTAAACTGTACATGCTCATTTACTTATAGCTTATTTGAGGTATAGGTTTTTACAGAGTTACTTAGTAGTGAGATTTCTTATGACTTTTGCAGATATCCTTAGTTTATCTTACCTTCTTCTATATTCCTTCTACATTAATCTTTCTCATTAGAACCTGACTCTCCAAAGTATCCCCAGAAAATATGACAATCACAATTACCCATGCTGCCATCAGTAGCCATATTGAAACCCACATTTCATGTTGCTTCTGAAGATATTGTTAATGTCAAGGATCCCTGAAGCCATCAGAATATACAGTGAAATTCACAGTCAGTAAAGCTCCCTCAGATCATGTTGAGTTAAATGTTCTGAGATATGATTTGTTGAGGTCACATATATACTGGCAACAGAGAATGCATGGCCATGATACTTTAGGCCTCTAGAAATAATCATGTCAGTGATCCCTGCTGCGTTATGGGACTACATTAATATGACAGTCTTGAACTGCATTAGAATAATTACTGATGTGAATTATCTATAATTCTGCCACATTCATAAGTGTTCTGCCATTTATAAACATTTTTATGTCCTATTTCATTCTGTCACTAGACAAAAGGCTTCAGTCATGGTCATCCCAGCTATCTGAAATTTTCTTGATATCCCTGTTATTCCTGGCAACATACACCATGGTATATTCGAGATCCATGCTGCTACAGGCAACCAGGACATGAATGAACCCTCTTGCCTACTTGAATCTGCTGATGACATAAAAAATACCAACAGTCAAGAAAAATATATTAATATTACTCATACATGATGCCACTAGTAACCATATTGAGATCTATAGTCAGTTTTGTATAAGAAGAGCTCCCTGATATCTGAGAACCCAAGGCCAAATGAGTCTATAGTGAACATCATTGTCAGTATTACTGCCTGTGGTCATAATTAGGTAAGTGTTGTGTGATGCTACTGAAGAAACCATTGATGCCAGTGATCCTACCTGAAACCTGAAGCTATGTTGAGGTCAGTGCTGCATGCTGTCACCAGTAACACGAAGGAGTCGATTTTTAATATTGCTGATGGAGATCATGGTGATGACTATGATCTGTACTGCTTCTGGAGAAACTGCTGAATTCCATGGTCCATACTGATAACCAAGATCATTATGAGGTAAGTATTCTGAGCTGGCACTGAATAACAGATCAGTGGCTGAGATTCTACATATTATAAGGAATTCTGTTGATGTTCCTGATTCATCAATTTTGCCCTCAATTTTGAGCAAACAATGTATTTTGAGGTTTGTGGTCCTACCTGTAAGAAGAAGCTATACTGATGTCAGTGATGCATTTTGTGAACAGAAACTGGGCAGGAGTCCATTATATCTATTGCTGATGGAGATGCTGATGATGGCTATGATCTGTGTTGCTGCTTGAGAATCTGATAAATTCCAAAGTCCTTACTGATGCTTGAATTCATATTGAAGTAAGTTTTCCTAGTTGGCACTGAAGATCAGACTGATGTCTGAGATCATACCTGATACAGGAAATTCTCTTTATGTTTACTGATGAATGGATATAGCCGCAGATGTTAAAAATGAAATTATTACAGATGTATGTTATCCATTTTTCTGCTCAAATAGTGCGAAGATTCTCGCCATCTATAATAATTTTGATGTCACTATGCATCCTGCCTCTTGAACTACCTTGATGTCCTAGATTCTTCTTGGCAACAGACTCCACTTTGTATGCCAGATGCCTGGTGTCATAGGCAACCAGGTTAGGAGTGAATCTTACTCCCACTTTAGACAAATTATTGACACCAGAGACCCCAAAGCAAAGTGAATCTTGCTCCTACTTTAGACTAATTAATGACACCAGAGACCCCAAAGCAAAATGAAGCTTGCTCCTACTTTGGACTAATTAATGATATCAGAGATCCCAAAGGCCATATAGTCATTCATCCATGATGTCACTGGTAACCATGTTGAGATTTATACTCAGAGATTGTAGTAGGAATGGTGTAGCAACAAGTATTATCTTTGAAGAGCTCCATGACATCTGAGATGCCCCAATCATAAATGTCTATTGTGAACATCATTGTCAGTACTGCTCCCTAAGTTTATAATGACAAAAGAGCTGTATACTGTTATTGAAGTTCCCTTTGATGTCAGTGATCACATCTGCATGCTGAAGCTTTGCTGATATCATTGCTGTTTGTTGTGATAAGCAAGCATAATGGAATCTATTACATGAAGATCCTATTACTAATGGAGACCCTGGTAATGGTTATGAGCAATGTTGCTTCTAGAGAAACTGCTCTATTCCAAGGTAAATGCTGATACACAATACCATATTGAAGTAAGTGTTGTTATCTGACACTGGATATAAAATTGATGTCTGAGATCCTACCCACCACAGGAAGTTCTGTTGATGTCCCTGATGCATTCATGTAGCTCCTGATGTGAAACATGCATGGTATTTTCATTATTATGATTCTACTTGTAACAAAAATCTATGTTGATACACCAGTGATGTATGCTGTGATCAGCAATTTTGATGGAGTCCATTATTCCTATTGCTAATGGAAACCCTCATGGTGGCTATGATCTGTGTTACTGCTTAAGAATATAATGAACCTCAAGGTCCACATTAATGTCCATGTTCGTTTTGAGGGAAGTATTCTTATTTGGTACTGGAGGTCAGATTGATATCTGGAAACCTACCTGCAACAGGAACATCAGTTGGTATTCCTCAAGTATGTGTGTAGCCCACAATATCGAACATGTGATAAATATTGATACTTGTGATTCTGCTGGAAACCTGAAGCTATTTTGAAATCAGTGCTGCAGCTATGACCAGCAATCATCATGGGGTCTTTTATTCCTGTTGCTAATTGAGACCCTGGTGATGGCTATGATCTGTGTTTTTTCTTGAGAACCTGATGAATTCAAAGGCCCATAGTGAAATGCTAGAATATATTGAGGTTAGTGTTCTCAATAATGGAGATCAAATTGATATCTGAGATCCTAATGGTCACTAAAATTCTGTTGATGTCACTGATACATGAATACATTGCATAATGTTGACTAAGTAATGTTCAAGATCCTTACAGCCACCCGAAATAATGTTGATATCAGGGATTTATCCTGCAACTAAATGAGGTAGTTATGACAATGACTTATTCTGCCCTGTGAATTGATGTTGATGTCATTGATATATAAATGTCTGAACACCCCATCGGATTGCAACCCCATCCATTTGCAACCTGGTTGCCTGTGATCCCTGCTGCCCCTGGTTACCATGTTAATATCACTATTACCAAGTTCCTGTAGAAACTATGATGATATCAATCATCCATTCTGCCTCAAGTAGCCATGTTGAAACCCACAGTCCATGATGCTTCTTGGATTATTGTTAATGTCAAGGATCCCTGAGGCAGGCAGGGTTTTAGGTGAAGTTTTAGATAATTTCTGCTGCATCATATCATGTTGAATTATATGTTCTGAGATATATTATATTGAGGTCACATATAGTGTGGCAATGGACACTGTTGCTTGTTACATATACTTCAGGCATCCAGCAGCCATGTCAGTGATATCTTCTGCCTTATGGGACCAAATTAATATCACTGTCTCCTACTGCCAATGGATTCATTATTGATGTCAATTATCAATGCTTCTGTCAAATTTATGTCAAGTATCCTGTTACCTGAAAACATTTTGATATCATGATTCAAAGTACCACTAGGGGAGTTCTTTACATGGTCATATCTACCTTTTGAAACTGTATTGATATCCTTGGCAACAGATACCATGGTATATTTCAGATTCCTACTCACACAGGCAACCAGGCAGTGAGTGATCACTACTAACACTTTGGAACAAATTGGTATCAGTGATCCCAACTGCTAGGGAAATTGGCCAAGGGAATTGGGAAATTGATGTCACTCATCCATGCTGCCACTGGTAACCATGTTGAGATCCTCAGTCAGTGTCTTTGAAGACGGCATGATGTCTGTGATAACTCAACCAGAATAATGTGTTGTGAAGTTCATTGTCAGTACTGGTGCCTAAGGCCATAATGATATAAGTGCTGTGTGCTGCTACTGGACACATGTTTGATGCCACTGAACATATTTGCAACCTGAAGCTATGTTGAGGTCAGTGTTGTATTCTGCAACCAGAAATCATGATGAACTCAATTCTTATTGCTTATGGAAACCTTGGTCATTTCTATGATCTGTGCTTCTTCTAGAGAATATACTGAATTCCAAGATCCAAACTGACACTTGATGTCATGTTGAGGTAAGTGTTCTTATGTAGCACTGGAGATCAGATTGACATCTGAGATCCAACCTGCCACAGGTAATTTTGTTGACGTCCCTGATGCTTTCATGTAGCACCTGCAATCATCTATGAAATGTACAATATTCTTACTACCACCAAAAGAGGTAGTGATGTCAGTGAACTCTCCTGTTCCTGGAAAAGCATTTTATGACCCTAATTTCTTCTGCCCTCTGAATCAATGCTGATATCACTAATATATACCTGGCAACAGACCCCATGGTATTGTCTGAGATTATTGTTCGCAATGGCAAAATTATTGTCAGTTATCCTAGCTGACACTGGAACTATATTGACTTCACTAATGCACAATTGCCACAGGAAAGTTGATGATGTAAATCATAAATCCTGCCTCTAGTAGCCATGTTGAAATCCATAGTCTGTGTTGCTCCTGAAGGGACTGTAATGGTAAGAATCCCTGAGACCATCAGAATCTTCAATGAAGTTCATTCAATAATGCTATCTTAGGTCATGTTGAGTTACATGTTCTGAAGTATGTTATGTTGAGCCAATATATATATATAGGCATCAGATACCACTGTATGCCCATGATACTACAGGCCTGTAGCAGACAGTAAGTCAGTGATCCCTGATGACTCTTCTGCCCAAATTAATATAACTTTCATTAACTGCCAATGGAATTACTACTGATGTCACTTATCTATTCTTCTGTATAAAATCCCAGAAGTGTCTTGCCATTCATAAGCAATTTGATGTAACGATGCATCAGGCAACTGGAAAAGAGATTTGTTTACATGAAACCCTCTGAAAGTATTTTTATGTCCCTTGTACTTACTGGCAATGGACACCATGTTATATCAGAGATCCATGCTGCTATAGACAAACAGATTAGGCGTGATTTCTACTCCCACTTTGTCAAGATTGATGACATCTGTGATCCTGACTACCAAGGAAAATATATTGACATTACTAATCCATGATGTCACTGGTAACTATTTTGACACCCATAGTCTGTGTGGTCATTGAAAAGCTACATGAGGTCTGTGATAAATCAAACATAAGAATCTGTTGTAAAGTCCATGGTAAGTATTGCTGCCTAAGTTCATAATGAGGTAAGTGTTGTTTGCTGCTACTGGAGACTAGTTTGATGCCTGTGATCCTAACTGAAACCTGAAGATACCTTGATTTGAAAGCTGCATGCTGTGACCAGCAATAATGATAGAACTCATTTTTTCTATTGCTGATGAAAAACCTGGTGATGGCCATGATCTCTCTTATTGTTGGGAACCTGCTGACTTACAAGGTTCATGTTGATGGTAGAGGTCATGTTGAGATAAGTGTTCTGAGGTGACACAGTAGATCAGATTGTTGTCTGAGATTCTATTTTCCACAAGAAATTCTGTTGATGTTCCTGCCTGCTATCAACCATGTAATGTACATGGTTGTTACTGCCCCTGGAATTGTGCTGTCAACATAAATAGTGCTACCTGATAAGAGGTTTATGATCATAACTTTTCTGCCCTTTTAATCTATGCTAATGTCACTGATATATAAACGGCAATAGATTCCACCATATGGCCTTAGTTACATGCTGTCATTTGCCACCTTGTCATTAGTGATCCCTGCTACCACTAAGGTCTATATTTATGTCATTCATTTAATGTGCCTACAGAAAATATGATGATATCCAGTATGCTGCCTTCAGTGGCCTGTTTACACCCATAGTCCATGATACTTCGGATGAGATTGTTAATGTCCAGGATCTATGAGACTATCTGAACATAAGGTGAAAATTTAGGTCATACTGTTCCCCCATGTCATGTTGAGTTCCATATTCTGTTATACTGAGGACACATAGTGTCAAAAGATATCATTTTTATATTCATGACAATTCAGGCCTCAAGCAGCTGTGATCACAGTAATCTCTGCTAACTTATGGGGCAACATAAATATGAGCATCTCCAAATGCCAATAGAATCTTTACTGATATCAGCTATCCAAATTTTTCTGCTGTTATTTATGAGAAGTGTGCTTTCAGCTGCAACAATTTTTATGTCAAAGATCCATCCTGCCATCAGAGAAGAAGATTCTGTACAGTCATTCATGGCCTCTTAAATATTTTGATGGCCTTGATACTTCCTGACAACAAACGAGGTGGTATATACCAGTTCCAAGCTGCCACTGTCAACCAGGTCCTGAGGGATTCTTACTGCCTCTTTGGAACAGGTAATGACATCAGAGATCCCAACTTCCCAATTTTCAAGATAAAAGTATTGACATTATTTATCCATAAAGCATCTGGTAAACATGTTGAGATTCATAGATAGTCTTGTCTTTGAAGAATTCTGTCCTGCCTATGATCCTTTAGTCAAAGAGTCTATTGTAAAGTTCATGATCAATATTGCTGCCAAATGCCATAATGAGGTAAGTGCTGTGTGCTGCTACTGGAGATACTTTGGACACCTGGGATGGTACCTGAAACCTGATACTATGTTGATACAGGTAATGACTGGTTTCACCAGCAGTCATGATGGATTTCATTGTTTCTATTACTGAAGGTGATGGAGACCCTGATCATAAGGATGATCTCTGCTGCTGTTTAAGGGAATCCCATATTTTATGGTCCATACTGACACTGGACATCATATTGAGGTACAGGTTCTGAGGTACACTGGAGATCACATTGATATCTGAGATCCTACGGGCCACCGGAAATTATGTGGATATCCCTGATGTATGCATGTAGCCCCTGTTGTGGACCATGAGTTCACTATTATATACATCATCGGAAGACAAATCATTCTATGTCTATACTCTTTGATAGCAAAAGCAACAATGTTGTCATTGATCCTTTCTCACATTTAGGGCCACATTAATATGAGTGACCCAACTGTCATTGGAATCGATACTGATGTCAGTGAAGCATGCTTCTCTCACCTGTGGGAATGTCCTTTATGAGATATATACACTTAGCTGTAATAATTTTGAAGTCAATGATCCATTCTGACACTATAGATGTGATTTCTGTTCATGGTTCTCCCTGTTCTCTGAAACAATCACGATGTTCTGATTCTTCCTGGCAATAGATGCCATGGTATATCCAAGAACTTTGATGCCAGAGGCAACCAGGATGTTAATGATACCTACTGACACTTTGGACCAGATTGTGATAGAAATTGTCCTATTTGCTAAGATAAATATGTTGATTTTACTCTCCCATTGTACCATTTGTAACCACATTTAAATTCATATTCAGTGTTGACTCTGAAGAGTTTGGTAATGTCTATGATCACTGTGGACAAAAGCATCAATTATGAAATGCATGGTCAGAAATTCTGCCCAAGATCCCAATGAGGTTAGTAGTATCTTTTCCTATTGGAAACTTGTTTCAAGCCTCTGATGTGACTTACAACCTGAACCTATGTTGCTGTCACTGCTATATGCTGAACCCAGGAAACATGAGGGTATCCATCGTTTCTATTCCTTGGAAGACCCTATTGATGTCAATGATCTGTTTTGCTGCATGAGAACAGACTGAATTCCAAGGTTCATATTGATGTACAAAGTTATACATTGAGGTGAATGTTCTGAGCTGGCATTGGGGATAAGCTTGATGTCTGAGAGCTTACCTGCTGCTGAAAACTGTGCTGATGTATCTGATACATGAATGCATTTTTTTTTTGTAGACCTTGTTGTGGGTAATATCCTTGCTGCTCCAAGAAGAGATTTGATGTAATTGATCCCTCTTGCCCCCAGAGAAAAGATTTATGTCCATAATTCAACCTTTTCAATATCAGTGATACACTTGTCTGCAGACACCATACTATATCTACAATTCTTGCTCACAATAGCAAACAATATTAGAGATTTGTGCTGCCACTTTGGACCATGATGATCCTAACTGCCTACTGTAATATTATGATGGTAGCCATCCATATTGCTACATGTAACTCTGTTCTTATCCATAGACAGTGCTGCCTCTGAAGATCTTGTTAAAATCTATTATCCCTACTGCTAGAAGTCTCTGTCTTGAAGTTCACGGTAAATACTGTTGCCTAAGTCATGTTTACTTAAGTGTACTGTATTATAATCAGTTATGATTTTCATGCCTATGACCTGACATGTGACATGTAGCAGTGTTGATGTCAGTGCTGCCTTCTGACATCAGTAATCACGACAGTGATTATTGTTACTCTCAAGGTATTATGGTGCACAGGAATCTATGAAATGTCCATGATTTATGGAAATAGCCCCTCCTGTTTTTTTAATAATTTATATGCTCCTTACTGCAACCAGAAGAACTGAACACGATATCATTGATCCATCCTGGCAATGGAGAAAATGCTTATGTTAATACAATTCCCAGGTTCTGAATCTATGCTGATGTCAAAGATACACCTGGAAACAGTAACCAAGTTTTTTCCAAGATCTGTGCTACCACGGGCAACCTTGATTTCAGTGACCCCTGTTGCAAATGAGTATCATATTAGTATCATTAATTCAAAGTATTGTCAGAAAGTATTTTGATGTCCATAACCAATGATGGCACTAGCATCTATATTGAAATGCATAGTCTGTGTTGCTTCTGATGGAATTGTTCATATCAAGGAGTCCTGTGGCCACCAGAGTCTATTCTGAAGTTTAAGGTCAATACTGCTGCTTAAGGTCATGTTGTGAAGTGTTCTAAGATATGTTATATTGATTTCATTGATATAATGTGGGAAAAGATACCGTTGTTTTCTGTCCACAATGATTGATACCAGGATCATCCATGGATGTCCATGTTCTCTGCTGCCACTTGGAACATTAATACAAGCTACTCCAATTGCCACCAAAATATATACTGATATCATCAATCCACACTTCTGCCATCTGACACCATGTTAGGTATATGATGTGTACTGCCAGCTCTAACCAATTTGATGTCAAAGGCCTATCCTGCCACTGGACTGGACATTACTGTCTATGGTTTTATATGTCCTCTGAAAATGTGTACAAGCCAATGATACCTCCTGGCAACAAACAACATGGATTATCCCAGATGATGGCTGCCATTAGCCACAAGAAGATTAGGGATTCTTGCTGTCACTTTGGACCCTATTGATTATACCATTGATCTCAATTGCATAGGAAAATATCTTGATGTCACATAATCTTGCTGCCTGTGGTAAACATGTTGATATCCCAAGTCAGTGTTTGCTCTCAAGAGCTTGGTGATGTCTGTGTGCCCTACTGTCATAAGAATCTATCTTGAAGTTCATGAACAATGCTGCTACCTACTTCATGTGGAGTGTTCTGAGTTCCACCTCAGATATGTGTGTGATCCTACTTGCAACTGGAAGCTATACTGATATCAATAATATCTGCTTTCACCAGCAAAAAAGATGGTGTACATAGGTATTATTGAGATCCTACCTGCCACAGGTGACTATAGTGAATTCCTTGATGCATGCATGCAGCCCTCAATGCAGACCATATTCATTAAATACCCATTTTGACACCAGATTTGCTATTGATGTCAATGATCCATCCCGCCACTGGAGAAGAAATTTATTTGCATGATCTCTTCTACCCTCTGAGTCTACGATGATATCACAGATTTATCTTGCAATAAACACCATGGAATCTATACTGATGTTGGACCTGCACTCTGCAACAAATGTGTGCAAGCCCCAGGTTCAGCCTGTGTATGGTACTTGGTTGCTATTTCAGTATCTGAGAATCTCACTGATCCAAGTTGTTTGAATGTGTTGGTATTCCTTTAGAGTTCTTATCCCCCTTGGGGCCCTCAATTTTTCCCCCAACTCTACCATAAGAGACCCAAGCTCCATTCAATATTTGGCTGTGGGTGTCTGTATCTGTCTGAGCCAACTGCTGAGTAGATTCTCCTAGAGGACAACATGCTTCTGTCTGCAATCCTATCACTGTATCATTAATGCTGTCAGGGATTGGTTGTTGCCCATAGGATGGGTCTCTAGTTTGGGAAGTTATTGCTGTGCCATTGCATTAGTGTTTTCTCTATCCCTTGTCCATGTATTTCTCATAGACAGAATAAATTTTAGGTCCAAAGTTTGAAGATGTGTTGGTGTGACGATAGCTTCACTGGAGTTCCTACATAGTTACAAGAGGTGGACCATTCAGATTCCATAGCACAATATTGTGAGTCACAGTTAAGATCACTCACATTGATATTTGAGTACCTTCCCTTTCCCAGGTCTCAGTCTCATCCTCAACATGTCACACCCCTACACTCTATACCCCTGCAAGTTTCAGTTTTCCCTCCATTCTCATGGTCATCTAGACATCTACCCTGCCCCTTCCCACACTGGATTCTGAACACTGCCATGCCATTACCCATTCTTTCTCTCACCCAGTTAATTTTGCCCATCTGCTTCCCATGATTTTTTTTAAGTGAGATTCAAGCATCCTCACTTTGTCCTTTCTTCTTGTTTAGCTTCCTTGGGTCTTTGGAGTACATCAAGTTTGTCCTGTATTTTAAGACTAATTTCAACTAATATGTGACTACATGCCATACATGTCCTTTGGGGTCTGGGTTAACTAGCTCAGGATGATATTCTCCATTCCATCTATTTTCCTACAAAATCCATGATGTCTCTGATTTTAATACCTGTATAGTACTCCACTGTGTAGATGTGTCACATTTTCTTTATCCATCTTTCAGTTAAGGGACATCTAGGCTGTTTCCAGTTTCTGGCTATTATGAATAAAGCTATGAACATGGTTGAACAAGTGTTCTTTTGGGGACAGTGGAATATCTTTTGGGTATATGCACAGGAGTGTTAAGCTGGCTCTTGAATAGAACTATTTACAGTTTGCTAAGAAACACCAAATTGATTTCCAAAGTTGATGCAGAAGTTTGCAGTTCCGCCAGCATTTGAGGTATGTTCCCCTTGATCCACATCCTCACTAACATGTATTACCACTTGAATTTGTGATGTTAGCCCATACGATTATAGTATGATAGAATCTCAGAAATGTTTTGATTTGCATTTCCCTAATGACAAAGCACATTGAACATTTATTTAAGTGCTTCTTGGCCATTCAAGATTCTTCTGCAGTGAACTATCTGTACCTAATTTTTCACCTACGTTATTTGGGTTTCTGGAGGTTAACTTCTTGAGTTTTTGGTAAATTTTGGATATTAGTCCTCTATGGGATGTCAGGTAAGTGAAAATTTTTCATAATGTGTAGGTTGCTGACTTGTACTATGGGCTATGTCCTTTGCTTTACAGAAGCTTTCCAGTTTCATGAGGTCCCATTTTTCAGTTCTTGATCTTAGAGACTGAAGTATTGGTGTTCTGTTCAGGAATTTGTTTCCTATACCAATGTGTTGAACCTATTTCCTACTATCTCTTCTATGAGATTTAGTGTATCTGATTTATGTTGAGGTCTTTGGTCCATTTGGACTTCAGTTTTGTGCACGACAGATGTGGATCTATTTGTATTCTTCTATATACAGACAGCCAGTTAGACCAGCAAAACTTGTTGAAGATGCCTCCTTTTTCCATGTATACTTTTACCTTCTTTGTCAAAAATCAAATGTCCGTAGGTTTGTGGGGCCATTTCAGGATCATCCATTCAATTTAATTGATCCACCAGTTTATTTCTATAGTAATAGAATGCAGTTTTAATATTATTTCTCTGTATTATAAATCGAAGACTGGTATGGTGATACCTCTGGAAATTCTTTTAGTGGTTAAGATTGTTTTAGCTCTCCTGGGTTTTGTTTATCTGTATGAATCTTAGAATGGTTCTTTCAATGTCTGGAAAGAATTGTGTTAGAATTTTGATAGGGATTGCATTAAATCTATAAATTGCTTTTGTTCAGATGGTCATTTTCAATATGTTACTCCTAGTGCCCCATGAGCATTGAAGATTTTTCCAATTCTGATATGTTCCTCAGTTTCTTTCTTCAGAGAATTGAAGTTCTTCACTTTTAAGTCCTTACACATGCTTGATTAGAGTTGCACAAAGATATTTTATATTGTTCATGTCTATTGTACAGAGTTGTATTTTCCTAATTTATTTGTTGTCCCATTTATCATTTATCAAAGGAGGGCAGGCTATGTATTACTTTGAAATAACTTTATATTCAGCTGTTTTGCTGGAGGTGTTTATCAACTTGCTTATGTTTACAATAATATCATCTGCAAATAGTGATACATTGAATTCTTCCTTTCTACTTTGCATCTCTGTGAACTCCATCAGCTGTCTTATTGCTCTGGGTAGAACTTTTAATGCTATATTATATAAATAGTGCAAGAGTGGGGTGCATTCACTTGTCTCCAATCTAGTGGAAATGTTTGAAATTTCTCTACATTTAATTTTATGTTGTCCATTGACTTTCCATATACTGCTTGGATTATGTTTAGGTATGTGCCTTATATTCCTGATCTCACACTTTTGACATGAAGGGGTGGTGAATTTTGTTGAAGGCCTTTTCATCATATTATGAGATGATCATGTGAATATTTTCTTTCAATTTATTGATATGGTGGATTATGTGGATTGGTTTTCATATATTGAGCCATTCTCATATCCCTGGGATGAAGCCTACTTGATCATCATGGATGATATTCTTGATGTATTTCTGAAAGGGGTCAAAGTCACACTTAAAGAAATGTTCAAAGTTCTTAGTTATATGGGACTACAAATCAAAACAACACTGAGATTCCACTCTAACCCAATCAGAATGCCTAAGAATAAGAGCTCAAGTGACAGTACATGCTGGTGAGTATGTAGAACCCGAGGAACACTCCTTTATTGCTGGTAGTATTGCAAGTTGGTAGAAACACTATGGGAAACAATCTGGCTATTTTTCAGAAAAATGGAAATAGTTCTACCTGAAGAACCAGCTCGACTAATTTGGGCATATATCCAAAATATGCCCCACCATGTGCTCCACTATGTTCATATTAGGCTTTCATGTAATAGACAGAAGCTGGAAAGAACCCAGATGTCCCTCAATAGAAGAGTAGAGACAGAAAATGTGGTTTCTTTACATAATGGAATATTATTCAGCTATTAAGAATGAGGAAATCATAAGTTTTTCAGGCAAATGGCTAGAACTGGAAATTATCATCATGAGTTAAGTATCTCAGACCCAAAAGGGCATTCATAGTATGTACACACTAGTCAGTGGATATTAGCCAAAAAGTACAGAATACCTAGGATACAACCTACTGAACTTAAGAAGTTTAACAACAGAAAGGCACAAATGAGGATACTTCAATAACATTTGAGGGTGAAGAAAATAATCATAGGATTCAGGGGGATGGAGGAACCTGGGTGTGAGTGGGGAGATGGAACAGAAATGGGACAGGATCAGTTAGGTGGGACAGGAACGAAGCCCAAAGCAGTAGCAGAATGAGTGGAAATATGCAAGTTTGGGGGTGGGGTCCATGTGGGGGAACACTCTAGAAAGTACCATGGACCTTGGAGTTAAGACTCTCAGGACTTAGTGATATGCTCAACAATGGGGAGAGGGAACTTAAAAAGCATCCACCTCCATTCGATAGATAGGGCTTCAGGCAGATGGATGGGGTTACCAAAACACAGTTAAAATTTCTGACCCAGAATTGTTCCTGTGTAAAAGTACTTGAGGGACAAAAATGGAGAAGAGATGAAGGGAAAGGTGGTCCAGTGACAGACCCAAATTGGAATTCCTCTCAAGGGCCGGCTCTAAGAACTGACATTATTAATTTTTTTTTTTTATATATTTTGAAGTTTTATTAAGTTGCTTATTAAGTGACAAAGTAACAACTAAAATCAGAAGAAATATTTTAACTATATTTATGATGTGACATTGTATAAGGCAACTTTCTTTTTTTTTAATTTTTAATATTTTTATTACATATTTTCCTCAATTACATTTCCAATGCTATCCCAAAATTCCCCCATAGCGCCCCCCACTTCCCTACCCACCCATTCCCATTCTTTTGGCCCTGGCATTCCCCTATATTGGGGCATATAAAGTTTGCAAGTCCAATGGGCCTCTCTTTCCAGTGATGGCCGAATAGGCCATCTTTCGATACATATGCAGCTAGAGACAAGAGCTCCGGGGTACTGGTTAGTTCATAATGTTGTTCCAACTATAGGGTTGCAGATCCCTTTAGCTCCATGGGTACTTTCCCTAGCTTCTCGATTGGGACCCCTGTGATACATCCAATAGCTGACTGTGAGCATCCACTCCTGTGTTTGCTAGGCCCCTGCATAGTCTCACAAGAGACAGCTATCTTTGGGTCATTTCAGCAAAATCTTGCTAGTGTATGCAATGATGTCCGCGTTTAGAAGCTGATTATGGGATGGATCCCTGGATAAGGCAGTCTCTAGATGGTCCATTCTTTCATCACAGCTCCAAGCTTTGTCTCTGTAACTCCTTCCATGGGTGTTTTGTTCCCAATTCTAAGAAGGGGCACAGTGTCCACATTTTGGTCTTCATTCTTCTTGAGTTTCATGCGTTTAGCAAATTGTATCTTATATCTTGGATATCCTAAGTTTTGGGCTAATATCCACTTATCAGTGAATACATATTGTGTGAGTTCATTTGTGATTGTGTTACCTCACTCAAGATGATGCCCTCCAATGGCTTGTGCTGTAAGATCGAGAATTGACAAGTGGGACCTCATGAAACTGCAAAGCTTCTGCAAGGCAAAAGACACCATCAATAAGACAAAAAAACCACCAACAGATTGGGAAAGGATCTTTACCTATCCTAAATCAGATAGGGGACTAATATCCAATATATATAAGGAACTCAAGAAGGTGGACTCCAGAAAGTCAAATAACCCCATTAAAAAATGGGGCTCAGAACTGAACAAAGAATTCTCACCTGAAGAATACCAAATGGCAGAGAAGAACCTGAAAAAAATGTTCAACATCAATAATCATCAGGGAAATGCAAATCAAAACAACCCTGAGATTCCACCTCACACCAGTCAGAATGGCTAAGATCAAAAATTCAGGTGACAGCAGATGCTGGCGAGGATGTGGAGAAAGAGGAACACTCCTCCATTGTTGGTGGGATTGCAAGCTTGTACAACCACTCTGGAAATCAGTCTGGCGGTTCCTCAGATAATTGGACATAGTACTACCGGAGGATCCAGCAATACCTCTCCTGGGCATATATCCAGAAGATGTCCCAACCGGTAAGAAGGACACCTGCTCCACTATGTTCATAGCAGCCCTATTTATAATAGCCAGAAGCTGGAAAGAACCCAGATGTCCCTCAACAGAAGAACGGATACAGAAATTATGGTGCATCTACACAATGGAGTACTACTCAGCTATTAAAAAGAATGAATTTATGAAATTCCTAGCCAAATGGATGGACCTGGAGGGCATCATCCTGACATTATTACTGATGCAATGGTTTGCTGACAGACAGGAGCCTAGCATTGTTTGGCCTCCTAGAGACCCAAATAGCAGCTGAATAATTCAGTTGCAGATACTTATACCTAGAAATTGGACTGAAGTCGGGACCCCTATGGTGCAATTAGAGGAAGGATGGAAGAAGCTGAAGGGAAGAGTGACCCCATAGGAATACCAGCAGTATCAACTCATCTGGATGCCTAGAAGCTCCCAGAAACTGAGCCACCAACAAGGCAGCATGCCAGAGCTGGCTGGAGTATCCTGACACACATATAGCATAGGATTGCCTAGTCTGGCCTTACTGGGAAAATATGGGCCTAATCTTCAAATGACTTGAGACCCCATGGAGGGTGAAGTTCCAGTGTATGTGTGGGAGCATCCTCTTGGAAGAGGGGCAAGGGGGAGGAGGAATATGATGAGGAACTGTGAGGGGGTACCAGGGGCAGAAACAAAGCCAGGATTGATATATATATATATATATATATATATATATATATATATATATATATATATATATATGCAAATACATACAATACTCAAGGTCATCTTCAGCTACATAGTTAGTTTGAAGCCCACCCTGAGATACATTAGACCCTGTCTCATAAAAATATTATTAACTATACTCCTGTTAATAGAAATATAATTCCAGTTGGAATTGCCCCACTTAAATCTAGGATAACTAAGAGCTTTGTTGGCTTCTATTTGCCCTGAACTTGTGATAACTATTGTTTTTCTACCTGTCAAGAAAAAAATGAGACCTCTAATGTCCTATAATCAAAGGGTGTTCCTATGACATTGACCCAGAGGGAAGGAAACCTATGATAAGCAGACTGGAGTTAAAATGCTTAATCCGGCTCCCAGTGTGGAGACAGTGTCTTTTTGTGTCATTCTGATTTTCTTAAAAATTGGATATTTTATTCACTTACATTTCAAATGTTATCCCTTTCCAGGTTTCCCCTCTGCAAACAGCCTCTTCCAACCCCCTTTACCCTACTTCCATGAGGGTGCTCCCCCTCTGACCTAGCTACTACTGCCTCACTGCCCTAGCATTCCTCTACAATGGGACATCAAACCTTCACAAAACCAAGGGCCTCCTCTCACATTGATGCCAGATAAGGCCCCTTCAGCTTCTTGAGTACTTCTCCTTACTCCTCCACTGGCTTCCCTTTGCTCTGTCCAATGGTTGGCTGTGAGAATCCACATTTGTATTGGTCAGGATGTAGAAGACCCTCCCAGGAGACAGTTGTATCAGGCTCCTGTCAGCAAGCACTTCTTTCTTTATCAGCAATAGTGTCTGGGTTTGGTGTCTGCATGTGGGATGGATCCCCAGATAGGGTAGTCTCTGGATAACATTTCCTTCAGTCTTGATCCACTCTTTTTTTTTTTTCTTGTATTTCCTATAGAAAGGAGGAATTATGGATTAAAATTTTGGAACTGAGTGTGGGGTCCCATCCCTCAACCATGCCAACCTCTGGATATGATCTTTAAAGGTTCTCTCTCCCCTTTTGTGGTGTATTTTGGCTAATGTAATCCTGTTGGAGTCCTGTGAGTCCTTTGCTTTTTGGCATTGGGGACTTTCGGGTTGCTACATCCAGTTCCCCATCCCCATTTGCTATACACTGCTATTCAGGTTCCCGACCCACATTACATTTCCTCCATCTCCTCTGATATATGATTCTTCCCTCTTTTTCACCTACCCCTCTTCTCTTACATCCCAGTCCCTTTCACCCTCTATTTCCCATGAGTATTTTGTTCCCCTTTCTAAGTAGGGCTGAAGCATTCACACTGATCTTCCTTCTGCTTGAGCTTCATTGGCTCCATGAGTTGTATCTTGGGTATTCCATGTTCTTTGACTAATATTCACTTATCAGTGAGTACATACCATGCATGGTCTTTTGTGACTGAGTTACCCCACTCAAGACAATAGTTTTTAATTTTTTTAAATTTTTATTAGATATTTTCTTCATTTACATTTCAAATGCTATCCTGCAAGTACCCTATACCATGTTCCATGCACTGCTCCCCAACCCACCCACTCCCACTTCTTGGCCCTGGATTCCCCTGTACTGGGGCATATAAAGTTTGCAAGACCAAGGGGCCTCTCTTCCCAATACTGGCTGACTAGGCCATCTTTTGCTACTTATGTAGCTAGAGACACAAGATCTGAGGGCACTAGTTAGTTATTTTTTTGTTCCACCTATAGGGTTGCAGACCCCTTCAGCTCCTTGGGTATATTCTCTAGCTCCACAATTGGGGCCCTGAGTTCCATCCAATAGATGACTATGACCATCCACTTCTGTATTTGCCAGGCACTGGAATAGCCTCACAAGAGACAGCTATATCAGGGTCTTTTCAGCCAAATCTTGCAGGCATGTACAATAGTGTCTGCATTTGGTGGCTGATTATAGGATGGATCCCTGGATGGGGTAGTCTCTAGGTGGTCAATCCTTTCATCTTAGCTCCAAACTTTGTCTGTGTAACTCCTTCCATGGGTATTTTGTTCCCAATTCTAAGGAGAAATGAAATATCCACATATTGGTCTTCCTACTTCTTGATTTTCTTGTGTTTTGCAAATTGAATCTTGGATATTCTAAGTTTCTTGGCTAATATCCACTTATCAGTGAGTGCATATCAAGTGGTTCCTTTTGAGATTGGGTTACCTCACTTAGGATAATATCCTCCAGATACATCCATTTGTTGAAGAATTTCATAAATACATTGTTTCTAATAGCTGAGTAGTATTCTCTTGTGTAAATGTACCACATTTTCTATATCCATTCCTCTGTTGAGGAACATATGGGTTCTTTCCAGCTTTTGACTTTTATAAATAAGGCTGCTATGAACATAGTGGAGCATGTGTCCTTATTACCAGTTGGAACATCTTCTGGGAATATGCCCAGGAGAGGTATTGCTGCATCTTCCATTCGGACAATGTCAACTTTTCTGAGGAACTGCCAGACTGATTTCCTGAGTGTTTGTACAAGCTTGCAATGGCACCAGCAATGAAGGAGTGTTCCTTCACATCCATGCCAGCATCTGCTGTCACCTGAATTATCACACTTAGGCATTCTGACTGGTGTGAGGTGGAATCTCAGGGTTGTTTTGATTTGCATTTCCCTGATGATTAAGGATGTTGGACATTTTTTCAGGTGTTTCTCATCCCTTCAGTATTCCTCACTTGGGAATTATTTGTTTAGCTCTGTACCCCATTTTTAATGGGGTTACTTGAATTTCTGTGGTCCAGTGTCTTGAGCTCCTTGTAGATATTGGATATTAGTTCCCTATCAGATTTAGGAGTAGAAAAAAATCCTTTCCCAATCTGTTGGTGGTCTTTTTGTTTATTGACAGTATCTTTTGCCTTACAGAAGTTTTGCAATTTTATGAGGTCCCTTTTGCTGATTCCTGATCTTACTGCACAAGCCATTGCTCTTCTGTTCAGGGATGATTCCACTTTGCCTATAACTTCCAGGCTTTTACCTACTTTATCCTCTATAAAATTTAGTCTGGTTTTATGTGGAGTTCTTTGATCTACTTAGACTTGAGCTTTGTACAAGAAGATAAGAATGGATCAATTCGCATTCTTCTAAATGATAACCTCCCTTTGTGCCATCATCATTTGTTGAAAATGCTGTCTTTTTTTCCAATTCATGGTTTTAGATCGATCCCTTGTCAAAGGTCAAGTGACCATAGGTGTGTGAGTTCATTGCTGGGTCTTCAATTCTGTCCCATTGATCTCCCTGTCTGTCGCTGTACCAGTACCATGCAGTTTTTATCAAAATTGTTCTGTAGTGCAGCTTGAGGTCTGGCATGGTGATTCCACCAGAGTTTCTTTTATTGTTGAGAATAGTTTTTGCCATCCTAGGTTTTTTGTCATTCCAGATGAATATGCAAATTGACCTTTCTATCTCAGTGAAGAATTGATTTGGAATTTTGATGGGAATTGCATTGAATATGTAGATTGCTTTTGGCAGGATAGCCATTTTTACTATATTAATCCTGCCAATCCATGAGCATGGGAGACATTTCCATCTTCTGAGATCTTCAATTTCTTTCGTCAGAGACTTGAAGTTCTTGCCATACAGATCTTTCACTTCCTTAGTTAGAGTCACACCAAGGTATTTTATATTTTTTGTAACTATTGTGAAGGGTGCTGTTTCACTAATTTCTTTCTCAGCCTATTTATCCTTTGTGTAGAGAAAGGCCACTGATTTGTTTGAGTTAATTTTATATCCAGCTACTGCACTGAAGCCGTATATCAGGTTCAGGAATTCTCTGGTGGAATTTTTAGAGTCACTTATATATACAATCATATCATCTGCAAATAGTCATATTTTGACTTCTTTCCAATTTTTATCCCCTTGATCTCCTTTTGTTGTGGTATTTCTTTGGCTAGGACTTCAAGTACTATATTGAATAGGTAGGGAGAAAGTTGGCAGCCTTGTCTATTCCCTGATTTTAGTGGGATTGCTTCCAGTTTCACTCCATTTAGTTTGATATAGGCTAATGGTTTGCTGTATATTTTTTATTGTTTAGGTATGGGCCTTGAATTCCTGAGTATATTAAAAATGTCACTGAAGTCCAACTTGGTGGACCAATGAATTTTACTGGGATTCCTTAAAGGAATATGTGCAAGGGGTTACTTACAGGAGCAGAAATGACTCAAAGGCAGCTGCATCACCAAAGCCCACCACAGCATGGGCGAGAGCTCACAAAGCCGGGGACCTGGAGCACACTGCACGGCCTGCAGGCAGCACAACAGTTTGGAGAGAGTCTTCCACGTGCCTCAGTGGGTCTATACCTCTTCCAGGCAAGGTAGCTCCAGCTCTGCTGGTTTCTACTTCTTTCGGGAAACTAGTCTCATCTTCCAAGATACTCCTCAATTGTAGCTCAGCTTTCTGCATCTGAGAAGGACTCTCAGCTTTTAGTCCTTCCTCTGGCATGGAGGAGCCTAATGACTGTTTTAAGTTTGGGGGACTCCTTGAAGCTGTTTGGAGGTGTTTGCCTTCCTGCTTAAAGAGCTTCCTGAAGCTCTTTTGAGTTGTTTATCTCCCTGCTTAAGGAGATTCCTGCAGGGTGGAAGGTTTCGATCCTCTGAGGACACTATTATACAACAATATATTAAGGGCTTTGGGAGTTATATTACTAATAAATTCAACTGTACTTGGATTGTACAGTTAATAATAATTTTATATGTCACATTATAATATAGTAGAAGTAATAATAATAATAATAATAATAATAATAATAATAATAATAATTTCAACTGTGCCTTACCCTGATAACATGGTTTCACATATACATGGGATTATGGTAGCCTCCGGACCCATCCTCTGTCCAGGTAGCTGGACCATGATAATGGATTTTATACTCAGATGGCCATTAATTTTATTTATAGTTGCCAATTTGTAGGGCACACCATTTACTTTGAGATTTCCTGTACTTATAATTTCTAAATGGTCCCCTCTGGTAAGTTGGAACAGGAAGAAAACTGTACAGCTAGACCCTAACACACACAATCCTGATGGGTTGAGCAGAAGTATAATCTAGGCTGTGTCCCTCACATATCTGATATAGTCCACAGAGGGCATGGTACCTGATATCTGCATTGACACTGTTTCAGGCCAGTCAGAGATGAGAGAAACTAGACAAGGGATAGAGGTTTTGTTCAAAGTGGTTTGGGAACCAAAGCATTGGATTTCCTAATCCACTGCATTATAAAATCTTTGGCCCAGGTATGTGGTGCTTCCAGCAGAAGTTTAAATCACACTTCCACTAGGTAAGTCAGTTTTCCACAACAACTGAAGTATTATTTTGGTTTTGGTTTTGGTTTTGGTTTTGATTTTGGTTTTGGTTTTGGTTTTGGTTTTGGTTTTGGTTTTGGTTTTGGTTTTGGTTTTGGTTTTGGTTTTGGTTTTGGTTTTGGTTTTGGTTTTGACAGGGTCTCATTATGTAGATCAGTGTAACCAGGAACACACTGTGTAGTAGTCCAGGCTACCATCAAACTAACAGAGGCCTCTGACTCTGGAGTGCTAGGTTTAAAGGCATGTGCTACTACCACACCTAGCCCCAATTGAAGTTTTAGGGAGTTAAACTGTACTGGCTACTTTTGTGTGAACTTGACACAGATAGAGTTATCACAGAGAAATGAGCTTCAGTTGAGGAAATACCTCCATGAGATCCAACTGTAAGGCATTTTCTCAATTAGTGATCAAGGGGGAAAGGCCCCTTGTGGGTAGGACCATCTCTAGGCTGTTAGTCTTGGGTTCTATAAGATAGCAGGCTGAGCAAGCCAGGGGAAGCAAGCCAGTAAGGAACATCCCTCCATGGCCTCTGCATCAGCTCCTGCTCCCTGACCTGCTTGAGTCCCAGTCCTGACTTCTTTCAGTGATGAACAGCAATGTGGCAATGTGAGCTGAATAAACCCTTCTCCCCCAACTACTTCTTGGTCATGATGTTTGTGCAGGAATAGAAACCCTGACTAAGACAAATTGGTACTGGGAGTGGGGTATTCCTGAGAAAACCTGACCATGTTTTGGGGAGGATTGTGGAAGGACTTTGGAACTTTGGACTTGAAGATCCATTTGTTGTTAAGAGCTCTGTCAGATGTTGTATAGGAGCTTGGAAGATAATGTTGAGAAAAGTACAGAAGATGGAGGTCTGGATTGTGAAATTTCAGAGGGAATATTAAAGACACTTTCAGGGCCATTGCTGTTTTGATTGTGAAGATTTTGTATCTCTGGTTAGCTGGGGCTGAAGAATCAGCTGTGGTTAAGAAGATACTAGAACTACTAAAGCAAAAACTTTCCATTACTGGGACTATTGATGCTGGTTAGCTGGAGCTAAGAATTTAGTGGTAATTAAGAAGAGACCAGCATTATTGAGGTGACATCTTCTGGGAAGTGTTTTCTGAAAGCACCAAGAGGGTGTGCTCCAGAGATAGCCAAGATTGTACTCCTGCTGAAGCGGGACTTGGTAATATGTAAGGGTCTCGCAGGTGGTACTGGTTTTGAAGGCATGAAGGGATCACGCACAGCAGCTGAGGCTCGGCACTGTGAGAGGCTATGAAAGGCCATTGGTGAAGGTGTAGCCTCAGTTGCAATTGAAGGCCCAGGACTGAAGGGGTCATGCAGTGTTTTGGACATGCCAGTTACATGAGATGACCACCAAGAGCAGCAGCAGCAGTGGAGTACAGTTGTCTGGAGCCCAGAGGATGACGCATGTGCTACAAAGGGCATGGCTAGAGAAGTGACCCAAGCCCTTGGTGGAGCCCAGAAGATCGTGAGTTGGATCCCAGACATTGGATGGTTGGAGATTGATTTTTGCTTTGATTGTAACTGTACCTTTATATTTTCCCTCTTGAAGGAAGAAACTGTTTTAGTGGAGCCCACAGTTAAGAGACTTTTAATTGTAAAAATACTTTGGATTTTAAAAGAGATGGATATTTTAAAGAGATTGAAATTTTAAGAATATGTAAAGACTATGGGACTTTTAAAGTTATTTATATCTTGGGGATGAATAAGAATGCAAGGGTTGAGGCTTACTAGTGATGTGTTTGTGTGTCAAGTTGACAAGGGGTCAATTGTACTGACTAGATTTGTTTCAACTTGACATAGCTAGAGTTATCACAGAGAAAGAAGCTTCAGTTGAGGAAATGCCTCCATGAGATCCAACTGTAAGGCATTTTCTCAATTAGTGAACCAGGGGGAAAAGCCCCTTGTGGGTAGGATCATCTCTGGGCTGTTAGTCTTGGGTTCTATAAGAGAGCAGGCTGAGCAAGCCAGGGGAAGCAAGCCAGTAAGGACTATCCCTCCATGGCCTCTGCATCAGCTCCTGCTCCCTCACCTGCATGAGTTGCAGTCCTGACTTCTTTCAGTGATGAACAGCAATGTGTGAGAATTTCGCTTTCTTTAAAAACCCAGTAATGTTATATGAGTACTTTTTTGTTTTGTTTTGTTTTAATCTCACGTGTGTCCCCAGCTGCACATAGTTTATGTTTGAAATTCTAGGGACTCTTGAGAGGGTATAAATGCAAGAGCTCCTGAGAGGACCTGGGGCAGTTGCTGCTACTCCTGTTGCATCTGCTTGTTATCGCTGGTTTAAATGAACAGTGCTCTAGCCACTGGAGCAAGGTTGTGCATTTATGTGTGTTAAAGGGCAATGATAGATATACATTGTTTCAAGAAGAAAAACAATTCCAAAATTCAGCTCACAAAGTAGGGTATTACCTTGATATAAAAACTGTTTAATGTTAATTAAAAAATAGTTGGATAGGGGCTAGGAAGTTGGCTAACTGTGTAAAGTGCTTGCACTCACAGTAAATGCTAAGTGTGCCAGCACTTGTGTGTAACCCAGCCCTGGAGGAGAGGAGAGAGATAGATGCCGGGGCTTGCTGAAGTACCAGTGTAGCTGAAAGGGCCAGCTCCAAGTTCAATGAGAACAACTATCTCAAAATAAGATGGACAGAAATGGAGAAAGTCACTCAGCAGCTTATCTGGAATGATGAATTCATTTAAGTAAATTTAGAAAAACAGTATGATTGATTTAAAAGAAATGTTGAAATACTGAATATTTGGTAAAACAAATATTTCAATTCTTTCTATCTATAAATGAATATTTGAAATAATGAGGAATAAAGATTAACAGCTTAAGAATGAATCTAAACACAATGAACAGGCCACTGACACAGTATGTGCATATTTGTGAGTTTTAATTATGATATATTTTCAATACACATAATAGTATGTTGGATTATATATATATATATATATATATATATATATATATATATATATATATGTTGAATCTACCTGAATAAATAAAATACTAAATCTAAAAAAAAAAAGAATCTAAAAATCAAACTTCTATATGTTTGCTGAACATCGAAATAGAAGATATTCTTGATCATTTATGTTTGAAGACACATGTGAAGCATTCTTTTTTTAGTTTTTTATTTCAGTTTTTAATTAGGTATTTTCTTCCTTTATATTTCAAATGTTTTCCCCAAAATCCCCCAAATCTGCACCCCCACTCCCCTACCCACCTACTCCCACTTCTTGGCCCTGGTGTTCCCCAAATACTGAGGCATATAAAGTTTGCAAGATGTTGAATATGCCTGAATAAACAAAATACTAATACTAAAAAAAAAAGAATGAATCTAAAAATCAAACTTCTATATGATTGCTGACCATCAAAATAGAAGGCATTCTTGATCATTTATGTTTGAGACACATGTGAAGCATTCTTAATCATTAGGTAAGTTTAGGTGTCATTTATCTGAAGGCCAAGCACAATGAAATGATGTTTTGATGCCTTTATGAGAATACAAAAATCCATGTCTCAAACTAATATTTATACATTTTTTCAGTTACATTTAATGTGTTAGTGTTATGAAATATAACATGGCAAGGGAGTACCTTTGGAGGGCTAATGCCAGGTGTTCCCCTGAGAAATTATACCATGCAACAGACCTGGTATAAAATGGATTTATTGGGGGAGGGGAGAGGAGTGAGGAACTGGGGAAGAGATAGAGGCAGACAGACAGAAGCAAAGCCATTAGGTCAGAAAATGTAGGGCAGAGAACAGATAGAGGGGAAGCTGGGAACAAAGACAGACAGAGATCTCAGAAAGAAGAACAATGGGAACAGAGAGAAGGGGCTGGGCCTGAAACAGTGAGAGGGGACTAATCAGTCCTTTTATCCTGCCTCACAGTTAGCAGTTTAGTTTGTTTCAA
The DNA here is from genome assembly GCF_978045245.1 of Mus caroli. NCBI lineage: Eukaryota > Metazoa > Chordata > Mammalia > Rodentia > Muridae > Mus > Mus caroli. Next base: position 114,690,634 of record NW_028227260.1, on the reverse strand, counting down.
GAAACAAATACACTTTCTTTCAATGAATTTTGTAAGTGAACAGGAAATATTCTCATCTCTCAGAGCTGACAGTGTTAATTTTATAATGTTTATAGGAGATTTTTGTGGGACTATTTTCTTAAAAACAGTGTAAGCCAGATATGTTGTCACATACCTGTAATAGCACCTACATGGAATGCTGGGATCACCTTGAACCTAAACATTCTAGACCTTCCTGGACAATAAACAACAGACTAAGTGGCTATCACAAAAATGAAATGAAATGAAATAAAATCAAACCAATGAACCTTCTATATTTGTATCTCATACCTTTGGGAACTAATAAGATAATGATTAAAAATAAATTTCAATTATCTTTATCAATAAAAATAATTAGAAATGTTATGAAGGTTAAAAAAAATCACAACAGGGAGGGGGGAGGGACCTGGGTGTGAAAGGGGACAAGGAGGGGAAGAGAGGAAAATGATCAGGTATTGCGGGGGTGGGGAAAAGAACTGAAGCGCTTAGGACCAGCAAAAAGAATGGAAAGAGGCATGTTTGATAGGTAGGAGGTTATAAAACCCTCTAGTGTAGGAAGCCGTGATAATACATGCCGTCACTAGATGGCGCTAAGCTCCGTTGTGCGCATGTGCAGGAGCAAATGCCTGCCAAGTCACTAGTCTGTCCCCTGGGACATTTGAGACTGTGGGTGGAACCGCCAGTAGTATTAACATGTCACACCTGTGGGTATATATAGCAACACTTTTCTATCCTTCTTTGTTCTACCTCACGATTATGAATACAGTGTAACCACGAAATGTCTTGACTTGTGTTCTGTGTGCATTCCTGCGGGACAGGAATAGCACAGGACACTCTAGAATGTACAAGAGACCTGAGAGGTGAGAGAATCTCAAGACTCAAAGGGAGGGACCTTAGATGAAATGCCCTGCAGTGGGGTGAGGGAACTTGTAGAGCCCTCCAGTGGAGAAACAGGACATCAAGTGGAAAGATTGGGTTGCCATCCCACAGTCAAAAGCTTTAACCCAGAATTGTTCCTGTCTGAAAGAAGGACAGGGACAAAAATGGAGAAAAGCCTAAGGAAAAGGAGATCCAGTGACAGGCCCAAATTGGGATGCAGCTCAAGGAGAGGCATCAAGGCCTGACACTATTACTGATGCTATGGTGTGCTCACAAAAATGGGCCTATCATGACTGCCCTCTGAAAGACCCAACCAGCAGGTGAAAGAGACAGATGCAGAAATTTACATGCAACCAATGGACAGAAGCTGGGAACCCCTGTGGTTGAATTAGGGAAAAGCTAGAAGCAGCTGAGGAAGAGGGCGACCCTGTAGGAGGACCAACAGTCTCAAATAACCTGGACCTCCCAGGATCTCTCAGACACTGAGCCACCAACCAGACTGCATACAGCAGCTGATTTGAAGCCCCCAACACATATACAGCAGAGGACTCCCGTGTTGGACACAGTTAGAGAAGGTGCATCTAACCCTCAAGAGACTTGAGGCCACAGGGAGTAGGGAGGTCTGGTGGGGTGGGGGTAGGATGGTGGGGACATCCTTTTGGAGATGGGGAGTGGGGGCGTGGGGGGCATGGCAGAAGGAGTTATGGCATGTGGAACAGTCAGAGGGCAGACAAGGAGGGGGATAAAGTCTGGACTTTAAAAAAAGATTAAAGAATAAATTTTAAACAATTCACTACATTAGTGTGTGAAAGTTCGGTACAAAGGAATATTTGCCACTCACTTATTCATTTAGATTTTGTTTGGAAGTTAATATAAAGAGGCTCTTACACTTAAACAAGAAAATGATTAAAGATGTTTAAAAATAAAGGAGTTCTATTTTGACTCTAGAGGTATACCTCCTAGTTGACTTTATAATCACATCAGTGGGGTTTAACTTCCTTCTTAGAATCATCAGAATAACAAGGATTAAAGAGTCTTTCAAACTCAGTTACATAGGGGAAAAAAAAGTTAGCAATTTTTTTTATTTGGTTACAAATGTACCAGCAAGTAAAAAATATGTATGCTTCATTAGTCTGAAGATGGGAAAGTAGATGAGTACTTCAGAGTATGCTTCATAATGTCTCTTTTAAACACAGACATTTATTTTCTCAGTTCACCATCTACATCAAAAAGCATATCATCGTTGTTGTTCTCCAAGTTCATCAAACCCTAAAACAGAAAAGCACTTCTTACTAAACAAACTCCCAAGCATACAAATAGGAAAGATTCTGTGCAAATGATGTATAGACGTGCTATATATAGTTAAGCCAGATAATTATACTGTTAATAAACTATGAGGTACATCTGAGGACAAATTCCCAGTTTATCATTTCATGTCTTCAATAATTCCTACAAAGTCATTAGGATTTTACAGATAATATCAGTCACTTCAGTCAGAAATAATTCAAAATAGCAAGTAGTTAAACTTTTTGATTCCTAAAACATATTTAGTTTCCTAAGGACATTTTATTGACTATGCGCATACCTCCATGCACACCTCCATGGACTTCTCATGCATGTCTTTAATTGCTTCCGGGGTCTGGCTCTGACTACATTTGGACAGTTTTAATGCTTGTTGTTCTTTTTGATAATTGCTCTACAAATGTAAAAGGAAAACATTACTATAACAATTCTGTTCATTTTGTTGTTACTGCCATGCAGCATGAATGCTAGGCTAAGATTCAACCACTAAATATATCTCCAATACTAAAATGTTTACGTGAGCAAAAATAATTCAATATGAAACTTAAAAGGAATAGTTTTCTACGTGATTTAACATTTTAACAACTATGACTAAATATACTTATATTTTTAAGTAACATGAAATACAACTATACTATCAATTGTGGGTTAATAAAACTTTTTTTTTTTATGAGAAAGTGTTTGCCATGCTGCAGAGACTGGCCTTAGCCTCCAAGTACTTAGGTTTATAGGCATGCACCATGTAAACATGAACTTGGTAAAATCATAACCCTGGAAGCTTAACTCTAGCTAGTGTTAATGCTTTTATCATACAATGGCCTCCTTTTACTAAATAGCAGAAGCAATCCCAAGAGTTGGTTCACTACCTCATCTCTGTATGTACCCCCAACCTAAAGTGTATGTTCCACGTCTTCAACTTTCTCTTCCATTCTTAAGGATGCCTTACACTATTCTTTTCTAAGTCCAACATCTTCACTTGTCTCAACTATTGTCAAGAGTTTCAGCAATTGTAACTGCTATTTTAAATTTATGACTCCAGCTGGCTGTCAATGTAATGCCTATAAAACTAACTTTTATAAAGTTTGAGTTACAATGATCACAAGATCTAGTCTTGATCACTTAAAGACATCCTGCCTCAAAATAAAGTGTAAAGAGATGTCTGGGGAAAAAGTTTAGTGGTAGATTGGTTTTCTCTAGGTTTCAATCTCAAGTAACACATGGAAGTAGTAATATACATTTCTCTTTGTATTCTTTATGTTGGCACACAACCATGGTAATTTGCATTTTATAAAAAATTAAGACAAGCTCTTTATACCTTTTCTCCTTGGGACACTACATTCCTATTTTGTCCTTTATATATTGTGATCAGTTTAACCTCACACTTCCACTCAAATCATCCTGATTAAGTACAATGACCTCATCTTTGCGTATTTTCCATTTAAAAATCATACACATGCATATATATGGAGACAAAGGATTAATATTGGGTGTCTTCTTTGGTTGCACCCTACTGTTTGGGAGACAGGATCTGACTGAACCTAGAGCTCATCCATTAGGCTACACCTGGTGGCTAGGAAGCTCTGGGAATCTTCTTATCTCTGAACTAAATCTGAGTTTGGTGGTTCTAAAATGCTCACCACCACACTAACTTTTATTGTTGTGGTGGTTTGTTTTTAGTTTTGCTAGTTTGTTGGTGGTGGTTGTGTAGGTGGTGGTAGTGGTGGTGGTCTGTGCATGCATGCCTACTCAGGGAATATAAGCTCGGGTCTCCATGCCTACACTGAGAAAGATTACCAAATAAACCATTTTCCAGCCCTGCAAATCTATCTTATTTGGCCCATTAGCAACATATGACACAGTTAGTGAACTTTTCTTCCTTAAAAGTTTTCCTTCACTTATGGTAGTATTCTTTCTACCAATTGTTCTCTTCCCTTGCTGGTTCCCTCTCAACCCCCCCCCCTTGCCACATGCAGAATTACAAATATTTAAGTTCTCTGGGGGTCTGTCTTTAGATTCCTCATTTACACTGATGATCACTCCCCCTTGAAATTTCATCCAGAGATCAAGGTATAAAAATTGCCTTCAATTGGAGTATTTTTTTTTTTTTTATCTTCAGTCCCTATCTCTTTCTTGAACTGACATATAATGGCAGCTTCCTCAATGCCTTCCCAGGCAGGAATGGATCTCCTGGTCCTTTCATATTTAATACTTCTGAAACTATTAAACCATCAAATAAAAATGTAGTTAATATGGTCATCATCTCAGGTCTTACTTGGAAACCATGTGATGACTACAGTCATTGGTACAGTAATGGAGAGATGATCTAAGATAGTTTGGTGATATTCTTCCACAGGAATATTCTGCTAGGGTCGTTGAGACAGCCTGATGGAAACAGGTTGTTTCCATCCACTGTTGTTACTAAATCTGTACTAAGTTATGATGGTAAGAACTGATTTACCAGTTTGAATTGGCTTTCTAATATTAACAACAGAGTCCAGATGACACCAGTAACTAAGCTTTCACTCTCCTATCAACTGTACCTGAGGCTGACATACTGTGCTCACTTTTGTAAAAAGTGGTAATCCTCTTTTCATCTTTCAGCAAATGTCTGCCTCTTGAAAATTTATGATCTTGACTACCATAAAATACCTAGTGGTTTTCATGATATAGTAGTATGTGATCATACTTCTCTGGTTTACAATTCAGTAGGACTAGAACAGAACAAAGGATAGATAGATAATGAAACTTAATTTAGGTTCATGTGCCCAACACAAGGCTAGTTTCTCCATTCCTACCTGATACTTAGTTATACTAGGTTAATTATAAAGTTAGTTATGATACTAACCATTGATTTTTCTTGTTCTTCATTGAATTTCTGTATATCCATATCAAACTTCTGAAATGTAGTTATATTCTGCTCACACAATTTGTGGTTGATCACCTCGCTGTAAAGCAAAGTAATGAAAGCAGTCACATTTCATACCAATATGAAAAAAGAACACTCAAAACAAATTAAATAGACCATTTCATACTATAAAAAGAAAAACAGCAGTACAAAATTATCTAATGGGAAATCATTACAGATTTTTCCCTAACAGATTATCAGAGACATCTTCTTTTATGTTTTAGCTTTTTAAAATTAAAGAGGTTTTAATACATATACATCTTAATTTAGGAAATTAATCGTATTTCAAAGTATTTTTTCATTAATTTCTACCAAATATAAGGTCTAATTTATTTTCCTATATTTATTCAGTTAAGACATACTGCAAAACATAAGTCAATTAAAATATATAAATTGTCTGCATATGTAATTGATCCTTTTCCATATTGTTATAATAAACCATAAATTACATTTCTAAGATTTTTTGCAAGACTTCTGTGTTTCCACAATGAAATTAAATCAAATTTTAAAATCTAATTAACAGGTACTTAAAGTAGAAAATAAAAATTTTCACAGATTTCTGAAAATTAGGTTTAGTTTCCTCGAAGGCATGAAGTTATAGGGTTAAATGCTTAGACAAAATCAAAGACACATATTTTTTACTAAAATCTCACACATGGCTTTTTTTTTTTTAAACTTAGCCATTTATAATTTTTTAAATGATACAAATGTGACCCTACCAAACTAAAACCTCTACCTCTCCCATTTGTTCATTTGCCAAAGTCATTCTAATTTCTGGTTGCTTTCTTTGAAAGAATCTTTGATATAAGTTTCCATGTGTTTTCTCTTTATGTGGCTCCAGGTCCAAGGTATCTCAAATAATCATCTGATATCTATGGGCAACAGGCACATATGTGGTGCACATATATACCTATAAGCAAAACACTAATATACAAATATGTCTGAAAAATAAGTATTAAGAGCATTGTTTCCTAAGCCATGTAAGATATTTTGGGCCTATGATCCTAGTCTAGGAAGCTTAAGCAGGAGTTTTCCAGTGTATAGGACAACATAGATTACATAGCAAAATTCAGGCCAGCCTGAACTACATAGTGAGACCATATCTCAAAGAAAAATTATTGTCTTCTAAGAAAGCTAATGTAACATTCAATTACATATAATTTAAAACAGATTCTTTTGGATCTGAGTATCATTCTCTCACTGGTTAGTAAAGCTATCTTTTACTTTCAGTTACATAATTCATTTTATGAAAAAACAAAACAAAACAAAACAAAAACCAGTGAGGGGATTGGAGAGATGATTCAGCAGTTAAGAGCACTGGTTCCCTTCCAGAGATCTGAGATTGGATTCCCAGCACCTCCAAGATGGCTCACAACCTATAACTCCAGTTCCAGGGGAATCAATGCCTTCATCTGGCCTCCTCAGGTACCAGACATACAAGCTGTGTGCAAGCAAAACAAACATACCCATAAAATAAAATTTTAAAAAAAGTAATAAGGGTTACATTAAAGAATTCAGTTTTGCACTGTGTCAAATAAAGAAGCACAGAGGAGTCCTAGAAAATAAAATGACTTAATATAAAATTAATACTAGGTCAATGAAAAACTGTTGAATGTACAGAATTTTGTATACATATCACTTAGGTTTGAATACATGGAAGTATAAAAAAGTTTACATCTTTTTTTTTCCTCTAAAATACCTTCAAAGCAGTTATGAAGATACCTCAATAGTTAAGAGGGTTTACTGTGAAAGGAGGAGGTTTGCAAATTTGAATCTAGTACCCATCTTGAAAACCAACCATGGATGGTTGCTTCTACAATAGCAGCACTGTGGTAGGCAAAGTGAGAATTGCTAGGACTTGCTGGCTGCTTGTCTAACTGGATGTTCAGTGACAGAACCTGACTTAAGGGAATAAGGTGGAAAGTAATAGAGCGAAAACCAACATCCTCCTCTGCCCTCCACATTTGTATTTATGCACCACACACACACATACAAAAAAATAAAAATTAAGTTTAATTAATGTCACACCTCTGCAAAAAGCACCATTTTCACTTCTGTACCACAGGAAAAAGTAAGTCCATGATGCTAAATCAAAAATATTTGCAAGAGTCTGTGTCATGAGTAGACCTTGGGTGCTGACTCTGCAACTAGTCCTACAATACCCAGAGGAAGCTCAACTCCCAGGTGCTCTAACACACCCAGGATCACAGCAATGGCATCAACATCAGGAGTAACTTGAGTCCCTAAGGATCCAGGGACACAGGAACTCCTGCCTTGCCAGTGGCATGGATTCCTTCTGGTCTGAAACTGCACCTGGATCAGACCTGGGGTACTGGCTCTGCACCCACTCTTAAAACACCCAGAGGAAGCATGACTCCCAGGTATTCTGAAATGCCCAAGATCACAGGATTACAGAGGAAGCTCAACTCCCAGGAGATCAGAGACACCCAGGAACACTGGAGTTCTGACAGAAGATCACAGCTGAGGGCACGACATCTTTCCCAACACCCTGTGTATGTGGGACCCCCACAAGAACCAGGGAAACAAAATCATCCTCCCAGCCAGAGGCACGGGTTCCTTGCAGCTTGCAACTGTGTCTAGAGAAAACATAGGGCTCTGGCACCCCACCAAATCTTGCAACACCAAGAAAAAGCTTAACTCCAAGGAGCTCTGACACAGCAGGATCTCACTAGATTGTTCACACCAGGATTTCAGGATCCAAGAGGCAGCATGACTTCCAGGAGTTCAGACACACCCAGAATATCAGGATCGCAGGATCCCAGGATCCCAGATAGCTGGACTCCAATGAGTTCTGACACAACCAGGATTACAGGAGGGACAGGCTCCAGTCAGAGACTGCAAGGGAAGGTAGCACCAAAGAAAATGAGATAGCAAGAGTTAAGTGCAAGAATATAAATATAGAAACCAAAACTAGTCGGCATCATCAGAACAGGTGAAGGAATTGAACAAAAACCATCTAGGATCTAAAACTGGAAATAGAGTTTAAAAACTCACAAAGACAGATGAACCTGGAGAAAGAAAACCTAGGAGACATAGATGCAAGCATCTCCAACAGAATACAAGAGATAGAATAGAGAATCGCAGGTACAGAAGATACCATAGATACACTGACAGAACAGTCAAAAAATGCAAAATGAAAAAATCTCCTAACCCAAAACATCCAGGAAATCCAGGACACAGTGAGATGACAAAACCTAAGAAAAATAGGTATAGAGGAGAAAAAAGATTACAAATCAAAGGGCCAGCATATATCTTCATCAAAGTAATAAATGAAAACTTTCCCAATCTAAGGAAAGAGATGCACATGAACAAACAAGAAGCCTACAGAAATCCAAATAAACTGGACCAGAAAAAAATTCTCGCTGACACATAATAATCAGAACAACAAATGCACTAAATAAAGATAGTATATTAAAAGCAGTAAGGAAAAAAGGTCAAATAACATGAAAAGGCACACCTATTAGAAATACACCAGACTTCTCACCAGAGACTATAAAACCAGAAGATTCTGGACAGATGATACACAGACCCTGAGAGAACACAATTGCCAGCCCAGGTTACTATACCCAGCAAAACTCAAAATTACCATAGATGGAGAAACCAAAATATTCCACGATAAAACCAAATTCACACAATATCTTTCCACGAATCCAAACCTTCAAAGGTAGATGGAAAACTACAACACAAGGAGGGAAACACTACACCATACAAAAATCAAGAAAGAAATCTTCTTTCAACAAACCTCAAAGAAGGTAGCAACATAAACATAATTCCACCTCAAACAACAAAAGTAACAGGAAACAACCAACAGTCACTGGTCTTTAATATTTCTTAATAGCAATGGATTCAATTCCCCAATAAAAAGACATAGATTAATAGACTGGATACATAAACAGAACCCAGGATTTTGCTGCATACAGGAAACCCACCTTAGTGACAAAGACAGACATTACCTCAGAGGAAAAGCCTGGAAAATCTTTTCCAAGCAAATATTCCCAGGAAACAAGCTGGAATAGCCATTCTACTATGGAATAAAATCAACTTATAACCAAAATAATTTTTTGTTGTTCTTTTTTGTTTTTGTTTTTTAAAGATAAGGACTGTCACAATACTTGTCAAAGGATGAATCAACAAAGATGAACTCACAATTCTGAACATCTATGCTCCAAATGCAAGGAAACCCAAATTCATAAAAGAAACTCTACTAAAGCTCAAAGCACATATTGTACCCTATAATAATAGTGGGAAAATTCAACACCCCACTCTCAACAACGGACAGATCCTGGAAACAGAAACAAAACAGAGACACTGTGAAACTAACAGAAGTTTTGAAACAAATGGATTTAACAGAGGTCTATATCTATAGATATCATAGAACATTTTATCATAAAACAAAAGAATGTCCCTTCTCAACACCTCATGATGCCTTCTCCATTACTGACCATATAATGTGTCACAAGACAGGCTTCAAAAGATATAAAATTATTTAAATAATCCCATGAATCCTATCAAGTCATCACTGACTAAGGCTGATCTTCAATAATAATATAAATAATCCAGGCATGGTGGCATATGCCTTTAATCCCAGCACTTGGGATGCAGAGGCAGGCATATTTCTGGTTTGAGGGCCAGCCTGGTCTACAAAATGAGTTCCATGACAGCCATGGATAAACAGAAAAACCCTGTCTTAACCCCCATAATAATAATAATAATAATAATAATAATAATAATAATAATAATAATAAAATAGAAAACCCATATACACGTGGAAGTTGAAAAACAGTCTACTCAATGATAAATTGGTCATGGAAGAAATAAAGAAAGAAATTAAAGACTATTTTGAGTTTAATGAAAATGAAACTACAACATATCCAAACTTATGGGACACAATGAAAGTATTCCTAAGAGAAAAACTAATAGCTCTGAGTGCCTCCAAAAAAGAAACTGGAGGGAGCATACACTAGCATCCTGACAGCACCATTAAAAGCTCTAGAACAAAAGGAAGCAAATTCACCCAAGAGGAGTAGAAGGCAGGATAAAATCAAACTCCAGACTGAAATCAAACAAGTGGAAACAAAAAGAACTATAAAAAGAATCAACCAAACCAGGAGCTGGTTCTTTGAGAAAATCAACAAGATAGATAAACCCTTATCCAGACTAAAGAGAGGGCACAGAGTCAGTATCCAAATTAACAAAACCAGAAATGAAAAGGGAGACATAACAACAGAAACTTAGGAGATCAAAAAAAAAAAAAAAAAAAAGATCCTACTATAAAAGCCTATACTCAACAAAACTGGAAAATTTGGATGAAATGGACAATTATCTAGACAGATATCAGGTACCAATTTAAATCAGGATCAGATAGACCCTGCAAACACTCCCTGAACCCCTAAAGAAATAGAAGCAATCATTAATAGTCTCCCAACCCCCTCACCCAAAATAAAAACCCAGGATCTGATGGGTTTAGTACAGAATTCTATCAGACCTTCAGAGAAGACCTAATACCAACACTCTTCAAACTATTACGCAAAATTAAAAAGAGAGGGAACTCTATTCAATTTGTTCTATGAAGCCACAATTACACTTATACCCAAAACATACAAAGACCCAAATGAAGAAAGGAAACTTGAGACCAGTTTCACTTATGAATATAGATGCAAAAATACTCAATAAACTTTTGGTAAACCCAATTCAAGAACATGTTACAATGATCATCCTTCATGATCAAGTGGTCTTCATCCCATGGATACAGAGATGGTTCAATATATGGAAATCCACAATGTAAACAATGGCAAGGAAAAAATCCACAGTATTATCTCATTAGATGCTGAGAAATCATTTGCAAAAATTCAACAACCCTTCATGATAAAATTCTTGGAAAGATCAAGAATTCATGGCTCATACCTAAACAGAGTAAAAGCAATATACAGCAAACCAGTATCCAACATCAAAATAAATGGAGAGAAACTTGATGCAATCCCACTAATATCAGACAAGACAAGACTAGATAAGGCTTCCCACTATCTCCCTACCTATTCACAGTAGTATATAATATAGTAGTATTCTATAGCACTAGATGTTCTATCCATAGCAACTAGACAACAAAAAGAGGTCAAATGGATAAAAATAGGAAAGGCAGAATTCAAAATATCACTATTTGCAGATGACATGATTGTATATGTAAGTGACCCCATAAATTCCATCAGAGAACTCCTAAACCTGATAAACAAATTCAGCAAAGTGGCTGGATATTAAATTAACTCAAACAAATCAGTAGCTTTCCTCTCCTCAAAGGATAAACAGGCTGAAAAAGAAATTATGGAAACAACACCCTTCACAAGGTCACAAATTATCATACCTTGGTTTGACTCAAACCAAGCAAGTGAAAGATCTGTATGACAAGAACTTCAAGTCTGAAGAAAGAAATTGAAAATCTCAAAAGATGGAAAGATCTCCCATGCTCATAGATTGGCACACTTAATTTAGTAAAAATGGCCATCTTGCCAAAAGCAATCTACAGATTCAATGCAATCTCTATCAAAATTCAAACTTAATTCTTCATAGAGATAGAAAGAGCAATTTGAAAAATCATTTGGAATAACAGAAATCCAGGATATCAAAAAAACTATTCTCAACAATAAAAGAACTTCAGGGGGAATCATCCCCGACCTCAAGCTGTATTATAGAGAAATAATGATAAAAATGTATGGTAATGGTACAGATACAATGACTTCATGAAATTCACAGGCAAAAGGATGGATCTAAAATATATCATCCTGTGTGAGGTAACCCAATCCCAAAAGAACAAACATGGTATGTACTCACTGATAAGTGGATATTAGCCTAAAAGCTCAGAATACCCAAAATGTAATTCACAGACCACATGAAGCTCAAGAAGAAGGAAGAGGAAAGTGTGGGTGTTTCAGTCCTTCTTAGAATGCAGAACAAAATACTCCTTGGAGGAAATATGGAGACAAAGTACAGAGCAGAGACTGAAGGAATGACCATCTAGAGTCTGCCCATCCTGTGGATCCATTCCATATACAGACACCAAACCCAGTCACTATTGTGGATGCCAACAAGTGCTTGCTGACAGGAGCCTAATATGGCTTTCTCCTGAGAGGCTCTGTCAGAGCTTGGCAAGAACAGAGGCTGATTGTCACAGCCAACCATCAGACTGATCAATGGGTCCCCAGTGGAGGAGTTAGAGGAAGGTCTGAAGGATCTGAAGGGGTTTGCAACCTTATAGGAAGAACAACAATATGAACGAACCAGACCCCCCCAGAGCACTCAGAGACTAATCCACCAACAAAAGAGGGGTTCCCATGGCTCCAGTTGCATATATAGCAGAGTATGACCTTGTCAGACATCAGTGGGAAGAGAAGTCCTTGATCCTGTGAAGGTTCAATGCCCCAGTGTAGGCAAATGCCAGGATGGGGAGGTGGGAGTGGGTGGGGGGTGAACACCCTCATAGAAGCAAAGGGATGGGTTATGGAATAGGGAGTTTCTGGGGTGAAACCAAGAAAGGGCTATTATTAGAAATGTAAAGGAAGATGATAGAGAATAATAAATAAATTAAAATAAAAATATTCACAAAATACTACATATAAATAGGAATAATTCATTAAGATGTCATATAGTATATTAACTAATATTTCCTAATATGTAAATTATGTTAATACTATATAGTTTTAAACACATTATATATCCAAAAAACGTACCTTCAAATTTTCCCAGAATATTTTATACTGGAGATCTATGAAGTAATTAAAGCTTTAAAAAGTAAGGATACCTTTTGACGGCTCAGCTTTTGTCCTACAGCAGGACGATGAGAGTTTGACCCACAGCAATACAACCTCCAAGAAAACCATTCAAATTAAGGATTAATCTTACGGAAATATTGTTTATAATATATATCATATTCTAATTATTAATATAGATTACTTGCTATACAATCAATAAAACTTTTCTGGAAGAACTTACACTAAGAAGGAAATAATAAGTTTGAACATATTACCGTGTATCTCCAACTATTCTTTCAGGATTTGCATTCCCATCATCATGAGTTACTGGATTCTGTACTGGGTTGGTAATAAAACAAGATATTAAAACAATTATGTTATTTTGAAAATTTTAATGAAATGCTTTGTGATCATTCAGGCATAGTGCCAACATTAGGTTTTAAAGCAGATCTATGATTTGTCTAGAAGTTAAACAAAATCAAGTAATGTCTAATTGTCATCTAGAAATATATTTTAAGCTATTTATTTACATGTTGTGATTAAAGACAAGAGATGCAATATGAGATTTTTGATCTTCATTACAGTCCTAAGAAGAATAACTAGAAAAAAGGAAGTGTAACATCAATGCCCAACATAAGATATCTGGTATCTTCCATAAGGTCCAATTCTGAAGCATTCCCATCTTGCTGTTCACCACTTAACAAATTACAGTTTTCCATTGGTGTCTCTACAGAACGTGCAAAACGCTGCCATTCCACTGAGAAACTTACGTTTTCAGATTTAAAATAAAAAAATAAATTTTCTCAAGCCATTTGAATCAAAAAAATCACTTAAACTAATAAAATTGAAATATAAAATAACATTAAGGAATGAATTTTACAAAAGCAGCACTTCATAATTGCATGAAGGGTTTAAAGATAAAACCATATTTCTATTACCCTCTGATTTAATACTAAAGACTTTAGTATTTAAACATGGAACAGAATAGTTGGCTTCAAAGATAGCCATTATAAACCTTAACTTTAATATGTACACATTTTTTAAAAAAAGAATTAAGTTGAATAAAGTATCTTGGGCTTCCTTAATCTAAATTATAAAGTTCTGCCTGTCTGGACATATATTTTACTGCTACAGCAAGAAGCTCTGTGTTTAATCTTCAGTTAAGAAAAAAATTAAAAAAAAATAAAACAGGCATGTATCCTCAGGCCCCAGTACATTTGTAAGGCTGAGGACTTCAGTTTCAAGGCCAGTTCAAGCTGCACACGAGGTTTCAGACACTCCTGAGATAGAGAGTTAGAGCTTACTTCCCTAAACCAAAACAACACACAAATAAACACAGCCTGTCCTGAATTATGTCTGAAGTCCCAGTACTTCTGAGGCTGAGAGGAGCCTCAGGATTTTGAGGCTGTTTGGATCCTATATAGACAAATTTGGGCAATCTGGCCTTTCAACACCAGGTAGAGGAAAATGAAGACTGGTCTTCAGTTTGTTTTTATGAATTTCTGGCGGGAATGGAATGGGAAACAAAATACCCATGGAAGGAGTTACAGAGGCAAAGATTGGAGCTGAGACTGAATGCATCCAGAGACTGCCTCACTCAGGGAAAAATCCCATAATAACCACCAAACCCAGACACTGTTGAAGATGCCAACAAGAGCTTGGGGACAGGAGACTGATATAGCTGTCTCCTGAGAGGATCTGCCAGTGCCTGACAAATACAGAAATGGATGCTCATAGACATCCATCGTACTGAGCACAGGGTCCCCAATGATGGAGCTAGAGAAAGTACCCAAGGAGAATAAGGGGTTTGCAGCCCCATAGGAGGAGGAACAATATGAACTAAGCAGTACCCCCAGAGTTCCCTGGGACTAAAACACCAATCAAATAAATCAGATGTTAGGACTTATGGCTCCAGCTGCATATGTAGGAGAGGATGGGCTAGTAGGTCATCAATGGGAGGAGAGACCCTTGGTACAGTAAAGGTCCTATGCCCAGTATTAAGGAATGCCTGGGCCAGGATTTGGGAGTGGGCGTGTTGGAGGCAGGGGGAGAAGGGAGAGGAGAGGGGATTTTCAGAGGGGAAATAGAAAAGGGGATAATATTTGAAATGTAAATAAAGAAAATATATAATAGAAAAAAAGGAATGAAACAATTCATTTGCAGGTTATATGAAATAAATTCATGTTTTGCTAACATATAGGAACAATGTTCAGGTCTTTTCCTGGGGTAAAATCATAGCAAGTTATTGTTTCTCAACATATTGTGACTACAGTGCCAAGAGTAGGTATATGCACGGCTAAAACTCAGGTATAGGAATATATAGATATAGGTAAAATTAGAAATGAAGTATATGAAATCTCTTAGAAAAGACTTGTTCCATTGCAGGTGAGTTGGCAAAAGTCTAAGAAACTGCAGGACACAATCAATACCGAAGACTGGATATACTATACCTTCAGAATGAGCGTCATCCAAAACATTTATGTCATCTTCATCTTCATCATAGTCAAGAAGTAATAAGTAACCGTTCTTTGGTACCACCCACATTTTCTTTGCCATTTTTCTCTTAAGCACTCAGTTGTCTTCTCAGTTACAAAAATAAAAAGGAAAAAAGAATAAAAACATAGCAATCTGAATCCAAAGGTATCATTTAAATAGTTAAAAATGTCAAAAAGTCAAATAATTATCTTAGCTCATTGAAAGATTGTTTCTTTTGTTTTTTAACACTTATATTTTTAATAATTTGTCTTTATCATAGAGTTTTGAATACATATTCAATATAATGACATATATATACATATGTATACACACACACACATACACACACACACATATATATATATATATATATATATACCCATACATATATATATATATATATATGTATTCCCTTACAATTTCCTCCATGTATCCCATTTATCATGTCCCTCTCCCTCCTAACTTTGTTTTAAAATCTTCTTTAATTTACGTATTTAAAAACCTTCTTTAGAACCCAAGTTAACAATCTACCATTTCTCAGTTTAAAAAAAGGCAAAAACAGGCCAGCCTTTAATGTGTGAGTCCTCCCCTTCCCACCAAAAATGTTGAGCAAAATGTGTTTGCATTTAAACTTTGAGGCATCTGAATTTTGATCCTATATCCCAAAGATTCTTTTTAAACAAAACATCATCAATTCCGTTTTTCAGTGTATCTCGGTTTTAAAGTAAATTCACAGTACTATTCAGAAAGATAACGAGCATGGTAACTATATATTCATGTCAAGAAGACCCAATGCTCAGTCTACAACAAACACTCGCCACCACCACCCACACAGAAAATCCTTATATTGGAGAAACGTGGGATTGGGGGAAGCCGAGGATTTCAAACATCTGCAGATTTTTAGTTCAAGGCTTGCCCAAGCCAGGCCAGCCTGAGCTACAAAGGAAGATCCCTTTCTACAGAAATAAAACTGAGTGAAAACGCTGAACTTGGTGGTGCAAGTCTTTAATCCCAATACATGGGCGATTGAGACAGGAGGATCGGTGCTCAGAATCCTTCCCAGATTACTTATTAATCTCTTGCAATGTCTCCTCTTCTTCTTTTCATTCATTCTTCCTCTACCACTCCCTTCTCTGCAATGTCCATACAGTGTATACCAAAGGAACACACCATAGAGAAGACAATGAAGAGGGAGGAATCCTCAGTGTATTTCTAATGGATCCTGGACAGCACACAGGACAAGCACCAAGTTGGACCCTAAGGCTCCTTACAGCACACAGGACAAGCTCCAAGGCTCCTCACTCACAGACCCATGCTCCCTCGACCCCCAATCCTGCAGCCAGCTCGCTGATCCTATCCCCAGGACCCAAGATTGTGTCCTCCAAGGGTTCACAATTCTCTAAGGCCCTGACCTATTCAATCCTCTGCCATGAATATGGTCCTCCACCTTCATTTAACAATCAGAAGCCATAGGAAATGGGGACCAGTAGGCTTTTCCTCACATAGTGACCACCTGGGCCTGATATGCCACACCGTGACACACCTCGATTAACTGTCCAACAACCCTGATCAGAGCAAATTATCACTTACAGGTTATCTCAGAGGTGAACACTTTCCCAACAGCACCCTTCCGTGCTCAGCTCCTCAAGGGTAAAAAACCGTTGTCAGCAGAGATGCCTGGACAGAGGCTTCTGAGGACCCTTTGTGACGCACGCTGGAGTAAACAGGTCTCACCCAGGGACTGTCCTGATTGGCTGAATATATCCTGCACATGCGTACATGGAGTACCAGGCACCATTGCTTCAAAGGGAGTTTTCAGGAGGTGGGAATGAACTACTACTGGCTTTAAGACACTTTCTAGGTTCATAAGTCCATACAGACTTGAAAAACTTGAACAAACATGAAACATACGAAACAATGCAAATGACACTACTTTATTTCAAATGTAGAGGCTCTTGTATGCAATTTCTGTTTCTATTTATTTATGTGCATAACATTTAATGTGTGTGGACTTTTTCTGAATGTACTTACGCACACCACAAGAGTTTATTCTGTCCTAAGGGATCAGAAGGGAGCATCCTTATCCCCTCTATCCCCTGGTACCCTCCTGTCTCCACCTTCCTAGTACTGACCTTGATTACAAGAATGTGCCTGACCCTTCTGGTCCTCTCTCTCACTTATGCCTCTGTTGCCTATAGAGTCTGGAAGTGTGCACTGATTCTCTGAAACTTTAGCTGTGCATAAATTGTGATCCAAGATATGGGTGTTTTGTGCCCGGTCATCTGCATAGAACAGGTGATTTTAACAGCTGAGTCATTTTTCCAAGCACTGTTTTGTGCACTTATTTGCACTCCTCTGGCCTCTTCTGGTACCAGGCATGCATCTGGTGTGTTTAAATTTATGGTGACCCAACACCCACCCACACACACCCACACACATTCACACACACACACACACACACACACACACACACACTGTACATACACATATGCCCAATGATAATTTTTAATTTTCATATTTCTCTATAACTCCTTTTGTACTATTTCATGCCTTGTCCAACTTTATTGTGAGGTGTATTCCTTTTCTTTCTTTGTTTTTTGATTGTTTTCAATTTTTTACTAGATATTTTCTTCATGAACATTTCAAATGCTATCCCGAAAGTTCCCTATATGCTCCCCCTCCCTGTCCTTCTCCCCTACCCATCCACTCATACTTCTTGGCTCTGGCACTCCCCTGTACTGCAGCATATAAAGTTAGCAAGACCAAGGGGCCTCTCTACCCAGTGATGGCCGACTAGTCCGTCTTCTGCTACATATGAAGCTAGAGACACAAGCTCTTGGGATAATGGTTAGTTCATATTGTTTTTCCACCTATAGGGTTGCAGACTCCTTCTGCTCCTTGGATACTTTCTCTAGCTCCTCCATTAGGGCCCTGTGTTCCATCCAATAAATGACAGTGAGCATCCACTTCTTTATTTGCAAGGCACTGGCATATCCTCCTATGAAACAGCTATATCAGGGTGTGTTCAGCAACATCTTGCTGGCATGTGCAATAGTGTCTGCTTTTGGTGGATAATTATGGGATGGAAGCCTAGGTGGGTTAGTCTAAGGATGGTCCATCCTTTTGCCTTACCTCCAAATTTTGACTCTGTAACTCTTTCCATGGGTATTTTGTTCCCTATTCTAAGGATGTATGACGTATCCACGCAATGATTTTCATTCTTGATTTTCTTGTGTTTTGCAAATTGTATATTGGGTATTGTAAGTTTCTGGGTTAGTATCCACTTATCAGTGAGTGCATTTCAAGTCACTTCTTTTGTGATTTGGTTATCTCACTCAGGATGATATCTTCCAGATACATCTATCTGCCTAAGAATTTTATGAATCCATTGTTTTAATAGCTGAGCAGTACTCCAAAGTATAAATGTACCACATTTTCTATATCCATTCCCCTATTGAGGGACATCTGGGTTCTTTCCAGCTTCTGGCCATTATAAATAAGGCTGCCATGAACATACTACTGCATGTGTCCTTAATACCAGTGTGACCATCTTCTGGGTATGTGCCCAGGAAAGGAATTGCTGGATCTTCAGGTAGTACTATATCCAATTTTTTGAGAAACTACCAGACTGATTTCCAGAGTGGTTGTACAAGCTTGCCATCCCATGAACAATGGAGGAGTGTTCCTCTTTCTCCACATCCTTGCCAGCATCTGCTGTCACACGAATTTTTGATCTTAGCCATTGTGACTGATGTGAGGTAGAATCTCAGTTTTGTTTTTATTTCTATTTCCCTGATGGTTAAAGATGTTGAACATTTTTTTTCAAGTTCTTCTCAACCCTTCGGTATTCCTCAGTTGAGAATTCTTTTTTAGCTCTGTACCCCATTTTTAATGGGTTATTTGAATTTCTGGAGTCCAGCTTCTTGAGATCTTTGTATATATTGGATATTAGTCCCCTATCAGATTTAGGTTTGGTAAAAATTCATTCCCAATCCCTTGGTGGCCTTTTTATCCTATTGACAGTGTCTTTTGTTTTACAGAAGCTTTGCAATTTTTTCTGGTCCCATTTGTTGATACTTAGTCTTAAAGCACAAGTTATTGCTGTTCTGTTCAGGAAATATTCTCCTGTGCCCATATCTTCGAGGCTTTTCCCCACTTTCTCCTCTATAAATTTCAGTGTCTCTGATTTTATGTGGAGGTCTTTGATCCACTTAGACTTGCGATTTGTACAAGGAGATAAGAATGGATCAGTTCTCATTCTTCTACATAATAACCACCTGTTGTGCCAGCACCATTTGTTGAAAATGCTGTCTTTTTTCCACTGGATGGTTTTAGCTCCCCTGTCAAAGATCAAGGGACCATAGGTGTGTGGGTTCATGTTTTTATTTTATTTGGTATTTATTTCATTTAAATTTCCAATGCTATACCAAAAGTCCCCCACAAGTTCCCTTCACTACCCCCTTACTCCCACTTCTTGGCCCTGGCATTCCCCTGTACTGAGACATATAAAGTTTGCATGACCAATGGGCCTCTGTTTCCACTGATGGCCAAATAGGCTAACTTCTGATATATATGCAGCTAGAGACACGAGTTCTGGGGGGTACTGTTTAGTTCATATTGTTGTTCCACCTATAGGGTTGCAGATCCGTTTAGCTCTTTGGGTACTTTCTCTAGCTCCTCCATTAAGGGCCCTGTGATCCATCCAAAAGCTGACTGTGAGCATCCATTTCTGTGTTTGCTAGGTCCGGGCATAGTCTTTCAGCAAAATCTTGATGATATATGCAATGGTGTCAGTGTTTGGAGGCTGATTATGGGATGGATCCCCGGATATGGCAGTCTCTAGATGGTCCATCCTTTCGTCTCAGCTCCAAACTTTGCCTCTGTAACTCCCTTGCATGAGTGTTTTGATCCCAATTCTAAAAAGGGGAAAAGTATCCACACGTTGGTCTTTGTTCTTCATGAATTTCATGTGTTTCTCAAAATGTATCTTATGTTTTGGGTATTCTAACTTTCTGGGCTAATATCCACTTATCAGTGAGTACATATTCTGTGAGTTTTTTTGTCATTAGGTTACCTCACTCAGGATGATGCCCTCCAGGTCCATCCATTTGCCTAGGAATTTCATAAATTCATTCGTTTTAATAGATGAGTAGTACTCCATTGTGCAAATGTACCACATTTTCTGTATCCATTCCTCTGTTGAGGGGCATCTGGGTTCTTTCCAGCTTCTGGCTATTATAAATAAGGCTCCTATGTACATAGTGCAGCATGTGTCCTACTTTCTGGTCGGAACATCTTCTGGATATATGCCCAGAAGTGGTATTGCGGGATCCTCTGGTAGTACTATGTCCAATTTTCTGAGAAACCACCAGACTGATTTCCAGAGTGGTCGGACAAGCTTGCAATCCCACCAGCAATGGAGGAGTGTTCCTCTTTCTCCACATCCTTGCCAGCATCTGCTGTCACCTGAATTTTTTAGCCATTCTGACTTATGTGAGGTGGAATATCAGGGTGGGTTCATTTCTGTGTCTTCAATTCTAATCCATTGATCTACCTGTCTTTGCAGTACCAGTTACATTCAGTTTTTATCAGGTAGTACAGCTTGAGTTCAGCCATGGTGATTCCTAAAGAGGTTCTTTTCTTATTGAGAATAGTTTTTGCTATCCTAGTTTTTTTGTTGTATTTTTGTTTTTTGTTTTTTGGTTATTTTTGTTGGTTTGTTTTGTTGTTTTTGTTTTAGTTATTCCATATGAATTTGCAAATTGCCCATTCTAACTCAGTGAAAAATTGAGTTAGAATTTTGATGGGTATTGCATTGAATCTGTAGACTGTTTTCAGCAAATAGACATTTTTTACTATATAAATCCTACCAATCCATGAATATGGAAGATCTTTTTATCTTCTGAGTTCTTCAATTTCTTTCTTCAGAGACATGAAGTTCTTGTCATACGAGACTTTTCACTCCCTTATTTACAGTCACACCAAGGAATTTTATATTTTTTGACTATTGTGGAGGGTGTCGAATCCCTATTTTCTTTCTCATCCTCTTTATCCTTTGTGTAGGGAACGGCCACTGACATGTTTGAGTTAATTTTATATTCAGCTACTGCACTGAAGTTGTGTATCAGGTTTAGGATTTCTCTGTTGTAATTTTTGGGGTTACTGATATATGCTATCATATCTTCTGGAAATAGTGATATTTTGCCATCTTCCTTTCCAATTTGTATTCATTTTTTATCCTTTTGTTGTTGAAATGGTCTGGCTAGGACTTCAACTAGTATGTTGAATAAGTAGGGAGAAAGTGGGCAGCCTTGTCTAGTCACTGATTTTAGTAGGATTGCTTCAAGTTTCTCACCATTTACTTTGATGTTGGCTACCGGATTGCTGTCTCTTGCTTTTTCTATGTTTATGTATGGGCCTTGAATTCCTGAATTCCTCAACTTTTATTATAAATGGTGTAGCATTTTATCAAATGCTTTTTCAGCATCTAATGAGATGATCATGTGGTTTTTGTATTTGAGTTTGTTTCTATAGTAGATTAAGTTGATAGATTTCTGTATACTTAACCATTCCTGCATCACAGGGATGAAGCCTACTTGATCATGATATATTCTTGGATTCAGTTTGCAAGAATTTTATTGAGTATTTTTGCATTGATATTCATAAGGGAAATTGGTCTGAGTTTCCTTTCATTGGGTCTTTGTATGGTTTGAGTACAATTGTAATTCTGGCTTCATAGAACAAATTGAATAGTGTACCTTCTCTTTTGATTTTGCATAATAGTTTGAATAGTATTGGTATTAGGTCTTCTTTGAACATCTCATAGAATTTTACGCTAAACCCATCAGATCCTGGGCTTTTTTTTTTTTTGTTGTTGTTGTTGTTGTTGGGAGACTATTGATTACTGCTTCTATCTCTTTAGGGGTTATGGGAGTATTTCCAGGGTTTATCTGCTCCTAGTTTCAATTTGGTACCCGATATCTGTCTAGATATTTGTCCAATTCATCCAGATTTTCCAGTTTTGTTGAGTATAGGCTTTTGTAGTAGGATTTGATGATTTTTTTTGGATTTCCTAAATTTCTGTTGTTATGTCTCCCATTTCATTTCTGGTTTTGATAATTTGGATACTGTCCCTGTGCCCTGTAGTTAGCCTGGCTAAGGGTTTATCTATCTTGTTGATTTTCTCAAATAACCAGCTCCTCGTTTGGTTGATTCTTTGTACAGTTTATTTGTTTCCACTTGGTTGATTTCAGCCCTGAGTTTGATGGTTTCCTGCCTTCTACTCCTCTTGGGTGAATTTGCTTCCTTTTGTTCTAGAGCTTTTGGTTGTGCTGTCAAGCTGCTCCTGCATCCTCTCTCCAGTTTCTTTTTGGAGGCATTCAAAGGTATGAGTTTTCCTCTTAGGACTGCTTTCATTGTGTCCCATAAGTTTGGGTATGTTGTAGCTTCATTTTCATTAAACTCTATAAAGTCTTTAATTACTTTCTTTATTTCCTCCTTGACCGAGTTATCATAGAGTAGATTGTTTTTCACCTTTCACGTGTATGTGGGTTTTCTGTTATCTATAGTTTTTATTGAATATCAGCCTTTTTCTGAGGTAATCTGATAGGATCCATGGGATTATTTCAATATTTTTATATCTGTTGAGGCATGTTTTGTGACTGATTAAATGGTCAGTTTTGGAGAAGGCATCATGAGGTGTGCAGTACAATATGTGTTTTGTGCTTTACTAAATTTCTTTTATGAATGTGGATGCTTTTGCATTTGGAGCATGGATGTTCAGAATTGAGATTTCATCTTGGTAGATTTTACCTTTGATGTCTATGATTTCCCCCCTTTGTCTTTTTTGATAACTTTTGGTTGAAAGTCAATTTTATTCGATATTAGAATAGCTACTCCAGTATGTTTCTTGGGACCATTTGCTTGGAAAATTATTTTCCAGCCTTTTACTCTGAATTACTGTCTGTCTTTGTCCCTGAGGTGGGTTTCCTGCAATCAGCAAAATGTTGGGTCCTGGTTTTGTAGCCAGTCTATTAGTCTATGTCTTCTTATTGGGGAATTTAGTCCATTGATGCTAAGATAAATTACAGAAAAGTAATTATTGCTTCCTGTTATTTTTGTTGTTGAAGTTGGGATTTTGTTCTTGCGGCTGCTTCTTTTAGGTTTGTTGAAGGATTACTTTCATGCTTTTTCTAGGGTGCAGTTTCCATCTTTTGTTGGTGTTTTCCTATTATTATCCTTTAAAGGTCTAGATTCGTGGAAAATATTGTGTGAATTTTTTTTTTTTTTTGTCATGGAATCCTTTGGTTTCTCCATCTATGGTAATTGATAGTTTTGCTGGGTACAGTAGACTAGGCAGACATTTGTGTTCTCTTACTGTCTGTATAACATCTGTCCAGGATCTTCTGGCTTTCATAGTCTCTGGTGAGAAGTCTGAAGTAATTCTAATAGGTCTGCCTGTATATGTTACTTGAGCTTTTCCTCTAATTGCTTTTAATATTCTTTCTTTATTTAGTGCATTTGTTGTTCTGATTATTATGTGTCAGGAGGAATTTCTATTCTGGTCCAGTCTATTTGGAGTTTTGTATGCTTCTTGGATGGTCGCGGCCATCTCTTTCTTTAGGTATGGGAAGTTTTCTTATATATTTTGTTGAAGATATTTGCTGGACGTTTAAGTTGAAATTCTTCCTTCTCATCTACACCTATGTGGTCTGTGAATTTTTTCATGGGCATACTGAGCTTCTGGGCTAATATCTACTCATCAGTGAGTGCATATCATATATTTTGTGATTGGGTTACCTCCCTCAAGATGTTATCCTCCAGATCCATCCATTTGCCTAAGAATTTAATAAATTAATTTTTAAATAACTGAGTAGTACTCTATTGTGTAAATATACCACATTTTCTTTATCCATTCCTCTGTTGAAAGACATCTGGGTTCTTTCCAGTTTCTGGCTATTACAAATAAGATAGCTATGAACATAGTGGAGTATGTGAAATTACTACAAATGGGAACATCTTTTGGGTTAATGCCCAAGAGTCGTATAGCTGGGTCCTTAGGTAGTACTATGTCCAATTTTCTGAGGAACTACTAAAATGATTCCCAGAGTGGTTGTACCTGCTTGCAACCCCACCAGAAATGGAGGAGTATTCCTCTTTCTCCACATTCTTGCCAGCATCTGCTGTCACCTGCGTTTTGATCTTAGCCATTATGAATGGTGTGAGGTGGAATATCAGGCTTGTTTTGATTTGCAATTCCTTGATTACTAAGGATATTGAACATTTCTTTAGGCGCTTCTCAGCCACTAGATTTTTAATAGGTGAGAATTTTTTGTTTAGCTCTGTACCCCATTTTTAATAGGGTCATTTTTCTCTAGCATTTAACTTCTTTAGTTCTTTGTATATATTGGATATTAGCCTTCTATTGGATGTAGGATTGTTAAAATTCTTTTCCCAGTTTGTTGGTTTCTATTTTGTACTACTGACAATGTACTTTGCCTTACAGAAGCTTTACAATTTTATGAGGTCATATTTGTTAACTCTTGTTGTTCAGGATATTGTCCACTGTGCCCAAGTGCCCAAGGCTCTTCCCAATGTACTTGTCTATTAGTTTCAATATATCTGGTTTTATGAGGAGGTCCTTGATCCATTTGGAATTGAGCTTTGTTCAAGGAGATAAGAATGGATCAATTTGCATTTTTCTACAAGCTAACTTCTTATTCAAAGTATGTTGAAATACTCTCTTTTTTCTACTGGGTTTTTTTTTTTTAGCACCTTTGTCAATAAACACATGACCACATGTGTTTTGATTCATTTCTGGTTCTTCAATCCCATTCCACTGATCTACATGCCTGTCTCTGTACCAATACCATGCAGGTTTTTTAAAATTATTATTATTATAATTGCTCTGTAATACAACTTGAGGTCAGGGAATGTGTTTCCACCAGAAGTTCTTTTATTGTTGAGAATAGTTTCCACTATCCTAGGTTTCTTGTTATTATCAATGAATTTTCAAATAGTTCTTTCTTTTGAGATAACCCCCACAGTAGTTCTTCAGGACCCACATGAAGACAAAGCTGTACATCTACTACCTTTAAGCTGAGAGGCCTAGATCCAGCCTGTGTACTTTGTTAGTTACTTAGAAGCAGAATAGGTAATATAGTTTGTTGTTCAGGAGCTTTGGTTTTATTCTTGCATTATTTGTTCTTCTCTCTCATGGAACTATACACTTAGTATGTGTGCACTACACATTCAACTCCCAAAGTAAATTTCATCAAATCTCCAAACTCAGAGGTTATCAATGAATAGTCCACTAAATCCTACTTATTTCTGTTGTGTTTTTTAACAATTGGAGAAGATTGACATTCCATGTGTAAACTCTATCAATCATGGTCTAATCTCTCAGTAAGCAAAAGGCATGAGTGGTATGTGGATACGCCATCTTTATCCCCTACTATCTTTTTATCTTCTATTTTTATTTTATACCAAGCCGAATTCCCCTTATAGCTTTTGTACCAGTCACAATGTATTATGATACAATCCTCCTAAGGCCAATGATACTCAGGTTTTTATGTCTCCAGGAACATGCTATTCTATCTATTTGGGCTTTTGTTACCTTATCTGCCTAAAAACTAATAATCATTAATCATATCAATTTGTTCTATTTATACACACACTGTGCATGTATGTTATATGATTATCATTATTATTACAAAAGCCATATTTTTTAAATTATTTTATTAGGTATTTTTCTCATATACATTTCCAATGCTATCCCAATATCCCCCATACACTCCCCCCCCACTCCCCTACCCAACCAGTCCCACTTTTTCACCCTAGTGTTCCCCTGTACTTGGGCATATAAAGTTTGCAAGTCCAATGGGCCTCTGTTTCCAGTGATGGCCGAATAGGCCATCTTTTGATACATATGTAGCTAGAGTCAAGAGCTCTGGAATAAGGGTTAGTTCATAATATAGTTCGACGTATAGGGTTGAAGATTCCTTTAGCTCCTTGGGTACTTTCTCTAGCTTCTCAATTGGGGGCCCTGTGATCAATCCAATAGCTGACTGTTAGCATCCACTTCTGTTTTTGCTAGGTCTCAGCATAGTCTCACAAGAGACAGCTATATCTGGGTCCTTTCAGCAAAACCTTGCTAGTGTATGCAAATGTGTCAGAGTTTGGAAGCTGATTATGTGATGGATCCCCGGATAAGGCCATCTCGAGAGGGCCCATCAAAAGGGATCATTTTTTATATTTTCAAAGGACTCTGATGAACAAATGTGAAGATTAGATTACCCCACAGATGATCAAATTTGACACAGTAGAAATATACTGAGACTTCAATGTCTCCAGCTTGCCAACCAAGTTCTCTTTCACACATAGTCTGTCTTTTTATGTTTCTATAATATATTTTTATTACGTATTTTTCTCAATTAAATTTCCAATGCTACCCAAAAGTCTAGCATACCACCCCCATTCCCTGACCACCCAGTCCCATTTTTTGGCCCAAGTTTTCCCCTGTGATGGGGCATATAAAATTTGCAAGTCCAATGGGTCTCTCTTTCCAGTGATGTCCGACTAGGCCATCTTTTGATATATATGCAGCTAGAGTCAAGAGCTCCAGGGTACTGGTTAGTTCATAATGTTGTTGCACCTATAGGGTTGCAGATCCTATAGCTCTCTAGGTATTTTCTCTAGCTCCTCCATTGGGGGCCCTGTGATTCATCCAGTAGCTGACTGTGAGCTTCCACTTATGTGTTTGCTAGGCCCCGGCGTAGTCTCACTAGAGACTGCAATATCAGGTTACTATCAGCACAATCTTGCAAGTGTATGCAATGGTTTCAGCGTTTGGAGTCTGATTATGGGATGGATCCCTGGATATGGCAGTCTCTAGATGGTTCATCCTTTTGTCTCAGCTCCAAACATGTCTCTGTAACTTCTTCCATGGGTGTTTTGTTCCCAATACTATTAGGGGCAAAGTTTCCACATTTTGGGCTTCGTTATTCTTGATTTTTAAGTGTTTTGCAAATGGTAACTTATATCTTGGGTATCCTAAGTTTCTGGGCTAATATCCACTTATCAGTGAGTACATATCATTTGAGTTCTTTTGTGATTGGGTTACCTCACTCAGGATAATGCCCTCCAGGTCGAACCATTTGCCTAGGAATTTCATAGATTCTTTAGTTTTAATAGCTGATAGTAATATATTCTGTAAATGTACTATATTTTTGTATCCATTCCTCTGTTGAGGGGCATCTGGGTTCTTTCCAACTTCTGGCTATTATAAATAAGGCTGCTAGGAACATAGTGGAGCATGTGTCCTCCTTACCGGTTGGCACATCTTCTGGATATATGCCCAGGAGATGTATTGCGGGATCCTCCAGTAGTACTGAAAGAGGAAAATTACTGGACACCTGAACTCTTCAACTCATAGTCCTCCTACCCCTCCCATCTGGAGAGTTCCCGGAACACTCCTGAACTTCTCACCCCAGAGTACATTCCTGAACTCTTCACCCAGAGTCCGACCCCCTCCCAATTGAAAACTGTTCCAGGAACATTTTTTAGATAAGGGTCTCCTGGAACAAACCTAGTCCTACCCCTCCTAACTGAGGACTGTTCCAAGAACATTTTTGAGATAGGGGCCTCCTGGTACTACCCCAGAATGTTCCAATAGATCAGGTACATTGCCAAAATATAGGACACGACCCCTTGGTGACGTAAAACTTGTACTTTTCCCCTGGCTTTTTCCTATAAAAGCTTGTGAAAAATTCTGGGCTGTCGTCGATTCTCCTCTACACCATGCTGGGTGTATGAGTTTCGACCCCAGAGCCTCTGGTATATGTGCTTTTTATGTGCTTTCTTGTTGTCGCTTTATTAAATCTTACCCTCTACAACTTAAGTTCGGTCTCAGTGTCTTCTTGGGTGCGCGGCTGTCCCGAGGCTTGAGTGAGTGTCTCCCCTTTGGGAGTCTTAGAGTCTTTCATTTGGTGCATTGGCCGGGAATCAGCGCGACCACCCAGAAGTCCTGGACTCACTCAGAGGTAAGATTTTCTGCTCTCTCTTGGTCTGGTGTCTGTGTTCTGTTTCTGGAGACCAGGTAGGTCTCAATCTGGAGGCCAGGTAGGCCGTTCTGTATCTGGTGCGATCGCAGTTTCGGTTTTGCGCGACGCTCAGTGCTTGGTACAAGTACCTGAGACCGTACTCCGGGTAGGAGTGCGGGGTGGATAAGGGTAGACGTGCCCAGGTGTCCACCGTCCGCTCGCCCTGGGAGACGTCCCAGGAGGACAAGGGGAGTACTAAGGACGCTTAGTGGACCCCTCTGGAGACCAGGTAGGTCTCAATCTGTCGGCCTTTGGAAGGCCATCTGATTCTGTAAGTTGCCTGTGGGCGACGGAAAGTCGCCGCTGTTTTTGGTTTCTTTTTGTCTCAGTCTTGTGTCCGCTCTTGTTGTGTCTGCTGTTATTCTAGAAATAGGACAATCTGCCAGAACGGGAGTAAATGTAAAATCTCACCCCCGTCAGGACAGTGTTCTTTCTGCCAGGGCGGGAGTGGATGTAGAGTCCCACCCCCGTCAAGAAAGGGAGTCAATGTGGAACCCGACCCCGTCAGAAAGTGGCGTTTGGCTGGTTGTGTTTTGGTCACGTGACAGATTGTGTGTGTGTGTTAACCCTTTGTCGACTGTAGACTTAGACTGACGTCAGGACAGAATTTGTCAGCAATGGTTTTAAAAAAGGAGAAAAAAAAAAGAAAAAAACCACCAGGCCGGTCCTGCCCACCGCGCTCTCGGTGAGGCGGTACCGGCGGCTCGCAGCGGGCGGGCAGCGCCGGCCGGCCTTGCTGCGGGGCCATCGCGGGGCGAAAAAGGCGGCGCACGGTCCGCACTCGGCTGGGGAGCCCTGGGCTGCTCAAAAGAGCTCTGAAATGCAGAGCTGGGCTAAAAATTTCGGGCTTTGGCGGCGCAGTTGGGGCTTTGATGGCAGCAGTGGTGCTGAGGTTCTGGTTTCTGCAGGCACGGCAGCGGCGACCGACAGGGGCTGTCTGTGCCCCGCGAGCGAGTTGTGAGATGCTGGTGGCGAGTGCGGCGGCCTGCCGGTCCCGCCTGGCGCCCTGGAGTGGCCGTGAAGCCTGCCACAACTGGGGAGGGGCCCACTGCGGCCGCCGTCCCTCCTTTGGCTCCCCCCCCAGAGTCTACCCGCACTCCCTTGTGCCTGCCTGGCTGCGTGCTCCCTCCCCAAGAAGGACAGTGCAGGGAGCACGGGGGTGTCTCAAGTGGTTAAATTGCCCCTCATTTGGCTCCTCCCAGAGTCTGCGCACAGGTGCATGCCCACATGCCGCCGCCTCCAAGCCATGCGGAGACAGTGCAGAGAGCACCGGGTGTCTATTAAATGGTTAAATTGCTGCCTTCCCCCCTCCCTGTCAGTGTTTGTTTGCCACTCCCAGGAGTTTACGCCACATTTCCCGTGCCGCCGCGGCGCGTGGCGGAGATTCGGCGCTGGGCTCTTTCCTGTTCATTCGCCGTTACTGAGAGAATCCTGGATAGTTTCTTTTCCTCCGCTGACTAATATGCTTAAATTCAGCGGGTCGCCACATCTGATCTGAGGACGCCACAAGGTTCCCTAGTTGCTTCTCATTCCCCTGTCCCCTGTATCCTGTCTCTTGTTAACAGAAAAAATTGTGTTCATTTTGAAATATCAGTGGTCTGGTGCAGCCAGATGTGAGAGCTGCACTCCCTTCTCTGCCCCATGTGTTTTCTCTTCTCAGGCATCGCCCTGAGCTGCTGGCAGTAAGTCTGTACTAAGCTCCGGTGAGGGAGACATCCAAGGTAAGGAGCACTGCGAGTCTAACTGCCAGGCTCTGATGAGGGTCTCGTCTCTGTGGGACTAGAAAGTGCCCCAACAATCTGACCTAGGTAATAAAAAGTTACAGAAGTTAAGAAAAGGATAGAGGTCTGCAAAAAAGAGCTGAGAGCAAAGCTTCAGCAGACTCAGAAAAGATAGGTTAACAGTGAAAAAGAGGTAAAAATAGAAAAAAAAATTAGGTCTGAAATGAGAGAGATACTCTAAATGAGAAATATTTAAAAGAGGAACCAGTAAAATGAGGCTGACAAAGACAGAGACCAGAGTCAGAATCAGAGATGTGCTGAGACAGAAAGATAAACCAGGGTAGTCGAACTATGAAAAAAGTTAAGTGACAGAATATAAATATAATAATTAGATAACATTCAAAGTAAGCAAAGACAAGGAAGAGGAACAAAAATATGTATATATATATAGAGAGAGAGACATTATATGAGATCTCCATTACAGTTAGGAAACAGGAGCAAAGAGAAATAAAATGCTGGCCACAAAAGTCAGGGAAACTAGAAAACTTAGTACCTGGCAAAAAAAAAAAAAAAAAAAAAAAAAAAAAAGCTTTTGGCTAAAGATCAAAGTGTTTACTGTTAAAAAAGAAGAACACTGGGTGAGAGACTGTCCTAATAAAAAAAAAGAAGAGGAGCCCCCCTCATGACTAAACCCTTCACCTGTTGAAGCAGCTAAAAAGAGACTGTGTTTCATATTCCTCCACTGACCAATGCAAAGCAAGTTTAAAAGGTTCCTGGACACTGCGGGCCTTTGCAAACTGTGGATTCCAGGTTTTGCTGAATTAAAAAGCAGCCCTTCGTATAAAAAATAAAGAACAACCTTGAATGGCCTTAGATGCTATTGAGACTGCCCTAATGTTGTCCCCAACTTTGGGACTCCTAGATGTGACTGAGAACAAAGGTATTGCCAAAGAGGTTCTTACTCAGAGATTGGGACCCTAGGAAAGACCGGTGGCATACCTGTAAAATGGCTTGCTTGTCTGCACATAGTGGCTTCTGGTCAAGGACGCAGATAAATTGACTCTGAGACAAAACTTGGCACATGATCCAATTGTTCCCCTGACTGATGGATACATTATCAGAGCTTTTTGTTGACAGAACAAGTGACCTTCGCTTCCCCTGCTAACCTGCTGAGTCTTCACCTACTCATCACTGCTCTGACATTCTGGCAGAAGGAACTTCGGCTCAGAAGGCTGAACTCCTGGCACTAACCCAAGCCCTGCGGTTGGCTGAAGGCAAAGACATTAAAAACAAAGAAAAAATTCTGGCCCTCCTAGAAGCTCCTGAATGAACTGGGTGAGTTGGGGTACCGAGTATCAGCCAAGAAAGCTCAGTTATGTCGTAGACGGAAAAGCAGTGGCTCACCGAGGCCAGAAAAAAAGACTGTGATGCTGATCCCAACCCCCACCACCCCGCGCCAAGTACGTGAGTTTCTGGGGACGGCGGGCTTTTGCAGACTCTGGATACCAGGGTTCGCAACATTGGCGGCCCCTCTATATCCACTTACTAAAAAAAAAAAAGTCCCATTCACCTGGACTGAGGAACACCAAAAAGCCTTTGTCAGCATAAAGGCAGCCCTGCTTGCAGCCCCCGCTCTGGCTTTGCCAGATCTGACTAAGCCTTTTACCCTATATGTTGATGAGCGGGCTAGAGTAGCCCGCGGCGTTTTGACTCAGACTCTGGGGCCCTGAAAGCGGCCAATGGCCTACCTATCTAAAAAGCCAGTAGCCCTGCTTGTTAAAGACGCTGACAAGCTTACTCTGGGTCAACATGTGACTATACCCACTACCAGAGTTTGCTGCTCCTTGGCGGATGACTCCACTCCTGTATATCAATGTGCTGATGTCCTGGCTGAAAAAAACTGGAACAAGGAGGGATCTGACTGATCAGCCTTGGCCAGGTGTGCCTGCCTGGTACACAGATGGCAGCAGCTTTGTCACAGGAGCGGCAGTAGTAGATGGAAAGCAGCTCATATCCATGGGGCCATCTACCAACAGAGGGGGCTACTTACCTCGGCAGGTAAAGATCAAATCAGCCTTGGCCTGAAAGTTTGAACTGGTACATGGATGGCAGTAGCCTCATGGTTAAAGGTAAGCGGAAGGCGGGGACAGCAGTGCAGCGGTGGACAAAAAGCAAGTGATCTAGGCCAGCAGCCTCCCTAAAGAGACTTCAGCCCAGAAAGCTGAATTTGTGGTTTTGATGAGACTGCTCACATAGTCATCAAGAAAAATTAAAGAAAATTTTTCCAAGGTTCAGAGTGCCAAAAGCAATAGTGTCAGATAATGGCCCTACTTTGTTGCCCAGGTAAGTCAGGGTGTGGCCAAGTATTTAGAGGTCAAATAAAAATTACATTGTGTGTATAGACCTCAGAGCTCAGGACAGATAAAAAATTAGTTTAAAATTCTAAGACAGACCTTGACAAAATTAATCGTGGAGACTGGCATAGACGTGGTGTTCCTTCCCTATGCCCTATTCAAACGTACTAAAAATACTCCCTCTTGATTCAGTTTTACTCTTTTTAAGATCCTCTATGACGTGCACCTGCATCATGCCCAGACCCTAACTAAGTTAGCTATTGAGACTGGCGGTAAAGACTGGGTGACCCTCCTTCCTTTTGCGCTTCTCAGAGTCCGAAACACACCTGGACGTTTCAGCCTTACCCCTTATGAAATTCTACATGGGGGACTGCCCCCCTTGACTGAGTCTGGCGGGATATTGGATCCCTGTGTTGACTCTTCCTCACCCTCTGCTTTGTTTACCCATTCAAAGGCCTTGGAAGTTGTCAGAACACAGATCTGGAACCAGATCAAAGAAGCTTATGCACCAGGGACTACGGCAGTGCCCCACGGGTTCCAGGTTGGAGATTCGGTCCTTGTCAGACGACATCGCACCAGCACTCTTGAGCCTCGGTGAAAAGGACCATATCTGGTACTGTTAACAACTCCCACGGCAGTAAAAGTAGACGGAATCGCCGCCTGGATCCACGCCTCCCACGTCAAGAAGGCTCCTAGCCAGGGTAGAGGCAACCATGAAGACAACTGGACAGTGGCAACTACTGACAATCCTCTTAAACTTCGCTTGTGTCGCGGGTGCCACCCTAAGCTTGGGGAACCACAACCCTCATGCCCCAATTCAACAGTCTTGGGAAGTGCTTAATGGGGAGGGAAACATTGTATGGGCAATCACTGCAGTCCTTCCCCCTTGGATTTGGTGGC
Source organism: Mus caroli (assembly GCF_978045245.1). Taxonomy (NCBI): domain Eukaryota; kingdom Metazoa; phylum Chordata; class Mammalia; order Rodentia; family Muridae; genus Mus; species Mus caroli. Next base: position 114,657,217 of record NW_028227260.1, on the reverse strand, counting down.
CTGATCTCACCCCTGACATCTGTAAGTTAGCAGCAGGATCTCCCAATTGGGACCTCCCCGACCATACTGATCTTAGTAACCCACCCCCTGAACAGCGGTGTGTTCCAGGTGGAATAGGGAACACGTATGGATGTTCAGGGCAGTTCTACCGAGCTAATCTTAGAGCTGCACAGTTCTATGTTTGCCCTGGTCAGGGTCAAAGCAAAAAGCTTCAACAAGAATGTGGAGGGGCATCAGATTATTTTTGTGGTAAATGGACATGTGAAACAACAGGGGAAGCCTACTGGAAACCTTCCTCTGCCTGGGACCTAATCACGGTTAAGCGAGGTAGTGGTTATGATAAGCCATACCAAGGAGAAAGAGATCCCCATAAATATCCAAACGATGGCGACCTCCATTATGTCCTGGATTCAGATGAGGCCGCCGTAGGAGCTTATGGGTGTGCTACTGAAAACAGCCCCCCAGGACCATGCAAAGTTAAATAGTGCAACCCCCTACTTATAAAGTTCACTGAAAAAGGGAAACAAAATCATTTAAGTTGGCTTAAAGGAAATAAGTGGGGTTGGCGTGTATCTAGTCCACCAAGAGACCCTGGTCTCATTTTCATGATCAGGCTAACAATGAGAGACCTAGCAATAACACCCATAGGGCCCAACAAAGTCCTTACGGAACAGGGTCCCCCAGTTGCACCGGCTCCCCCACAAGTCCCGGCCGTACCAGCTCCACCAACTCCACAGCCCAACACAGTGAGACTTTCCCTAGGGACTAATACTTCCCTCATGAGGCCGACCTTAGTTTCCCCACCGCCCCTAGACACAGAGAGCCGTCTGGTCAGTCTAGTCCAAGGAGCTTTTTTGGTGTTAAATAGGACTAATCCTAATATGACTCAATCATGTTGGTTATGCTATGCCTCTAGGCCCCCTTATTATGAAGGAATTGCTCAGATCAGGACTTATAATACTACTTCAGATCATTCTCAATGCCTTTGGGGAGAAAACAGAAAGCTGACTCTGGCAGCAGTCTCAGGAAGTGGGCTCTGTTTAGGCCAGGCGCCTCAAGATAAACGGCACCTTTGTAATCAGACCCAGAACATCCAGTCTAACAAAAGTGGTCGGTATCTGGTGCCCCCCATAGATACAGTATGGGCTTGCAATACCGGTCTCACTCCTTGTGTATCTATATCTGTTTTTAATAGTTCCAAAGATTTCTGCATTTTAGTTCAACTTATTCCTAGACTCCTGTATCATGATGATAGCTCCTTTTTAGACAAGTTTGATCATCGGGTCCGCTGGAGAAGAGAGCCCATTACCTTAACTCTGGCAGTACTTTTAGGATTGGGAGTAGCAGCGGGAGTAGGTACAGGGACCGCTGCCTTAATTCAGACCCCCCAATACTATGAAGAATTACGTACAGCTATGGATATTGATCTTAAAACTATAGAACAGTCTATAACTAAATTAGAAGAATCTTTAACTTCCCTGTCTAAAGTAGTGCTGCAAAATAAGAGGGGATTAGACTTATTATTCCTTAAAGAAGGAGGACTTTGTGCTGCCCTAAAAGAAGAATGTTGTTTTTATGTTGATCATTCAGGAGTAATCAAAGACTCTATGGCCAAACTTAAAGAATGCCTAGATATGCGTAAAAGAGAAAGAGAAAGCCAACAAGGATTGTTCGAAAGCTGGTTTAATAAGTCCCCTTGGCTCACCACCCTCCTCTCCACCATACCAGGACCCTTAATTACACTTATGCTTTTGCTTATTTTTGGCCCCTGCATATTCAATAAGTTAGTAGCTTTTATTAGAGAAAGAATAAATGCAGTGCAGGTTATGGTACTAAGGCAACAATATCGGGTCCTCCAGGAGTCCAAAACCCCGCTCTAAGATTAGAGCTATTTACTAGAAGGAGTGGGGAATGAAAGAGGAAAATTACTGGACACCTGAACTCTTCAACTCATAGTCCTCCTACCCCTCCCATCTGGAGAGTTCCCGGAACACTCCTGAACTTCTCACCCCAGAGTACATTCCTGAACTCTTCACCCAGAGTCCGACCCCCTCCCAATTGAAAACTGTTCCAGGAACATTTTTTTGATAAGGGTCTCCTGGAACAAACCTAGTCCTACCCCTCCTAACTGAGGACTGTTCCAAGAACATTTTTGAGATAGGGGCCTCCTGGTACTACCCCAGAATGTTCCAATAGATCAGGTACATTGCCAAAATATAGGACACGACCCCTTGGTGACGTAAAACTTGTACTTTTCCCCTGGCTTTTTCCTATAAAAGCTTGTGAAAAATTCTGGGCTGTCGTCGATTCTCCTCTACACCATGCTGGGTGTATGAGTTTCGACCCCAGAGCCTCTGGTATATGTGCTTTTTATGTGCTTTCTTGTTGTCGCTTTATTAAATCTTACCCTCTACATCTTAAGTTCGGTCTCAGTGTCTTCTTGGGTGCGCGGCTGTCCCGAGGCTTGAGTGAGTGTCTCCCCTTTGGGAGTCTTAGAGTCTTTCAGTACCATGTCCAATTTTCTGAGAAACTGCCAGACTGATTTCCAGAGTGGCTGTACAAACTTGCAATCCCACCAACAGTGGAGGAGGATTTCTCTTTCTCCACATCCTTGCCAGCATCTGCTGTCACCTGAATTTTTGATCTTAGCCATTCTGACTGGTGTGAGATGGAATCTCAGGGTTGTTTTGATTTGCATTTCCCTGATGATTAAGGATGCTGAACATTTTTTCAGGTGTTTCTCAGCCATTCGGTATTCCTCAGTTGAGAATTCTTTGTTTAGCTCTGAGCCCCATTTTTTAATGGGGTTATTTGATTTTCTGGAGTCCACCTTTTTGAGTTCTTTTTATATACTGGATATTAGTCCTCTAACTGATTTAGGGTAGGTAAAGATCCTTTCCCAATCTGTTGTTGGCCTTTTTGTCTTATTGACGGTGTCTTTTGCCTTACAGACACTTTGCAGTTTCATGAGGTCCCATTTGTCAATTCTCGATCTTAAAGCACAAGCCATTGCTCTTCTATTCAGAAAATTTTCCCCTATGCCAATATCTTTGAGGCTTCTCCCCACTTTCTCCTCTATAAGTTTCAGTGTCTCTGGTTTTATGTGGAGCTCCGTGATCCACTTAGATTTGACCTTAGTGCAAGCAGATAGGAATGGATCAATTCGCATTCTCCTACATCATAACCACCAGTTGTGCCAGCACCATTTGTTGAAAATGCTGTCTTTTTTCCACTGGATAGTTTTAGACCCCTTGTCGAAGATCAAGTGACCATAGGTGTGTGGGTTCATTTCTGGGTCTTTAATTCTATTCAATTGGGCTACTTGTCTTTCGTTATAAAGAGTACGATGCTGTTTTTTTTTTTTTTTTTTTTCACAATTTCTCTGTAGTAAAGCCTTAGGTCAGGCATGATGATTCCACCAGAGGTTCTTTTATCCTTGAGAAGAGTTTTGGCTATCCTAAATTTTTTGTTACTTCAGATGAATTTGCAGATTGTTATATGTAATTCGTTGCAGAATTGAGATGGAATTTTGATGGGGATTGCATTGAATCTGTAGAATGCTTTTGGCAAGGTATCCATTTTTACAATGTTGATCCTGCCAATCCATGAGCATGGGAGATCTTTCTATCTTCTGAAATCTTCTTTTATTTCTTTCTTCAGAGACTTGAAGTTCTTATCATACAGATCTTACACTTCATTAGTTAGCATCACGCCAAGGTATTTTATATTCTTTGTGACTATTGAGAAGGGTATGGTTTTCCTAATTTCTTCCTCAGCCTGGTTATCCTTTGTGCAGAGAAAGACCATTGACTTGTTTGAGTTAATTTTATATCCAGCTACTTCACCGAGACTGTTTATCAGGTTTAGGAGTTCTCTGGTGGAATTTTTAGGGTCACTTATATATACTATCAGATCATCTGCAAAAAGTGATATTTTGTCTTCTTCTTTTCCAATTTGTTTTCCCTTGATCTCCTTTTGTGTTCGAATTGCTCTGGCTAGGACTTCAAGTACAATGTTGAATAGGTAGGGAGAAAGTGGGAAGCCTTGTCTAGTCCCTGATTTTAGTGGGATTGCTTCCAGCTTCTCACCATTTACTTTGATGTTGGCTACTGGTTTTCTGTAGATTGCTTTTATCATGTTTAGGTATGGGCCTTGAATTCCTGATCTTTCCAAGACTTTTATCATGGATGTGTGTTGGATTTTGTCAAATGCTTTCTCCGCATCTAGTGAGATGATCATGTGTTTTTTGTCTTTGAGTTTGATTATATAATGGATTACGTTGATGGATTTCGGTATATTAAATCATCCCTGCATCCCGGGAATAAAATCTACTTGGTCAGGATGGATGATTGTTTTGATGTGTTCTTGGATTCGGTTAGTGAGAATTTTATTGAGTATTTTTGCATCTATATTCATAAGGGAAATTGTACTGAAGTTCTCTATCTTTTTTGAATCTTTCTGTGGTTTAGGTATCAGAGTAATGAATATAGAATGAGTTGAGTAGAGTACCGTCTACTGCTATTTTGTGGAATAGTTTGTGAAGAACTGAAATTAGATATTCTTTGAAGGTTTGATAGAACTGGCACTAAACCTATCTGGTCCTGGGCTTTTTTTGGTTGGGAGTCCATTAATGACTGCTTCTATATTTTAGGGGATATGGGACTGTTTAGATCGTTAACTTGATCCTGGTTTAACTTTGGTACCTGGTATTTGTCTAGAAATTTGTCCATTTCCTAAAGGTTTTCCAGTTTTTTTTTTGAGTATAGCCTTTTGTACATGGATCTGATGGTGTTTTGGATTTCTTCAGGGTTTGTTGTTATTCTCCCTTTTCATTTCTGATTTTTTAAATTAGCATGCTGTCCCTGTGCCCTCTAGAGAGTCTGACTAAGGGTTTATCTATCTTGTTGATTTTCTCAAAGAACCATCTCCTCATTTGGTTGATTCTTTGAATAGTTCTTCTTCTTTCCACGTGGATGATTTCACCCCTGAGTTTGATTATTTCCTGCTGTCTACTCCACTTGGGAGAATTTGCTTCCTTTTTTCTAGAGCTTTTAGGTGTGTTGTCAAGCTGCTACTGTGTGCTCTCTCTAGTTTCTATTTGGAGGCACTCAGAGCTGAGTTTTCCTCTTAGAAATACTTTCATAGTGTCCCCATATCTTTGTGTATGTTGTGGCTTCATTTTCATTAAACTCTAAAAAGTCTTTACTTTCTTTATCCCTTCCTTGACCAAGGTATCTTTGAGAAGTGTGTTGTTCATTTTCCACGTGATTGTTGGCTTTCCATTATTTATGTTGTTATTGAATATCAGCCTTAGTCCATGATGGTCTTCTAGGATGCATGGGACGATTTCATTATTTTTGAATCTGTTGAGGCCTGTTTTGTGAGCAATTATATGGTCAATTTTGGAGAAGGTCCCGTGAGGTGTTGAGAAGAAGGTATATCCTTTTGTTTTAAGTTAAATTGTTCTGTAGATATCTGTTAAGTCCATTTGTTTCATTACTTCTGTTAGTTTCACTGTGTGTCTGTTTAGTTTCTGTTTCCACGATCTGTCCATTGATGAAAGTGGTATGTTGAAGTCTCCCACTATTATTGTGTCAGGTGCAATGTGTGCTTTCAGCTTTACTAAAGTGTCTTTAGTGAATGTGGCTACCCTTGCATTTGGAGCATAGATATTCAGAATTGAGAGTTCCTCCTTGAGGATTTTACCTTTGATGAGTATGAAGGGTCCCTCCTTGTCTTTTTTGATAACTTTGGGTTGGAAGACGATTTTATTCTACATTAGAATGGCTACGCCAGCTTGTTTCTTCAGACCATTATCTTTGAAAATTGATTTCCAGCCTTTCTCTCTGAGGTAGTGTCTGTCTTTTTCCCTGAGTTGGGTTGCCTGTAAGCAGCAGAATGTTGACTCCTGTGTGTGTAGTCAGTCTGTTAGTCTATGGCTTTTTATTGAGGAATTGAGTCCATTGAAAGTAAGAGATATTAAGGAAAAGTAATTGTTGCTTCCTTTTATTTTTGTTTTTAAAGTTGGCATTCTCTTTTTGTGGCTGTCTTCTTTTTGGTTTCTTTAGGGATTAATTTGTTGCTTTTTCTATGGCGTGGTTTCCGTCCTTGTATTGTTTTTTTTGTTTGTTTGTTTGTTTTTTTTTCTGTTATTATCCTTTGAAGGGCTGGATTTGTGGAAAGATAATGTGTGAATTTGGTTTTGTGGTGGAAAAATTTGGTTTCTCCATCTATGGTAAATGAGAGTTTGGCTGGGTATAGTAGCCTGGGCTGGCATTTCTGTCCTCTTAGGGTCAGTAACACATCTGTCCAGGATCTTCTGGATTTCATAGTCTCTGGTGAAAAGTCTGGTGCAATTCTCATTGGCCTGCTTTATATGTTACTTGAGCTTTTTGCCTTACTGCGTTTAATATTCTATCTTTATTTAGTGTAGTTGTTGTTCTGATTATTATGTGTTGGGAGGAATTTCTTTTCTGTTCCAGTCTATTTGGAGTTCTGAAGGCTTCTTGTATATTCATGGGCATCTCTTTCTTTAGATTTGGGATGTTTTCTTCTATAATTTTGTTGAAGATATTTGCTGGCCCTTTAAGTTGAAAGTCTTCATTCTCATCTTCTCCTATTATCTGTAGGTTTGGTCGTCTCATTTTGTCCTGGATTTCCTGGATGTTTTGAGTTAGGATCTTTTTGCATTTTGTATTTTCTTTGATTGTTGTGCCAATGTTCTCCATGGAATCTTCTGCACCTGAGATTCTCTCTTCCATCTCTTGTATTCTTTTGATGGTGCTTGCATCTATAATTCCAGATTTCTTTCCTAGGGTTTCTATCTCCAGCGTTTCCTCACTTTGGGTTTTCATTATAGTGTCCACTTCCCTTTTAAGTCTTGGATGCTTTTATTCAATTCTATCACCTGTTTGGTCATGTTTTCCTGCAATACTTTAAGGGAATTTTGTGCTTCCTCTTTATGGTCTTCTGCCTGATTAGCCGTGTTTTCCTGTATTTCTTTAAGTGAGTTATTAAAGTCCTTCTTGATGTCCTCTACCATCATCATTAGATATGCTTTTATATCCGGGTCTAGTTTTTCAGGCTTGTTGAGGTGTCAGGACTGGGTCGGGTGGGAGTGTTGTGTTCTGATGATGGTGAGTGGTCTTGGTTTCTGTTAGTAAGATTCTGATGTTTGCCTTTCACCATCTGGTAATCTCTGGAGTTAGTTGTTGTAGTTGTCTCTGGTTAGATCTTGTTCCTCAGGTGTTTATGTTAGCCTCTATCAGCAGACCTGTGAGACTAGTTCTCTCCTTAGTTTCAGTGCTCAGAGTACTCTCTGCAGGTAGGCTCTCTGCTTGCAGGGAAGGTGCCAAGATATGTGGTGTTTGAACCTGCTTCCTGGGTGAAGTTGTTAACCACTCACAGAGGTCTTAAGATCCAGTGGAGGGTCCTGTTTATACCTAACAGTTGTCTGCAGACTCCATGTCCAAGGTGCCTTTGTGCTGGCATGGAAGGGCCAGAAGGGATTTGTTCCCGAATCAGGCCAAGTTTTCTGCTTCCCTAATTAATGCAGACTCAGGTCCCACGGAATTGGATTGTTGCAGACGCTGTGTTCCACTCACCAGAGGTCTTAAGATCCCGTGACTGGTCTTGTGGGTAGCTGGCAGGTGTCAGCCGACTCTGCACCTAAGCTACCCAAGTGCTGACGGGACCGGAAGGGACTTGTGCCCCTGATCAAGCCAGGTTTTCTGCTTCCCTAACTAATGCAATCTCAGGTCCTGCACGACTGGATTGGAGCAGACGCGGTGTTCCACTCACCAGAGGTCTTAAGATCCCATGGCGGGTGTCAGCCCACTCTGCACCCTAGCTACCCCAGTGCTGGCCGGACTAGAAGGGCACCATAATATTTTCATACTCTTTTTTCATTGGTTCTTTTTTCCTTTGTTCTGAGAACCAGTGAAGTCAGAAAAATGTTTTTATTCATCTTTATTTAAAGAACATATTATTATTAATTATTATTATTATTACTGTTACCAATTTTTTTATTTACATCTCAAATATTGTCCTGCTCCCACACCCCCTTGCACAGTTTTTCACACTTTTCCCTCTCACTTTGCCTCTGAGATGGGTATCATCATGGTGGTCCTCCTTCCCTGGGCCAGCAAGTCTTTACAGGATTACGCAGAACCACTCCCACTAAGGCCAGTCAAGGCAGTCCACTGCTACATATATATTGGTGGCCTCAGTCTAGATTTACTTGCTCTTTATTTGGTGACTTTATCTCTGGGAGCTCCCAGCAGTACATATTAGTTGACACTGTTGGTCTTCCATGTTGCCAACCCCTTCAGTTCCTTCAATCCTCCCACTAACTCTTACATACATGTCTCTGACCTCACTCTAGTAGTTAGATATAAGCATCTACATCTGTCTCATTCAGTTGTTGGTATAGCATACAGAGGACAGCATTGCTAGGCTCCTCTCTGAAAGTACAACAGAGCATCAATAATACTGTCAGGCTTTGGTACTTGCCCATGGGATAGATCCCAAGTTGGGCGGGTCACTGGTCTGACATTCCTTTAGTTATTACTCCATTTCCCCCTGCATTTCTTTTAGATATTAACAATTTTAGGTTGAAAATGTATAGACTCAATACAAATCCCATCACTATTCCAATATAATTCCTCCCAGACATGGAAAGAACAATTTTCAACATCATATGGGAAAACAAAAACCCAGGACAGCCAAAACAATTCTGAACAATAAAAGAACATCGAGAAGAATCACTTAAGCAAAAGTAATAATAATAATAATAAAAATAATAATGAAGCACATGGAATTGGTACAGAGACAGACAGGTTTGTCAATGAAATAAAAATGAAAACCCAGGAATAAACACATACACCTATGGTCACTTGATCTTTGACAAAAAAAAAAAAAAAGCTAAAACCATACAGTGGAAAAAAAATAAGGCATCAACAAATGGTGCTGGTCTAACTGGCAGTCTGCCTGTAGAAGAATGCAAACTGATTCATAATTATCACCATGCACAAAGTTTAAATCTAAGTGGATCAAGGACCTCATCATGAAACCAAATACACTGAATTTAATAGAAGAGAATGTGGAAAATATCATCAAACACATTGGCATAGTGAGAAATTTCCTGAATATAAGACACCAATAGCTGAGACTCTAATCCATAAATGGGACCTTATAGACCTGCAAAACTTCTGGAAGGCAAAGGACACTGTCAACAAGACAAAAAGCAAGGGTACAGAAAATTTTATTGTGTGGAGTCTTACTTCAACTAGATAAAACAAGTCTGTTTATTAGGAAATATGTTATCATATCTTGACCATTGTATCAAGGCCTGTAGTATTTTCAGAGGACTATTACTTAAACTCACTTGGTATTACCTTGAATCTGGTAGCTTATTTGTATCATTTATTACAGTTGTCCTCAACCTTCCTAATGCCAGCAATCCTTTAATACTGTTCCTTATGTTGTGATCACCCCAAACAAAAATATATATTTTTTTGCTTCTTTTATAAATGTAATTATAAAAATTTGCTTCAATTGTTCATGGTAAAATGTTGTTTTATGAAGATTGTGCAGAACAATATAGACTCCTTTATAGCCAATTATAATGTAACCTTAAAAGGAAAGACTATGATAATGTCTCAAATTTTATTCCTATTGAACGAAAGAAAACTAAATTTAAGACATTACAGCCCTACCCAGAAAGTTTATTCAAAGTCCATATCTCATGTGGCATGTTATTTAGGAGCGCTTTTTGGCTTAGAGCAAAGAACAAAGGCTGTAAAGTCATCCCAGAAACCAACTAGCCTTTGAGATAAGAAAGGCATGCAAGGAAAATCCCCCCAGGACAAGCTCAAGATGAGTAGTGGACCACCTGCTGATATGGTTTGGGCTTAGCCAAGTGTCCTGCAGACCAAGACAAAAACCCTCCCTTTAGAGTTACACTCTGATGTTTAAATTGCCCATTTGTGTGTAACTGCACCAATTCTTCCCCTACTCCCACTCCTTTCCTACATAAACCCCTTTACTATATATACTTTTGAGCCTTGAGGCCGACATCTGTTATCTCCTGTGTGAGATGCATGTCGGTCCTGGAGCTCCATCATTAAACTACCTCGTATATTTACATCAAGACAGTCTGTTTGTTCATGATTCTTGGGTGCACACTGAATCGGGAGTCAAGTGGGGGTTTCCCCACTAGGTTCTTTTCACTATCACTCTTGTTCTTATGATCTTGAAGAAAAATGTTGGTGGAAGTTATGTCAGAATGTACATTTATGACACATACAGAAGTAAGTGGTTGCTTAATGGCCAGCTTCTATAAATATTTTAAATTAGGTAAAGAAATCATTTACATATACCAATTGCAAAGCCGCAGATGAGAAAAATATCAGACAATGTAAGTTGAAGGCAATTTTCTAGAAGCATATTTTATTTTTATGTTTGTCTCATGTACATAATTTCCATTATTTCTTTCAAATTCTGGGCTGTGTTGGGGTTATCTGTATGCTGCCTGGTTGGTGACTCTGTCTTTGGGAGCTCCCTGGGTTCTGGGTGAGTTTAGGCTGCTAGTCTTCCTATGGGTTTGCTCTCCTGAGCTTCTTCCAGCCTTTCCCTATTCCAACCACAGTGATCCCTGACTTCCATTGGTTGGGTTAAAGTATCTGCAACCTTCTCAGTCAGCTCCTTGTTGAGCCTCAAAGAGGACAGACGTGCTAGCGTCCTGTTTGTAAGTATACCATAGCATCGATAATAGTATCAGGCCTTGGGGCCACTCTTCGAAGAATGGCCCCAAATTGGGCTAGTCAAAGTGCCTCCTTTCCCTCAGTCTCTTCTCTATTATTTGTCCCTGCAATTCTTTTAGATAGGAATAATTCTGGGTCAGTGTTTTTAACTATGAAATGGCAATATTTAAATATAACTTATACAATGATGAGAAAAGATTACCTGTAAATTAAGTTTCTCTATACATAAACATAGTTTCCTCTTTTATTTAACTAAACATAGTAGTATTTTGATGCCTTTGAACTGCTGTATTCTCTCATAATTGTTTTTGAAATTTACGAATATATTTTCTGTACCGATTAATTTCTTTTCATGTTTTTAATGGACATGGTGAATATAATAATATATGTTATGTTGGTTTGGTTTTTATCAAAATAAGCTTTATTATTTATTCGTGGAACCTGCTACCTTAAGATATATATCTTTATTAAAAATTAAATTTAGATAATTATTATTTCAATTGAATTCCCATCAGTGCTTATTAGTGTAAGTGTAGTATTAAGTATCCTTTGGTTTTCAAAGTACCTTAATGACATTTCATTTTTCATTACTCTCAAATTATTTCAATGGTGTTCATTTTTCTTGTATTTTTATCAGTTTCTCTCCCAGTACTCTGTTCCTCCATCTTTCTCATGCACTCACTCATTCCTCCTATTTTCATCCTCACCTGACTCAAATCTACCACAAAATTTGTTTTCCTTCCTAGGAGATCCATAAATTCCCCCTCCTTGAGCTCTTCTTGTTTTGCTTAGGCTCGCTGTATCTGAGGATTGTAGTATTATTTTCCTTTAAAGAAAAACTAATGTTCAAATATAAATGAGTACATTCCATGTGAGTTTTCCTGTGTCTGGGTTACCTCATGCAGTATAATCATTTCTAGTTCCATCCATTTGTCTTCAAATTTAAGGATGGTATCTTTTTTTTTTCCTCAAAGAATAGTATTCCAATTTGTATATTCACCACTTTTTCTTTATTCAGTTGAGGGACATCTAGGTTGTTTACAATTTCTGACCACTATGAGTACAGCTGCAATGAAGATGAATAAGGAAGTGTCCTTGTGGTAATATAGAGAGTAGTCTAGATAAATTCTCAAAAAGGTATATCTGGATCTTGAGACAGAACAATTTCCAATAGTCTGAGGAACCATTATGTTGATTTTCATAGTGGCTGTACTAGTTTGCTGTTCCATCAGCAATGGAGACACATTCCCCTTGTTCCAAATGATTGCCACCATCTGCTATTCCTTGTGGTTTGAACTTAGGCATTCTGATAGGTGTAAGATGGAATCACAAAGTTGTTCTAAAGTGCACTTTCCTGATGGCTATAGACATTAAGAATTTTTAAGCATTTCTTTGCCACTTGATATCCTCTTGAGAATTCTCATTTTAGATGAGATAACCCATTTTTAATTGTATTATTAGTTTTCTTAATATCTGGTTCCATGGGTTTCTTATACATTAGCTCTCAGTCAGATTTGGGCTTGATGAAAATATTTTCCCATTCTGTGGGTTACTGTTTTTGCCACTCGGTGTTGTTCTCTGCCTTATAGAATCTTTCCTGTTTCACAGGGAACCATGACAGTTTCAGTTTTTCATATGATGGATTACATTTCTGATTGTTGTATGTTGATCCACCTCTGCATCTTTGGGAGGAGATGTACCTTATCATGACGTGTGATATCGATGTCTTTTTGTTTGGTGAGTATATTATTATGAGTATTTTTGCATTAATGTTCATGAGGGAAATTGGTCTGTGATATACTTTCTTTGTTAAGTATTTGTGTGGTTGAGGTGTCAGGATAAATGTTGCCTCATAAAATGAACTTGGAAATATTCTGTTTGTTTATATTTTGTGAATGGATTCGAGTAGTTTTGGCATTATCAGTCCTTTAACAGTGTGATAAGAATTTGTATAATTTAAGTTTTAGTGCTGTTCATTTTGTTGAAAATGCCAGTACCCTTGCTTTTATGGCATAGATGCTAAAAATTAAAAGATTACCTTGGTGAAACTTTTTTTAAAATATTTTTTATTACATCTTTCCCTCAATTACATTTCTAATGCTATTCCAAAAGTCCCCCATACCCTCCCCCCCACTTCCCTACTCACCCATTCCCAGTTTTTAGGCCCTGGCGTTCCCCTGTGATGGGGCATATAAAATTTGCATGTCCTATGGGCCTCTCTTTCCAGTGATGGCTGACTAGGCCATCTTTTGATACATATGCAGCTAGAGTCAAGAGCTCCAGGGTACTGGTTACTTCATAATGTTGTTCCACCCATAGGGTTGCGGATCCCTTCAGCTACTTGGGTAATTTCTCTAGCTCCTCCATTGGGGGCCCTGTGTTCCATCCACTAGCTGAGAGTGAGCATCCACTTCTGTGTTTGCCAGGCCCCGTCATAGTCTCAAAAGAGACAGCTATATCTGGGTCCTTTCAGCAAAATCTTGCTAGTGTATGCAATGGTGTCACTATTTGGAAGCTGATTATGGGGTGGATCCCTGGATATGGCAGTCTCTAGATGGTCCATCCATGAAACTTTTTTTAAATGAATATGAAGTGTCTTTTGTGTGTTTGCATTAATTTATTTTGGTTTGCAATCTTTCTTTTTTGTTTTTTTTTTGATATTAGAGTGGATAAACCAAGTTGCTTCTTATGTCCATTTGTTTATACATGTTAGATCAGGGTAGTGAGAGCTCACATCATGAACTGAAAGCAGAAAGCAGAGAGAATTAATTGGTGGTAGTGAGATGATAATTTTCCTGATATACAGCCTGCAATAATATATGACTTCCTAACCCCTATTCCAAACATGCAAGCAACACTAACCATTTGGGCCCAATTGTATAAATTCTAAAGATGATTGGAAACATTTTTTCCTTTTTTTTAATTTTTAATATTTTTATTACATATTTTCCTTAGTTACATTTCCAATGCTATCCCAAAAGTCCCCCATAGCGCCCCCCACTTCCCTACCCACCCATTCCCATTCTTTTGGCCCTGGCATTCCCCTATATTGGGGCATATAAAGTTTGTGTGACCAATGGGACTCTCTTTCCAATGATGGCCGACTAGGCCATCTTTCGATACATATGCAGCTAGAGACAAGAGCTCCGGGGTTCTGGTTAGTACATTATGTGGTTCCGACAATAGGGTTGCAGATCCCTGTAGCTCCTTGGGTACTTTCTCTCGCTTCTCCATTGGGAGCCCTGTGATACATCCAATAGCTGACTGTGAACATCCACACCTGTGTTTGCTAGGCCCCGGCATCGTCTCACAAGAGACAGCTATATTTGGGTCCTTTCAGTAAAATCTTGCTAGTGTATGCAATGGTGTCAGCGTTTAGAAGCTGCTTATGGGAAGGATCCCTGGATACGGCAGTCTCTAAATGGTCCATCCTTTCATCACAGCTACGAACTTTGTCTCTGTAACTCCTTCCATGGTTGTTTTGTTCCCAATTCTAAGAAGGGGCACAGTGTCCACACTTTGGTCTTCATTATTCTTGAGTTTCATGTGTATAGTAAATTGTATCTTATATCTTGGGTATCCTAAGTTTTGGGCTAATATCCACTTATCAGTGAATACATATTGTGTGAGTTCTTTTGTGATTGTGTTACTTCACTCAAGATGATGCCCTCCAGTTCCATCCATTTGGCTAGGAATTTCATAAATTCATTCTTTTTAATAGCTGAGTAGTACTCCATTGTGTAAATGTACCACAATTTCTGTATCCATTCCTCTGTTGAGGGACATCTGGGTTCTTTCCAGCTTCTGGCTATTATAAATAGGGCTGCTATAAACATAGTGGAGCATGTGTCCTTCTTACCGGTTGGGACATCTTCTGGATATATGCCCAGGAGAGGTATTGCTGGATCCTCCGGTAGTACTATGTCCAATTTTCTGAGGAACCGCCAGTCTGATTTCCAGAGTGGTTGTACAAGCTTGCAATCCCACCAACAATGGAGGAGTGTTCCTCTTTCTCCACATCCTCGCCAGCATCTGCTGTCACCTGAATTTTTGATCTTAGCCATTCTGACTGGTGTGAGGTGGAATCTCAGGGTTGTTTTGATTTGCATTTCCCTGATGATTAAGGATGTTGAACATTTTTTCAGGTGCTTCTCTGCCATTTGGTATTCTTCAGGTGAGAATTCTTTGTTCAGTTCTGAGCCCCGTTTTTTAATGGGGTTATTTGACTTTCTGGAGTCCACCTTCTTGAGTTCTTTATATATATTGGATATTAGTCCCTTATCTGATTTAGGATAGGTGAAGATCCTTTCCCAATCTGTTGGTGTTTTTTTTTTTTTGTCTTATTGATGGTGTCTTTAGCCTTGCAGAAGCTTTGCAGTTTCATGAGGTCCCACCTGTCAATTCTCGATCTTACAGCACAAGCCATTACTGTTCTATTCAAGAATTTTTTCCCTGTGTCCATATCTTCAAGGCTTTTCCCCACTTTCTCCTCTATACATTTCAGTGTCTCTGGTTTTATGTGAAGTTCCTTGATCCACTTAGACTTGACCTTAGTACAAGGAGATAGGAATGGATCGATTCGCATTCTTCTACATGTTAACAACCAGTTGTGCCAGCACCATTTGTTGAAAATGCAGTCTTTCTTCCACTGGATGTTTTTAGCTCCCTTGTCGAAGATCAAGTGACCGTACATGTGTGGGTTCATTTCTGGGTCTTCAGTTCTATTCCATTGGTCTATTTGACTGTCACTATACCAGTACCATGCAGTTTTTATCACAATTGCTCTGTAGTAAAGCTTTAGGTCCGGCATGGTGATTCCACCAGAGGTTCTTTTATCCTTGAGAAGAGTTTTTGCTATCCTAGGTTTTTTGTTATTCCAGATGAATTTGCAGATTGCACTTTCTAATTCGTTGAAGAATTGATTTGGAATTTTGATGGGGATTTCATTGAATCTGTAGATTGCTTTTGGCAAGATAGCCATTTTTACAATGTTGATCCTGCCAATCCATGAGCATGGGAGATCTTTCCAATTTCTGAGATCTTCTATAATTTCTTTCTTCAGAGACTTGAAGTTTTTATTATACAGATCTTTCACTTCCTTAGTTAGAGTCACGCCAAGATATTTTATATTATTTGTGACTATTGAGAAGGGTGTTGTTTCACTAATTTCTTTCTCAGCCTGTTTATTCTTTGTGTAGAGAAAGGCCATTGATTTGTTTGAGTTAATTTTATATCCAGCTACTTCACTGAAGCTGTTTATCAGGCTTAGGAGTTCTCTGGTGGAATTTTTAGGGTCACTTATATATACTATCATATCATCTGCAAAAAGTGATATTTTGACTTCATCTTTTCCAATTTATATCCCTTTGATCTCCTTTTGTTGTCGAATTGCTCTGGCTAGGACTTCAAGTACAATGTTGAATAGGTATGGAGAAAGTGGACAGTCTTGTCTAGTCCCTGATTTTAGAGGGATTGCTTCAAGCTTCTCACCATTTACTTTGATGTTGGCTACTGGTTTTCTGTAGATTGCTTTTATCATGTTTAGGTATGGGCCTTGAATTCCTGATCTTTCCAAGACTTTTATCATGAATGGGTGTTGGATCTTGTCAAATGCTTTTTCCGCATCTAAGGAGATGACCATGTGGTTTTTGTCTTTGAGTTTGTTTATATACTGGATTACGTTGATGGATTTCCGTATATTGAACCATCCCTGCATCCCTGGGATGAAACCTACTTGGTCAGGATGGATGATTGTTTTGATGTGTTCTTGGATTCGGTTAGCAAGAACTTTATTGAGGATTTTTGCATCAATATTCATAAGGGATATTGGTCTGAAGTTTTCTATCTTTGTTGGATCTTTTTGTGGTTTAGGTATCAGAGTAATTGTGGCTTCATAGAATGAGTTGGGTAGAGTACCTTCTGTTTCTATTTTGTGGAATAGTTTGTGAAGAAATGGGATTAGATCTTCTTTGAAGGTCTGATAGAACTCTGCACTAAACCCATCTGGTCCTGGGCTTTTTTTAGTTGGGAGACTATTAATGACTGCTTCTATTTCTTTGGGGGATATAGGGCTGTTTAGATCACTAACCTGATCTTGATTCAACTTTGTTACCTGGTATCTGTCTAGGAACTTCTCCATTTCATCCAGGTTCTCCAGTTTTGTTGAGTATAGCCTTTGGTAGAAGGATCTGATGGTGTTTTGGATGTCTTCAGGATCTGTTGTTATGTCTCCTTTTTCATTTCTGATTTTGTTAATTAGGATGCTTTCCCTGTGCCCTCTAGTGAGTCTGGCTAAGGGTTTATCTATCTTGTTGATTTTCTCAAAGAACCAGCTCCTTGATTGGTTGATTCTTTGAATAGTTCTTCTTGTTTCCACTTGGTTGATTTCGCCCCTGAGTTTGATTACTTCCTGCCGTCTACTCCTCTTGGGTTTATTTGCTTCCTTTTGTTCTAGTGCTTTTAGGTATGTTGTCAAGATGCTAATGTGTGCTCTCTCTAGTTTCCTTTTGGAGGCACTCAGAGCTATGAGTTTTCCTCTTAGAAATGCTTTCATTGCGTCCCATAAGTTTGGGTATGTTGTGGCTTCATTTTCATTGAACTCTAAAAAGTCCTTAATTTCTTTCTTTATTCCTTCCTTGACCAAGGTATCATTGAGAAGAGTGTTGTTCAGTTTCCACGTGAAGGTTGGATTTCTATTATTTATTTTGTTATTGAAGATCAGCCTTAGTCCATGGTGATCTGATAGGATGCATGGGACAATTTCAATATTTTTGTATCTGTTGAGGCCTGCTTTGTGACCAATTATGTGGTCAATTTTGGAGAAGGTACCATGAGGTGCTGAGAAGGAGGTATATCCTTTTGTTTTAGGATAGAATGTTCTGTAGATATCTGCCAGATCCATTTGATTCATAATTTCTGTTAGTTTCACTGTGTCCCTGTTTAGTTTCTGTTTCCATGATCTGTCCATTGGTGAAAGTGGTGTGTTGAAGTCTCCCACTATTATTGTATGAGGTGCAATGTGTGCTTTGAGATTTACTAAAGTTTCTTTAATGAATGTGGCTGCCTTTGTATTTGGAACATAGATATTCAGGATTGATAGTTCCTCTTGGAGGATTTTACCTTTGATGAGTATGAAGTGTCCCTCCCTGTCTTTTTTAATGACTTTGGGTTGGAAGTCAATTTTATCAGATATTAGAATGGCTACTCCAGCTTGTTTCTTCATACCATTTGCTTGGAAAATTGTTTTCCAGCCTTTCATTCTGAGGTAGTGTCTATCTTTTTCTCTGAGATGAGTTTCCTGTAAGCAGCAAAATGTTGGGTCTTGTTTGTGTAGCCAGTTTGTTAGTCTATGTCTTTTTATCGGGGAGTTGAGTCCATTGATATTAAGAGATATTAAGGAAAAGTACCCCGGCGCTTTTCTGACTGGAGAGGCTTGTGGCCCTACTGAGGCCGGATTTCTGCCTCCCCAGCCAAAGCAGTCTCAGGTCCCCCGCGTGATTGGACTGGAGCAGAAGCTGTGTTCCACTCACCAGCAGTCTCAAAATCCTGTGGCGGGGGTCCTGGGTAGCTGGCAGGTGTCAGCCGACCCTGCAATCTAGCTACCCCTGTGCTGGTCCGGCCGGAAGAGGCCTGTGCGAAACATTTCTTAATTAAATCACAACACTACCTTCTTTTCTTAACATTCAGAGGTCACCATGGAGAAAATAGTTGAAATATAGCAAGAACCAAAAGTAGTGAATGACTACAAATAAAGTCTGTTTTCCAGAAACAATAAGGCATTTATACATGTAAAGTGATAGTGACTATAACTATATGTAGAAGAAAAATTCAACATCAAGCCAGACAAAGCTCAGCATGTAGGGGTGAGATCTTTAGAACATCCCATTGCTGGCTAATGATTATAAACCACTTTTTTTTTTTTTTTGGTGTTAACTTTTGGGAGATATAAGTTAGCTTTTTCTTTTTTTATGGATATGAAGCATGCACCTAATGACAGCAGAGCCTGAATATGGTGGGTTAAAGAAGAAATGTCTCCTATAGGCTTAAACATGTGAATACTCCATCCTCTTTTGGTGCTGGTATTTCCGAAGGTGCAGTTATTTATGGTGATGCCTGAAGAAGTGTGTAACTGGAGGCTGGTGTTGAGAATACTTAACACTGCTGGATTTCCAATTTAGTCCCCTTCTTTTTGCTTGTGAAAGAAGAGGGCTCAGTGTATCCTCCTCATTCTATTCCTGACACTTGCTGACATACAATCCTACCATCATGAAGTCTTTTCTATCTGAAAGTTTATGGTCAAAATATATTCCTTCTGTAAGGTGCCTTCGTCATGTTATTTTATCATAGCAGCTGGAAAGGAACTAATATTGGGTTTAACAGAAAAAACACATAAAATATGAAGGAGACATTTACTCCTACAGGGATATGTAAGGAATAGAAAGGATAAAACGTGGAATGGAACCTAAACACCCTTGACGTAAGAATAAGAAAATTAAATAACTTTAGTCAATAGATATTAGGCTTCTTATTAGATTCAAGGCTCACAACACAGGAGAGGAAACATGCTCATTAATGCAAAATTGACCAAAAAGCAGTAGCTCAGGGTGTGATAGGACATAGGGGATAACCTACTGTTATTATTTTTAGCTAGATGTATACAGTATCAATAAATCCCCACATGAAAAACAACATGCATATTTGGGTAATATTTAGCAGTAATATGAACCTAATTTTATTATTTGAAGCAAAACATATATAAATAGAAAATGTTATATAATTTGAAATAAAAGATACATAAACAATTGCATACATTGGTTTAATAAGTAAATTGAAACTGTAAAGTTCTAATTAAACTGTACATGCTCATTTACTTATAGCTTATTTGAGGTATAGGTTTTTACGTAGTTACTTAGTAGTGAGATTTCTTATGACTTTTGCAGATATCCTTAGTTTATCTTACCTTCTTCTATATTCCTTCTACATTAATCTTTCTCATTAGAACCTGACTCTCCAAAGTATCCCCAGAAAATATGACAATCACAATTACCCATGCTGCCATCAGTAGCCATATTGAAACCCACATTTCATGTTGCTTCTGAAGATATTGTTAATGTCAAGGATCCCAGAAGCCATCAGAATATACAGTGAACTTCACAGTCAGTAAAGCTCCCTCAGATCATGTTGAGTTAAATGTTCTGAGATATGATTTGTTGAGGTCACATATATACTGGCAACAGAGAATGCATGGCCATGATACTTTAGGCCTCTAGAAACAATCATGTCAGTGATCCCTGCTGCATTATGGGACCACATTAATATGACAGTCTTGAACTGCATTAGAATAATTACTGATGTGAATTATCTATAATTCTGCCACATTCATAAGTGTTCTGCCATTTATAAACATTTTTATGTCCTATTCCATTCTGTCACTAGACAAGAGGCTCCAGTCATGGTCATCCCAGCTATCTGAAATTTTCTTGATATCCCTGTTATTCCTGGCAACATACACCATGGTATATTTGAGATCCATGCTGCTACAGGCAACCAGGACATGAATGAACCCTCTTGCCTACTTGAATCTGCTGATGACATAAAAAATACCAACAGTCAAGAAAAATATATTAATATTACTCATACATGATGCCACTAGTAACCATATTGAGATCTATAGTCAGTTTGTATAAGAAGAGCTCCCTGATATCTGAGAACCCAAGGCCAAAAGAGTCTCTAGTGAACATCATTGTCAGTATTACTGCCTGTGGTCATAATTAGGTAAGTGTTGTGTGATGCTACTGAAGAAACCATTGATGCCAGTGATCCTACCTGAAACCTGAAGCTATGTTGAGGTCAGTGCTGCATGCTGTCACCAGTAACACGATGGAGTCGATTTTTAATATTGCTGATGGAGATCATGGTGATGACTATGATCTGTACTGCTTCTGGAGAAACTGCTGAATTCCATGGTCCATACTGATAACCAAGATCATTATGAGGTAAGTATTCTGAGCTGGCACTGAATAACAGATCAGTGGCTGAGATTCTACATATTATAAGGAATTCTGTTGATGTTCCTGATTCATCAATTTTGCCCTCAATTTTGAGCAAACAATGTATTTTGAGGTTTGTGGTCCTACCTGTAAGAAGAAGCTATACTGATGTCAGTGATGCATTTTGTGAACAGAAACTGGGCAGGAGTCCATTATATCTATTGCTGATGGAGATGCTGATGATGGCTATGATCTGTGTTGCTGCTTGAGAATCTGATAAATTCCAAAGTCCTTACTGATGCTTGAATTCATATTGAAGTAAGTTTTCCTAGTTGGCACTGAAGATCAGACTGATGTCTGAGATCATACCTGATACAGGAAATTCTCTTTATGTTTACTGATGAATGGATATAGCCGCAGATGTTAAAAATGAAATTATTACAGATGTATGTTATCCATTTTTCTGCTCAAATAGTGCGAAGATTCTCGCCATCTATAATAATTTTGATGTCACTATGCATCCTGCCTCTTGAACTACCTTGATGTCCTAGATTCTTCTTGGCAACAGACTCCACTTTGTATGCCAGATGCCTGGTGTCATAGGCAACCAGGTTAGGAGTGAATCTTACTCCCACTTTAGACAAATTATTGACACCAGAGACCCCAAAGCAAAGTGAATCTTGCTCCTACTTTAGACTAATTAATGACACCAGAGACCCCAAAGCAAAATGAAGCTTGCTCCTACTTTGGACTAATTAATGATATCAGAGATCCCAAAGGCCATATAGTCATTCATCCATGATGTCACTGGTAACCATGTTGAGATTTATACTCAGAGATTGTAGTAGGAATGGTGTAGCAACAAGTATTATCTTTGAAGAGCTCCATGACATCTGAGATGCCCCAATCATAAATGTCTATTGTGAACATCATTGTCAGTACTGCTCCCTAAGTTTATAATGACAAAAGAGCTGTATACTGTTATTGAAGTTCCCTTTGATGTCAGTGATCACATCTGCATGCTGAAGCTATGCTGATATCATTGCTGTTTGCTGTGATAAGCAAACATAATGGAATCTATTACATGAAGTTCCTATTACTAATGGAGACCCTGGTAATGGTTATGAGCAATGTTGCTTCTAGAGAAACTGCTGAATTCCAAGGTAAATGCTGATACACAATACCATATTGAAGTAAGTGTTGTTATCTGACACTGGATATAAAATTGATGTCTGAGATCCTACCCACCACAGGAAGTTCTGTTGATGTCCCTGATGCATTGATGTAGCTCCTGATGTGAAACATGCATGGTATTTTCATTATTATGATTCTACTTGTAACAAAAATCTATGTTGATACACCAGTGATGTATGCTGTGATCAGCAATTTTGATGGAGTCCATTATTCCTATTGCTAATGGAAACCCTCATGGTGGCTATGATCTGTGTTACTGCTTAAGAATATAATGAACCTCAAGGTCCAAATTAATGTCCATGTTCGTTTTGAGGGAAGTATTCTTATTTGGTACTGGAAGTCAGATTGATATCTGGAAACCTACCTGCAACAGGAACATCAGTTGGTATTCCTCAAGTATGTGTGTAGCCCACAATATCGAACATGTGATAAATATTGATACTTGTGATTCTGCTGGAAACCTGAAGCTATTTTGAAATCAGTGCTGCAGCTATGACCAGCAATCATCATGGGGTCTTTTATTCCTGTTGCTAATTGAGACCCTGGTGATGGCTATGATCTGTGTTTTTTTCTTGAGAACCTGATGAATTCAAAGGCCCATAGTGAAATGCTAGATTATATTGAGGTTACTGTTCTCAATAATGGAGATCAAATTGATATCTGAGATCCCAATGGCCACTAAAATTCTGTTGATGTCGCTGATACATGAATACATTGCATAATGTTGACTAAGTAATGTGCAAGATCCTTACTGCCTCCCGAAATAATGTTGATATCAGGGATTTATCCTGCAACTAAATGAGGTAGTTAT